>NC_136268.1:49340983-49695983 GCF_964187855.1 Myxine glutinosa
TATGTGTCCGTTTGTTTTTTTGTGATTAATGTTGGCTCTTACACGAGCCTCGATCTTGTATACAAAAAAAAAGTTCTGTCACTCAAGGTCTGTTCTGTCTGTCACTCCACTCAAAGTGGAGCAAGTATTCAGCGCTATTATCTCTCGTGTTGTACATTGCAAAGATCTTGACTGTTGTTGAAGATGTTGCCATTATTTGACGCATGACAATTGGTCACCAGATCAAGTGTACACCCCTCCATCTTGCTAACCCCAAAACATTTACCGTATTTGTGTCTTAGGATAGGTTTGAACCATTGCAGCAGCTCTTGACGGATGAGGATTTTCCGTCGTGCTCAAATATCATTCGCTGTCTGAACCTGCAAGGCCAACTTCGACACATATCAGAAATCAGAGGTGCTGACCCTATTCCCATTGTTGATGTAGCAAAGCATTATGGGTAAAACTGCATGATAGTTGACTTCACTATTTGTTTGAAGTTTCACTCATAACATCCTGACTCATATAATTGTTTATCTATAACACCCTGATTTAGTTTTTTTATGATATGTACCACAGTAATACTTTGCCATTTTTTGCACCCCACGAAAGCCAAGCGGGCAACTGTTTATCATGATCTGTACGTGTCCCTTCCCTCTCCCGACTCATATCTCCTCCAAAACTTCCCCTTCAATCCCCACTACCTTTTATACTCTCCTGCCTTCTTTTCTCTTATGATTCTCTCTTCTCTTACTTTTTTTTTTTTTCGTAGACAAGACCGAGGCTCGTTTAAGAGCGAGCACATCAAACACATATTAGCACATAAAACACAAAAAACATAAATGGACACGTAAAACAATAAGGGGAGGGGCAGACAAAATGGGGGGGAGAGGAAAGCACACAAGCACAACAGTAGAGAACAGGGACATCGGGAGATCTGTTTGAAGGTAGAGGGATGGGGTGGGGGGGGGGATTGGGGGGAGAGGGAGGGAAGGGGTACACGGTACAAAACAAATTGACACTTCAAGGAATTTCAGGAATGAAGTCGGGGATTGAAAGATGTGGATTTGGGGTGTATTAATAGGGGTAGTAAAGCTCAAGGTTTTGGATGGGGGAAAACAAGAGATGGTGGTGAACAGCTGTTTTAAAGACCTGGAGGGAGGGGTGGGATTGAAGAGAGTGGGAGTTTGTTCCAGGGGTGGGAAAAAAGAGGAATGAAAGAGTGAAGGTGAGCAGAGAGTCTTGATTTTGGCAGTTTAACCAGAAGAGGGTTGCTGGCAGTTCTTGTGCGTCCTGCAGGAATATTTGGGGGACACAGCACAGACAGAGCTGGGGGTGCTCGGCCAAAGAGGAGTCGGTAGAAGACAGAAAGACCACCAACCTGCCTGCTGTGAGAGAGTGGAAGGCCCTCAGAATCAGCTTCATCACGGGAGATTCCAATGATCCTGAAAGCTTTGGTTTCAACAGCATGAAGCCGAGCGAGGTGTGAGGCAGGAGCACCAGCCCAGAGTGGAGAGCAGTATTCTATTGAGCTATGGATGAAAGCCTTGTATGTGGTGAGGAGCTCAGGTGTGCCAAGGCAGGACTTCGCACGACGGAGCTGCTTGGAAGTGTGGTTTTCCCAGGAAAGATCATGGCAAATAGTGAGACCCAAAAGTTTGAGTGACAGAACTTCTTGGAGAGGATTGTTGAGAAAGTAGAGGGGAGGGTTTTCCAGACGGTCTTTTCGGAGAGACATCGTGAGAGTGTGAGATTTGTCCGGATTGAAAGACATGTTCCACTTGTTTGACCAGTTTGTGATTTTGTCCAGGTCTGCAGAGAGTGAAGAGGCTGCTGCCTGCCGATCTGAGGGTTGTGAAATGGAGAGGCAGAGAGTGGAGTCATTAGCAAAGAGATAAAGAGGATTTTCCAGAGAGTCGGAAAGATCACTGATAAATACCAAAAAAAGCACAGGGCCCAGAACACTGCCTTGAGGAACTCCAGCCTGAACAGGAAGGGGAGATGAGAGAAATCCATTCAGGGCCACACGTTGACTGTGACCGGAAAGGAAGTCCGCAAGCCATGCGAGGAGATTTCCATGGTCCATGGATACCATAGGATGAGAGCGTGGTGAGCAGAGCGGGGTGCCAGACTGTATCGAAGGCACGGGATATCTCAAGGGAGACAGCTCTGATTTCCTGTTTGGCATTGAGGACCTCCATCCATTGTTGAGACAGCAGAAGCAGCATGTCCAGAGAAGTGTGACCTGGTCTGAATCCAAATTGATGATCTGAGATCAAGCCATTGGAGAAGAGGAAGGATTTAATATCAGAAGCGATGATGGATTCCATGACTTTGCTGATGGTTGGGAGCAGGCTGATTGGTCTGTAGTTGCAAGGATCTGTTTTTGCACATTTTTTATGTAAAGTGGTAATGTTTGCTGATTTCCAAGCAGATGGTAGATGACCTTGAGAACATAGAGAGGGTGTGAAAGAGCGCAGAGCAGGATTTTAGGACCCGTGGGCTGATGCCGTCTGGTCCAGTTGCAAAATCAGTGTTGAGGTTTGACAAAAACTTCTCCACCTTTTCAGGAGAGAAAGACACAGAGTCCAGGCACAGCTGGGTTTGACTGGGTAAGGTGGGTACAGAGAGAGATGGGTTTGGGATACAATAATTTGAGGCAAACAGAGTTGAGGCATTCAGCTTTTTCACCTGCGGATTCAGCTGTGTAGGTGTTTGAGGTAAGGGAGGGGATGGAAGGGGAACCAACACCAGAAACAGATTTGACCAGACGCCACCAGGATTTCGAAAAGGGAGACAGGTTTCAGAGTTCAGTCTTGAGACAACAACAACAACAACAACAACAACAACATGCATTTTAAGGCCATTTTCCCTGCTAGAGCGGGGGTTAGCCTTGCGGCCCCCATGACAATCTTCTCCATTTTGCCCTATTTTCTGCATCTCTCCTTGTTAACCCCCTTGCCCGCATTTCTTCTTCCACCATCTTTTACCAAGTCTTTCTTGGTCTTCCCCATCCTCTACTTCCTTCTACATTCATTTCCATCACTCTTCTCAACCAGTCACTTTCATCCTTCCTCAACACATGACCAAACCGTCTCAACCTGATCCTCTTCACAGCATCAATCACAGGCTCTATTCCCATCATCTTTCGCAATTCATCATTTGTCTTCCTCTCTCTCAACGATACTCCGCACATCAACCGAACCATTCGCATTTCCACCCTTTCCAGCGTTATTTGCTGCTCTACGTTCATCACCCATGTCTCGCTCCCATAAATCATAACACTTCTCACACATGCAGCATACACCTTTCCCTTCAGCTTCAACGACACTCCCCTCCTCATCAGCACGCCACTCAGTTCCCGAAACTTCTTCCATGCACATCTCACTCAAGCAACTGTTGCCGAGTCTGATGGACCTTCTCCATTCAGCATATCTCTGAGGTAGCAAAATGTTTTCACACCTTCCAGCTTCACGCCGTCTCCAAGATCCAAGTCAACATTTCCTCCATCTGCAGCTCCCTCTGTGCACACCTTACATTTGAATGTAGCTGCCACACTGGTTAATGACCCTCTCAGACCACGACATTTTTGATGAACCCACTCAGCGCACATTGAACATTGAATGGAGTTCACTCCGACACCCTTCCTGCACACAGCACATGGCCACTTCCCAGTTCTTTCCACCTCACCACCACATGCTTTACCACTTGCCATCACCTTCGTCTTTCCGATATTCACCTTCAGACCTTTTGTCTCCATACATTCCTTCCACTTGTTCATCTTTTCCTTCAGTCCATCCATACTTTCCGCAATCAACACCAGATCATCTGCATACAACAACTCCCACGGTAAACCCTCCTTTACGTTCTGAGCCAGCACCTCCATCACAGCTACAAATAGTAGTGGACTTAGTACCGACCCCTGATGCACTCCCACCTCCACCTCAAACTCACCACTGTTCCCGTCCTTCGTCCTGACAGCTGTGCGCGCTCTTTTGTACATTGCCATCACTACTCTGATCAACCATTCCTCCACTCCTAACTTCCTCAATACCCATGTCAATACTTCACGTGGAACCCTATCGAATGCTTTCTCCAGATCAACAAACCCAAGAAACAACTTCTTCCTCTTCTACCTGTACTTCTCCTGCAACTGCCTCACAATAAAGAGCGCGTCTGTCGTTCCTCTTCCTGGCATAAATCCAAACTGCATTTCGTCGATCTTCACCTTCTTCCTTATCCTCCTCTCCAACACCCTTTCCAATACCTTCATTCCATGCTCCAATAACTTTATCGCTTGGTACGAGCCACACTCCAGATGGTCACCTTTCCCCTTGTATAGGGGGACGAGGGTACTCAGTTCGCAATCCACTGGAATCCACTGGTTCGCAATCCTTCTTTCACCACCAGTAGTTTCGGGAACTGAGTGGCGTGTTGATGAGGAGGGGAGTGTCGTTGAAGCTGAAGGGAAAGGTGTATGCTGCATGTGTGAGAAGTGTTATGATTTATGGGAGCGAGGCATGGGTCATGAATGTAGAGCAGCAACGAAAGCTGGAAAGGGTGGAAATGCGAATGGTTCGGTGGATGTGCGGAGTATCCTTGAGAGAGAGGAAGACAAATGATGAATTGCGAAAGATGATGGGAATAGAGCCTGTGATTGATGCTGTGAAGAGGAACAGGTTGAGATGGTTTGGTCATGCGTTGAGGAAGGATGAAAGTGACTGGTTGAGAAGAGTGATGGAAATGAATGTGGAAGGAAGTTGAGGATGGGGAAGACCGAGAAAGACTTGTTTCATGTTCATCATCCCACCACCATGTTTCCGAGTGCCTCGGTGGTCCTTTTGTCCATCCACATACCTCACCAACGGCTCACAACAGACTATCTTTCATTGACATCCAACCACTTTCAAGCTCAACCACATCATCTTCTACCCTACTCAGCCTCACTTTTAATGCCTGCCTTACTGTCACCTCTTTCAACCTCCACACCTTCATTCTCGGTTGGTACTTCACCTGCCGAGCTCTCTTCGCACCTTTCACCCTTATGTAGCAGACAACCAAGTGGTGCTGTGAAACAGCCTCCTCCCCCGGGATCACCTTTGCATTCCGGAGGTGCCCCCTATCTCGCCTACACACCATCAGGTCGTCAACGGTTGTCGTCAACCCACCTGACGTGTATGTAACAAGCTTATTATCCTCTTTCTGGAACTGAGTATTACAAATCAGCTCCATCAGCAAACTCCAAAATCCTTTCACCTTCTCCATTTCTCACAACATATCCGTAACCCCCATGAACTCCCTCAAAACCGTCCATACTCCTTCCCACAATCCCACATGTCCATTTAGGTCTCCTCCTACCACAACAACTTCCTCATCTTTCTCGTTTTCTATCAGCTTCTCTATCGCACACCAGAACTTGTCCTTCTCTTCATCGCTCTGACCAACCTGCGGAGCATATCCCGAGATGACGTTCACCACGAGCTTTCCAATCATCATTTTCACCATCATCAACCTATCACTCACTCTAGTCACACTCACCACACTGTCTACAAACTCCTCGGAAAACAGGACACCAACACCATTCACGCCCTCCGGGCACCCTTGCCACACAAACTTGTATTTCGGTCCCTGCCTACCCTTCACCATTCTCACACCACTTCCCTTCCATCTCGTCTCTTGCACACAACATATGTCCACTCTTCTTCTGACCAATACTTCCACCACTTCTCCTGATCTCCCTGTCATTGTCCCGACATTCCATGTCCCAAACCTCAGAAACCGATCTCCACTTCGGGCTGTACCCTGCCCATATGTAGTTGTAATTGTCATGGTTCTCTTTTTGAGGGAATGTTTTTATGGCCGGATGCCCTTCCTGATGCCAACCCTCTTATTCGCCTCTTACGACACGCAGGGATACGGTGTACCTATTCTAAACCAGGGTACACACCGGGAAACGTTTAAAAAACTATAAAAGTTTACGAGTTTTTTAAAAACTTCATACGAATCAGTCTTGAGAGTAGAGAGATATTGTTTCCTGGCTCTCCTGAGGGTAGACACACACTTGTTCCTGGCTTTGTGAAAGGAACTGAGATTGCCTTCAGTTGGGTTTGCCTTCCAAGAGGCAAAGGCAAGTTGTTTCATGGGAACTGCCTCACCACAAGATTCAGTGTACCATGGACATGGAAGGGTATGACAACTGAAGACGAGATGGGATAAATCTGTGCACGAGAGAGCAATTTTCTTTGGAAGAATTCCCAGGATGAGTCGATGTCAGAGGCAGTAGAGATGGAAGACCAGTCCAGATGATTGATGGCTGCTTGAAGACCGTGCCAGTCGGCCTGAGTGAAATGCCAGACTCTTCAACTTCAATGCCAGATTCTCAACATTTGAGAATGGTCAGAGAGATATCCACTTTATCAAGCACATGATCAGATGAACCGATTGGAGCAGAAGAAGAGCAGCAGACATTTGCAGGGAGGTTTGTCATAACGAAGTCCAGAGGAGAAGATGCACTGCTGACTGAGATCCGGGTCAGGAAATTGACAGATTGTGTCAGTCCCAATGAGTCGCAGAAGTCCTTTGCTGAGGTCCCATGGCTGGTGAGAGAGCCACATGATCATGAGAGAGGAACCCACACCCAGCCAGCTGGCATGATGACAGTTAAAGTCACCACATATGAGGAAGAGAGAGTTGGGATGGGTAGATAGAAGTTGGTCCATGTTGTCAGACAGCGAGATGTAAATGGATTCATCACTGTTTGGTGGACGGTACAGAACACATATGAACAAAAGGTAGGAGCGGAGGGGAACCCATAGCCAGAGGTACTCCTGGGGGTGTGGAGGAGAGAGGGCAGTGCAGGGAGAGTGAGGAAGAGAGTTTTTGATTTAAAAAAATAGCAACCTCGCCACCAGGACGAGGCTCAGGTCTATCATACCGGAGGAGGGAGTAACCAGGATGAGAAATTAAGGAATCGGAGACATCTTGAAGGAGGAAAGTTTCTGTTAAGCAGATTAAGTCTGGTTTTCCAAGCCAAGTGTCGCCGAACCATGCCAAGCTGCATGTTTGCTGTTTGGCACTTAACTCAAGTTGGGGAGATACAATTTATGAGATGATGCATCTTTTGATGTATGTTTCAGATGCAATGATGTGTCTTTTCATCAACACACAGTCAATGATAACCCAAGTGCAGAGACGTAACGTGGCCTTTATTTATGCTTGGCTTGCCTGGATGAAAAGGCGACAGTGGTCAATGGTAAAATGGCAATTAGTGACGCTACTGAAGATTGAAGAATGAAGGGTAAAAGCTATCAACTGCATCGGCAAATTGGTGAACATCATTACAGGTTCAAAATCGAGAGACGTATGTTTCTATGTCCTCGGTGCGGTTACACATGAAGCCACCCCTGCGTTACGGTGCAGCTTACCCTGCAATCTGTTTGCTTTACCACTGACTCTGCTTGGTTCTTGTGCCGTACAAAAATGACACTTGTTTCAACAGTCGAGTTGGCCTTTTAAATTGCCTTTACCTTCGTTTTTCCGTCACTCTATTCTTATCTATTGCATTTAAACAGAGCAAAGAACTGCAAAGGACATTTTTTGCCATCGTTCCAAAAACCGTACCTTTTCATGAGTAAATGTAAAATTGAAAACTGGTCTTTTTCATGAAGATTAGTGTCATACCAATGATTTGACTTTGGCAACTTTAAAAATATGTGAGGTGATATTGCTGAGACTTTTTGCACCAACTTCTGTATATATTTATTGTGTATGCAAATATGATTTCTTTTCTTTATTTTTATACATCCACCAAAGACTTATGGAGCTGACAGGTTGGCCTAAAGTTCTGCACACTCGCCTCTGTGCCTCCACACATTTTAATAACATCATTATAATATTTGTACCAAGTTTGATTTAAAGCCATTGAGCTGTTCACAAGTTATCATATTTTTACCTGACATGACATTTGACCTAGGGTCTCCACAATCTAATCGGTTAATTTTTACATCATTATACATATCTGCACCAAGTTTAAATTAGATCCCTTTTGCCGTTCTCAAGTTATAGACCGATTACAGACTTTGACCTTTAACCTCTTGACCCCAAAATGTAATCAGTTAATCTTTATGTCATTATACATACCTGTGCAAAGTTTGAATTAGATCACTTCAGCCGTTCTCAAATTATAGACCTATTACAGACGTTGTCCTCTTGACCCCAAAATCGAATCAGTTAATCTTTACATCATTATAAATAATTGTACTAAATTTGGTCAGAATCCCATCACTGGTTCACAAGTTATCGCGGCAACAGTATTTTTACCTAACATGACCTCTGACCTTTGGCCTTCGACCTCGTGACCTCAAAATCTAATCGGTTCATCTTTACCTCATTTATACATACCTGCACCAAGTTTGACTAAGATCCTTTCAGCCGTTCCCAAGTTATCGTGGTAACGAAAACCTATCACGGACGGACGGACAGACAGCCGGACGGACAACCTGAAAACATAATGCCTCCATCGACTTCGGCGGAGGCATAATGAAATCCCAACCAGAATCCTGGCCTTGCTTTTATGTTTTTTTTCTCTCTCTTGTTTTTTGCGCAAATTACTTGGTATGGAAAGGGTTAAACATCTCATTTGTTTACCTCGGACAGTCACGATATTCCCTGCACTACCGCAGCTAAAAGCATCTGTGCAGCCTTTAGGTTTGACGTTTTACAACCCAGAAATAGCTGCCGTAATGTAATGAGAGGAGGAATAAATTGATCCGATGCACTTGCTTGCGTCTTTCTTTTGTTATCAGATGAACCAGACATTTCCAATTGCATCTAAAACCATCTGCGCTGCTTTTTCATGGCAATATGCTTCACCTGGAGCTGCTTCTGCTAAACAGAGTACGGAGGGTGGGGTGGTGGGAGATGGAGCTATAAATGGCCAAAAAAAACAACTTCCAAATAATTTGGGGCAAAATTATGGAGATTTTTCCATGGTTGAAATATAAAGATTGATGTTTACCTGTGCCACCGAAGGTGGATGGAGGTTATGTTTTCACCCCTGTCTGTTTGTCTGTCTGTCCTTGAACAGAATGTCTCAAAAAGTTATGGACGAGTGATGACTAAACTTGGTGGACGAGTTGGTAAAGTGACAAGAACAAGCTGAGTAGATTTTGGTTCAGGTCCGAATCCAGATCCGGTCTATCAGTGGGAAACAAAACATAACCTGTTCAGCCTGGCGGAGGTTTGCGCTCTACCGAGGGCCGTTCTGGTTTAATCATGAAATCGTTTAATTAATTAATCTACAGGGTCTACTGTTCATGGAGGAACTAATACAGATATGGCATTTAAGACGTGGAGAGCGGGAGATGCCATCATACTTTTACATGAATTACAAAGACATGAGTAGAAAATGGACAAATCGATGCAGTTCATGTGATTTGTACTTGTACTTGAACTTTGATTTGTACTTGGGATCCCAGCTTCATGACCTTTGCCCTCAGATGGGAAAGCCAAATGCATCAACCCAAACTGCAGCTCTTTGAGCGATCTTTACTGAAGTGTGAAAGCAACCTCGCTTACTACGATGTTTATGGCTGAGGCAAATTGCTAACGCATCTGGTGTTCCTTTCATTTGTTTACATCTCATTATATTTAAAGAACATTCGATGCTTGTGGCAAATTAATGTTTTCAACCTTGTACTTTATGGTAAAGCCATTTGGTTGTTTACCTGGCGTGACCCATCTGTTGACCTGACAGCCTCGAGTGACGAGAAAGAGTTTTTCTGCTATAGTGAGGAGAACACACTAAAGTGGCTGCAAACCAAAGTGAGTTAATGGTTCTTTGTTTTACAAACACATCGAAACATTATTTCTGGCTTTTATTTGACTATTTCATCCCATAATTGGCTCCTTCCACATACCTTCCCAACTTTTACCTCCCTGCCCCTTCCCACCCTCCTCGCACCCCATCCCCCAACCTCACCTTCCTATCCTCCTCGCACCCCATCCCCCAACCTCACCTTCCTACCCTCCTCGCACCCCATTCCCCAACCTCACCTTCCTACCCTCCTCGCACCCCATCCCCCAACCTCACCTTCCTACCCTCCTCGCACCCCATCCCCCAACCTCACCTTCCTACCCTCCTCGCACCCCATCCCCCAAACTCACCTTCCTACCCTCCTCGCACCCCATTCCCCAACCTCACCTTCCTACCCTCCTCGCACCCCATCCCCCAACCTCACCTTCCTACCCTCCTCACACCCCATCCCCCAACCTCACCTTCCTACCCTCCTCGCACCCCATCCCCCAAACTCACCTTCCTACCCTCCTCGCACCCCATTCCCCAACCTCACCTTCCTACCCTCCTCGCACCCCATCCCCCAACCTCACCTTCCTACCCTCCTCGCACCCCATCCCCCAACCTCACCTTCCTACCCTCCTCACACCCCATCCCCCAACCTCACCTTCCTACCCTCCTCGCACCCCATTCCCCAACCTCACCTTCCTACCCTCCTCGCACCCCATCCCCCAAACTCACCTTCCTACCCTCCTCGCACCCCATCCCCCAACCTCACCTTCCTACCCTCCTCGCACCCCATCCCCCAACCTCACCGTCCTGATGGTGCCTTCATTTCTAAACCCTTTAATATGGTCCTCACTGGATAAATCAAGAGGTTGAATGTCTGTGACGCAAGCTTTTTGATCGCTTTTTGCACACCAGGTGGAGCGTTTGGTGAATGCCATACGGGATGCAGGTGTGTCGGTTGGCGGGGCCGTCACATCTGCCATGTTTGTACGAAGCGGCCAAGACGAGGCAGTGTCGCACGGTACTTGGCATGGTGTCGTGTGAATGCAAATAGTGTGAATGCAGTCTCTTCGTTTCGAGTTTGTTATGAATTGATATGGACAACTGGTTGAGCAATTACAGAAACCATTGCAACGCTCTCATTGGCTTGAACCAAGGGTGCCATAATGCAAATTTATTGATGTGTTCCAGCCACACTAAATAGGTCAGTGAGGAGGTATTACAGCTCGACAGAAGTGTGTATGACTCTGAGCTGCCTCATTGGAGTGCGAGCTTAATTGGATCAGACTAAAATATCCATCGCGTGTGGTGCCATAAGAAGGCACTGCTACTGCTATGGAAAGATGTTAAGCTGAAGGTCAATCAATAGTGAACCACTTAACCCATAAAGTGCTGGATTTAATAGTTATCCCAGAAATGCTCTTTTGTCATCGGATTTTCTCAACGAATTATAAGCAAGCTTTCACAAGTTACCCCAGGTATTGTACATTGTAATAAAGGTCATGATTCGTTATTTCGGTTGACGTCAGTTGAAAGTCATTTGCATACAAATAGTGGCTAGAACTCGCCCATAGAATGACCATGTTTGATAGGGCCACTATCGTGGCCGGTTGACATATGTGTGCCGGCCACGGTCATGGCCTGACGTTCTTTATGGGTCAAAAGGAATTAAAAAGTAAAACAAGTACAGATACATTCAAAGTACACCGCCCCCATGCCAAATAATTAAATATCCGACAGCGCGGCATTGCCGGGGCGCCTCTGGCGCCCGGCAATACCGCAGTGGAGCTCATAGAGGCTGCATTGGGAAGGAGAGGTGTACACTAATTGATTGATTAATTGTATAATTAAAATCAATAAAAGATTATCACAAAATATTTTCTTAATCAATTGGCTAATAGCATAACGAAACCACTAGTGCTTCATCCGAAGATGTATCTTTTAGAAATTTAATTAAATAAGTCATTAATAAAAAATTAAATTATTAATTGATTAATCAATAAATAATTAATCGATTAATCAATAAATAATTAATCGATTAAATGATTAATCAATAAATAAAAAATATCCTTGATAGCCACATCACTTGGTCACTGTCATGTCCAAATATTAGCTTCCCAGCTCAAAAGGTGCCTGAGATATTGGCCAAATGAGAAAGAAAATAAATAAATTATTAGTAATGAAAATAAATAAATAATAATCATTAAAAAATTAAATTATTAATCAATTCGGTCACAGAACACAAAAACCACCACCATTTCATCAGAATCTGTAACTGAATTATTATTTAATTTTTTTAGTAATTAATCGAATAATTAAATAATTAATCGATTAATTAATTAATTGATTAATCAATAAATCAAAAATATCCTTGATAGCCACATCACTTGGTCACTCATGTCCAAATATTAGCTTCCGAGCTGAAAAAGGTGCCTGAGATATTGGCCAAATGAGAAAGAAAATAAATAACTGATTAATACAACAACAACAACAACAACAACAACAGCATGCATTTTAAGGCCATTTGCCCTGCTAGAGCGGGGGTTAGCCTTGCGGTCCCCATCACAATCTTCTCCATCTTGCCCTATTTTCTGCATCTCTCCTTGTTAACCCCCTTGCCCGCATTTCTTCTTCCACCATCTTCAGCCAAGTCTTTCTCGATCTTCCCCGTCCTCTACTTCCTTCTACATTCATTTCCATCACTCTTCTCAACCAGTCACTTTCATCCTTCCTCAACACATGACCAAACCATCTCAACCTGTTCCTCTTCACAGCATCAATCACAGACTCTATTCCCATCATTTTTCGCAATTCATCATTTGTCTTCCTCTCTCTCAACGATACTCCGCACATCCATCGAACCATTCGCATTTCCACCCTTTCCAACCTTCGTTGCTGCTCTACGTTCATTACCCATGTCTCGCTCCCATAAATCATAACACTTCTCACACATACACCTTTCCCTTCAGCTTCAACGACACTCCCCTCCTCATCAGCACGCCACTCAGTTCCCGAAACATCTTCCATGCACATCTCACTCCAGCAACCGTTGCCGAGTCTGATCCACCTTCTCCATTCAGCATGTCTCCGAGGTAGCAAAATGTTTTCACACCTTCCAGCTTCATGCCATCTCCAAGATCCAACTCAACATTTCCTCCATCTGCAGCTCCCTCTGTGCACACCTTACATTTGAATGTAGCTGCCACACTGGTGAATGACCCTCTCAGACCACTACATTTTTGATGAACCCACTCAGCGCACATTGTACATTGAATGGAGTTCACTCTGACACCCTTCCTGCACACAGCACACGGCCACTTCCCAGTTCTTTCCACCTCACCACATGCTTTACCACTTGCCATCACCTTCGTCTTTCCGATATTCACCTTCAGACCTTTTGTCTCCATACATTCCTTCCACTTGTTCATCTTTTCCTTCAGTCCATCCATACTTTCCGCAATCAACACCAGATCATCTACATACAACAACTCCCACGGTAAACCCTCCTTTACGTTCTGAGCCAGCACCTCCATCACAGCTACAAATAGTAGTGGACTTAGTACCGACCCCTGATGCACTCCCACCTTCACCTCAAACTCACCACTGTTCCCGTCCTTCGTCCTTACAGCTGTGCGCGCTCTTTTGTACATTGCCATCACTACTCTGATCAACCATTCCTCCACTCCTAACTTCCTCATTGCTCATGTCAATACTTTGCGTGGAACCCTATCGAATGCTTTCTCCAGATCAACAAACCCAAGAAACAACATCCTCCTCTTCTCCATGTACTTCTCTTGCAACTGCCTCACAATAAAAAGCGCGTCTGTCGTTCCTCTTCCTGGCATAAATCCAAACTGCATTTCGTCGATCTTCACTTTGTTCCTTATCCTCCTCTCCAACACTCTTTCCAATACCTTCATTCCATGCTCCAATAACTTTATCGCTCGGTACGAGCCACACTCTCTAGGGTCACCTTTCCCCTTGTATAGAGGGACGAGGGTACTCAGTTCCCAATCCACTGGAATGCGGCCTTCTTTCACCGCCAGATTACAGATCTCTCATTCTCTTCACACCCCAACTTCCTGCTGCCTTCAACATATCTCCCACAACTCCCGTCGGCCCACCCGCTTTTCTACTCTTCATTGCTTTTATCGCTTCCTCAACTTCCTTCTCAGTTATCTTCTCTGCCGGTCCTAAAACTGGGTTACTCTCTATGTTGCCATCCAATTCATTCTCTGTATTCAACAGCATTTCCATATATCTTTTCCATCTTCCTTTAATTCCATCTGGGTCCACAACGATTTGTCCCACTTCATCCTTCAAGCAACTCACCCCCATCACATCACACCTCTCTTTCACTAAATAAATGATTATAACTAAAAAGAAATGATTAATAATGAAAATAAATAAATAATAATCATAAAAAAATTAAATTATTAATCAATTCGGTCAGAGAACACATAAACCACCACCATTTCATCAGAATCTGTAACTTTTTAAAAATATTTTTTGTCATTAATCGAATAATTAAATAATTAATCGATTAATTGATTAATTAATAAATCAAAAATAGCCTTTGCAGCCAAATCACCTGGTCATTGGCATGTCCAAATATCAGCTTCCTCACTCAAAAGGTGCCTGAGTTGATGGTCAGAAGAGAAAGGAAATTTGATAATTTAAATAAGTACTTAATTAATCGCTAATAATTAAATAACTCCTCAATTAATTGATTAATCAAAAAACAAAAAAATACCGTTTTTGACAAATGACTTGCTCACTATTGTGAGCCCCCTTCGGTGCCCGGCAATGACGATTTGCAATGCCTGGAGATGGCATAGGAAAGGTGCGGTATACAAAATGTAACTAAAACAGCAGAATAAAACAGTATAATATACTCCCCTTGGAGACTTCTGTGTATGGGGTGGGAGAGGGAGGGTAGAAGGAGGGGAGGAGGAGGGAGCTGAAGCCATATCCTATAACTCCTATAATGATCTTTCCTTGTAGCAGTTTAATGTGGTGCATTGTGAAGCACTCCAACCTTCAAAAGGAACTTTAAGCTGGCTGTCCAATTATAAAATTATCCTTGTGAAAAAGGTCATGCATTCCATCTTTCTAAACATATTCAGCAACCTTGTATATATCGTTGCATAGATTAGGCCAAGTTAAAAATTTTATAATTAAAGAAATGTGTGTGTGTGTGTGTGTGTGTGTGTGTGTGTGTGTGTGTGTGTGTGTGTGTGTGTGTGTGTGTGTGTGTGTGTGTGTGTGTGTGTGTGTGTGTGTGTGTGTGTGTGTGTGTGTGTGTGTGTGTGTGTGTGTGTGTGTGTGTGTGTGTGTGTGTGTGTGTGTGTGTGTGTGTGTGTGTGTGTGTGTGTGTGTGTGTGTGTGTATATATTATATATGTATGTATGTATGTATATATATTATGTATGTATGTATATATATATATATATATATATATATATATATATATATATATACGTATATATATATACACACACACACTCGGATCCCGACATTCGCGGGGGATATGTTCCTGGAAAATGCCGCGAAAGTTGGAACAGGGAATGTGGGGGCATTGTTTCAATGTGAAAAGGGGGGATAGGTTCCGGACATTTGAAAATCCTGTGAATGTCGGGACATTGTTTTAGTGGAGAAAAGGGAGACAGCTAATTGCACTAATAGATACTGTGGAGTGTTTTCATTCTGTACAGTAACTCGCTGGGATTCCGTGTTATGCAGCTGGTGGGATATCCCATGAAGCAATGTTTAACGTCTGTTGGGATATCCCTGCGAAACATTGTTTACCTGTGAGCGGTGGCAGGATATGGCGTGAAGCTATTCACAGTGTGAATGACGGGATATCCCGTGAAACATAGTTTACCTGTGAATGGTGGAATATCACTTGAAGCTATTCACAGTGTTAATGACGGGATATCATGTGAAGCTGTTCAGTGTTAATGACGGAATATCACGTGAAGCTATTCACAGTGCAAATGATGGGATATCCCGCAAAAGCCATGAAAACGCGAAACAAACGGCAGCAAACGCAGGAGCACGTCATGCTCACAGCACGTAGAAGATGTTTTTTTTGTGTATGTCCAGCTGCTTTATGTATGGTTGGTGAAAGATGGGTTTTATAAACTAGCAATGGTACCCGCCCTATGGGCGGGGCTTAAATTGGGAGGCCCAAATAAAAAGGCAAACTATCACAAATTGAAGGCTTTTTTATTTTAAACGATTCATATAAACATCCGTTGAATCATATCACACACAAATCATCAAAATCTAAACAGTACACGGCGCCCATTTTGAAAAAAGATTGAATTCTGCAAAACGGAAGCGGCCGCTACACATCTTTCTCAGTCGCATGTTTATGTGTGAAGAGTTCGCGCCGAATCTAACACGGAAGCAGCCGCCACACCTTTTTCTCAGTCGCTTTGCACACGCTGCCATGTTACTTCGGAGCCGCACGTTTATATAGGAAGAGTTCGTCAGGAGTCGATCTACTCTCTCCTGGTACGTAGAATAAACAGTATTTGTAGAATTTCAACAATAGCCACATCACTGTTCATATCGGTAAATATTATTCCATCGTGTTTGGGAAAATTGGAAAAATTGGAAAAACAATATAGCCTATTTTTCTCCCAGGGGTCCCAAGAATACCCACCCAAAATATTGTTGCGATCGGTTGAGCCGTTTTTGCAGTACCTTCGAACGGACGGACGACATTTGGTGAATAGATGTGTCATATAGATGTGTCGTAGGTGAATAGATGATGTAAGATGTGTCAAGCTCAAGCTCGCGACTCGTGAAATTTTTTTTTTTGCATCCTTGGAAAACCGCAAATTTGTGGAACACGGCCTCGAATAGAAAAAAAAAACCGCAAATTTGCGGGATACTTTTCCCCGAATAGAGAAACAGGTCGCATTTTATCAACCGCGGATACGCGGAACCTGCGAATAGTGGGGTCCGACACTATGTAGATATGTGTACACTGTATATGTATATATATATTTAATTTATATATATATATATTTATATTGTTGCGGATCTCAAAACGTCGGCCTTCCCCTTATCAAGAGGGGGTTAATCCCCTTGTCCTTTTACTGGCCGACGCTATCCCGGGGCTATCACGTTCCTTCCGGTCGGTGTTAAATAGGGTTGTTGGTCGAATTAGTCCGATTACCTAAGTACTAACACCGGCCGTGAAGCAAGGAAAATAATCCCACCCGAACCACGGCGTTAGTGGACACGCCGAGCGAAGCGAGCCGCGATCCGGGCCGTTAGCAGATACTAAACCCGATTGGAGCGGTTTTCAATCGTGCCACGCTTACCCAATTGAGGAAAAGACTAGGACGATCGGATTAAGAGGAAACCAGGAAGAACATGTAATTTATTTACAATTTGTACACAGGAAGAAGAGGAAAAGAGAAAGAAGCAGAAGAGAAAGAGGGAAGAGGAAGAAGCAGATACACAGGGCAGCCTTATACAGTCTTACTTATTCCCTGGACACGGGCCCGTTCAAACTCAGACTCACTCACACGGGGTTTGTAGATGGTCGGGTTGAAGGTCCAAGGGTCCACAGCTCATCCGGTCCCCGACTCGTACCGTGCAGATGGTGGAAGACGGCAGGCAGCTCTCCGCGTGGCGTTGGCGCGGAGCGGAGCAGGTATATATCGGGGGATCGGTAAGTGGCGAATATATAGCGTATGTAATACTTGTACCGGCACCTCTATACGCGCTCCCGGTATTGCTATGAGCGATGCGCCCCGTCCCCAATGGTGTTACCGAGCGCCTTTCACCAACGTCCTTCTGCACCAGCCCTTCTCCCCGCTGCAGTCCTCTGCAATGCGTGCCGCGCGCCAGCCCTTTGTAAAGCGCAATCAATCCTTTCTCGGCTTGTCACCGCGCGTCTCTCTCTCTCTCATAACTCTGCACACGAACCAAGCCTCAACTCAACTCAACTCGAGCTCTCTCCTCATCACTCAACTCCGATCAAGACTCGTAGCTCACTCAACTGAGGACCCCGGCTCATAACTTGTTCAACAAAGCGCACGTTCTCCTCATAACTTCACAAGCGAACTCACGTCTCATCCCTCTTAACTGAGGTGGGGGCCTCGCGCAAAGGGTTATATTGCCACGCCCAGCGAACCCTCTGGAATGTCCAGCCACACCCTGTCAGGCGATGTCGCCTCAGCCCTGATTGGCTGTTGAGGGCTTACCAGCTCCGCCTTTGACGCCTGCTTGGCATGGCCACACCCCCACCCTTTCGCTCCGCCCCCCCTTTTCGGGCCTTACCTCATGGCCTTTTGGCTGGTTTGAGCGATCAAGAGCAGCAAACGCTGCTGGCAAGCAAGCGTAACAAACTGCGAGGGGCAATGGGGTGCAGATAGGATAGCGCTCAATGGCGTCGGTTGGAGGGAGGCTGCAAAATGGACGAACGGGGCCTACTCTTATTTATTTTACACAACGCAGATGCAACTATTGGGAATGGCCTTATCCTAAACACATACTATGAAATAGCTAACGTCCTAAGGTGACCTACGTGTTGCATGTGGCCTAGCTATGGGGTGCAACCTTTAACCTTTAATGATGTTACCTGTGTGGGTTCTCAAAACCGCAACACTATATATGTTTATTTATATATATATATATATATATATATATATATATATATATATATATATATATATATAATTATATATATATATATAATTATATATATATATATATATATATAATTATATATATATATAAAAACCACCTTTAGAGGCCATTTTCCCCCGCAAGCGGGGGTTGGCCTTTTTCGGGAACTGTGGTTGTTGTTGTTTTTCGGTCCCCTTTTTGAAGCAATGTTTTACGGCCGGATGCCCTTCCTGACGCCAACCCTTTTTGCCGCCTTTAACGACAAGCAGGGAATTACCAGTGAACTGGTACTCAATTTGCCGACCTCGGAAGGATGACAGGCTGAGTCAACCCCCCTGGCGTTAATTCAGCGATTGACCGGGATTCGAACCCAGGATCCTAGGATCCTAAGCCGGCACCCTAGCCGCTAGCCCAACACCAGGCTTCCGAATATGTATGTATGTATGTATGTATGTATTTATGTATGTATGTATATATATATATATATATATATATATATATATATATATATATATATATATATATATATATATATATATATATATATATATATATATATATATATATATATGTATATATATGTATATATATATATATATATATATATATATATATATATATATATATATATAAATAAAACAGATTTTACTCTTGTGTAAAGTTTCTTTCTTGTTGCTGCTCATGTATTCTGTGTGGGATCTGCTCATAACATTTCTGTGATGGTATCTGAGATGAAGGCACCTGCTGCCCACACTTGCACATGTTCTCCATACTCCCTTGTACGATTTACGGGGCCACCATGCGAGACGCGAGCGTGGAATCGTAAATTGGATGATTTTGATGCACGACTGATGGGTGAGTGCATCATTAAAGCAAGCCTGCTGCCGTAATTGTCAAGCAGAAAGACTTGTACAGCTTGGATTGAGGAAAATTTATTTTTTGGTCATTGTGAGCCGTGCAAGATGTTTGAAGTGTTGGTATACAAGAGTTGGCGTCCCCTTGACCTCACAGCCTTGGGTGATGGTGAGCACTTGTAAGTCAGTCGTACTGTATCCCCAGTTGCCTTTTTTACAAGGAGCATTATCAGGAGTGTGTTTCCTTGGAAACCCAAGCACATTGGTCATTAGTGTTCTTGGTGCTTATTAAACCTGAACCTGCTCATTTGTATTCGCTTGTAATTGCAACGTGAAAACTTATCCCACCGGAAATGGTTGTGAAGAGGATTTATTTTAACGTTTATCCTTTAAGTAGCATGCATGTTGCTGGATTCGATCCTGCAAGTGCATGGACGTATTCCAATCGGTTCATATACTTGTGTTGCCTGCTGTTGCTCGTTTCGTAAACATCATTAGATTTCCATGAACTCCAGTGATTCCCATTGTTTTGATATAATTGGGCCTTGTCTCTTGCTAGCCCGGTCTCCCAGCAACTGCCACCGTCTTCGTTCTGACTGCTTTGTCTTTTATTCAGGCTGGGAGGCCATAAGCACTTTGGATCATCATGGCAAGAAAGGAGGGGGTGTGTTTGGGTGAATGAGTAAAATATGGGGAGATGAGGGAAATCGTTCACGGCCTTTATTTTATCTTTTCCCAACCTTTCTACCTCCCCCCGCCCCTCCTCTTCGTCTTGCCTTTTACCATTGAAACAAAAACATGAATTAATGTGGGTGATTTGCTGGGGTTAAAACTGTAATTTTCAACCAGTTATCCTGCAAATGGAAATAAAAAGCGAAAATCACACAGAAGTAAATGTTCAGGATGAGTTGGATTTATATACTTATTGTCCATAAGCTGTCTGCTTGTGGGTTCAATCCCCAGCATCAATCCCAACTGCAATAGTTTGAATCTGTTGTTATTGTTTTATAACTTGTTGCTTTTTTCTTTTTCTTTTTGTTGATAATAATGTTATCAATCTGCCCACACAAACAGATGAATACCGTCGCTATGCACATGGCCTGGTATCCGAGTATTTGCCTTTAGCGCTTCGCCTGAGGCTACAGATGCATCTCGGGTGAGGCTTTCCTTGCTTTTTATTTCAGTCTCGCCTTGCATGAATGTAATGCCTTCACGTCTCGTAAACATTATGGCAAGTGTGCACACGCCCTGAAATGTCTGTGGGACATTTACCTCATTACAAGTGAACCTCTGACGATGGCATAATAATGTCGCGTCGTCCCTGTCGTGAACACCGCAGGGTGACGGATGGCCAACTGAGCTATAACTCCGAGGCATATACTCAACTATGGCGGTAGTGACACGCGCGGAGGGTATTGGAGGGCAGCGAGAGCTTACCTGTATGGCTGGACGCAACACTGGTTTTCCGAACCACAAACAAATAAACGGACAAGACAAGGAATTGAAAGTCAACAATTAAAGGGTTGAATAAAAATCAATGTAATACAATTTTAAAAAACAATGACACTAAATTCCTAACCGAGGGACCCTCCAGCGGACTCAAATCAAATACAAGGAGAAATAAACGAAAGTAATAAAATGTGGTGTGTAGCGTTTGCTTGTACTCAGCTCTGGCCTCCTCAAGCGGCCTTCAAACCCTGTCGGTTGTCGAATGGGTCCGCGAGTCTCTGCATGGGAAACCACGCCTGAGCGCAAAGCCGTTCACCGCCAGCCGCCGACGCAAAGCGAACAGGCCCGCGCTCCCTCCTCGACCTTCCTGCTCGCTGCACCGAGCCCCCATGTTCCTCTCAGGTGCACACAGCACCAAGCGCGACCGCCAGGAGCCAACACCAAGAGAGAGAGAGAGAGAGAGAGAGAGAGAGAGAGAGAGAGAGTTGCGTCCGCCTTTCCCGCAGCCCGGAACAGGGAAAGCGAAAATGTGACCAGGACAAGGGAGAGTATAACTGCGACCGTGACAGGATCAAAGCCAGGACCAAGAGAGATATTGCAGATGCATCCGCTTCCCATGAACACCAGGAACCGAGAGCATATAAACTGTGACCGCCTGCGACGAAATCCATGAACCAAGAGAAGCTTATAACTGCGACCAGCCCGGGACAGAAAGAGAGTAAGATGGCGGTCGCTTCACCTTTTTACTGCTGCCGCTAGAATATTCTCTGTGACGTCACCCTTGCTCCAATCAAAGAGCGCCATCGCATCAGTCTATGGCCATCAATCATTCCTTTTGGGGTGGGGGCCTCACGGCCCTTCTTGACGCCTCTTGAGATGGCTCGGCTGGTTGACATCAGTGGTAGTGTTCGGATCCAGTCGGCGATTGCTTTATTTAATTTAAGTGCTGATCGCATGTCTGGTGTTGCAAGTGTAAATTTAATATTTCAATACAAATGGGTCATAGATAATGTGCATGCAATTTCAGATTTTTAGGATAAGGAATTCGATTAAAACATTTTTGGCTGGTATACCACTTCACTTATGAGGTCATCATTATCATGCTTTTGTTCCCCATTGGGAGTACTTGACAATGTGCCAAGTTCAAAAATTTTCCATTCAGCGGTCTCCGAGAAATTCTTTTTTTAATTATTTGCGTTTAATTCAAGATGACTTCTAATACCACGTGACCTATGACATCACAATTATCATAAAAACATTCTACATGGGTGTCACTCCTACCCTGAAAGTTTTGTTTCAATTGGACATGTGGTTTCTGAGAAATACGAGTTTAGCCTGTACGGACGATGTACGTACTTGCAGACGGAAGGACGGACAACCCGAAAACATAATGCCTCTGGCGACTTTGTCAGCGGAGGCATAAAAACGATTAAATATATTTTTAAAACCTGGGCTCAATTTGTCCAAGGTGGCCTGAAGGTGAGCCATGAAACCGAAGGCTACAAGTACCTTGGTGTCATTGGAAGACCCATAACGCCCTATGCTTTCGATATTTCATGGTTATTTTAACAATCGGTTTATTTGTGTTTCACACCATGAAAAATGTAAAGGTAGAGCATGGCGATTGTGATACATGACAGGTTCGACGATATGTTTGTCCTGAATTAAATTGCAATCAAAATGGCATGACTTCCGTAATGATATCAGATGTAATCACATCACCCTGTCATGTGACCAGATCCTTAGCTCTGATTGGTATGCATTTGAAGGGACGTACATACATACAGTCACGTGAAAAAGTAAGTACACCCCCATGTAAAGTTTGGACTTTTTCAACATATTTCAACATACACCTATTTGATCTTCATTTCAATAATATTGATAGATAAAGGTGATATAATATAACAAATATCATGAAACATTTACATTTTGTAGTCCATTGTATAATTTAAATAAACTTAAATGCAAATTTCGCATGTGGAAAAAGTAAGTACACCCCTACATTTATTACTACTTCAAATACCTAAAATTAGAATCAGGTGCACCAGCTCAGGTGCAAATGATTAGAACATCGTTAGAGAGGATCTTGGAGGAACCTGTCTTATTTAAACCTCAGACATTTCGTTTGGTTTACTCTTTGTTGTTGAAGTGTGTGGCGTCACCATGCCTACATCAAAAGAGCTCTCTGAGGCCTTCAGAAAGAAGGTTATAGATGCCTACGAGTCTGGGAAGGGATTTTAAAAGATCTCCAAAACAATTTGAAATCAATCATTCGACTGTCCAGAAGATCATCTACAAGTGGAGAAGATTCCAAACAACTGCCAACTTGTTCAGGCCAGGCCGCCCCAGCCCCAGCAAGTTCAGCCCGAGAGCAGACCGCAAGATGCTGAAAGAAGTCTCTAAGAACCCCAGAATGTCATCACGGGACCTAAAGGTAGCTCTTGCCACTGTTGATGTCAAAGTGCATGAGTCTACCATTAGAAAGAGGCTGCACAAATTTGATCTACATGGGGAGGTGTGCCAGGAGGAAACTGCTGTCCAGAAAGAACATCAGGGCAAGAATAAAGTTTGCCAATGAACACCTAGGCGAAGACCAGCACTTCTGGAACAATGTGCTCTGGACAGATGAGTCAAAGGTAGAGCTATTTGGCTACAGTACCAGAAGACATGTTTGGCGAAAACCAAAGACAGCATTTGACCACAAGAACCTGATACCAACTGTAAAGCATGGTGGTGGAAATATTATGGTTTGGGGCAGCTTTGCTGCATCAGGGCCTGGGCAGCTCACCATCATAGAATCCACGATGAATTCTTCATTGTACCAGAGCGTGCTTGAGGATAATGTGAGGCCATCTGTCGGAAAGTTGAAGCTAACCAAAGGTGGACCTTGCAACATGACAATGACCCTAAACATACCAGTAAATCCACCAAGGAATGGCTGAAAAGAAAGACATGGAGGGTTCTGGAATGGCCAAGTCAAAGCCTGGATCTAAATCCCATCGAGATGTTGTGGGGGGATTTGAAACGAGCTGTGCATGCAAGAAACCCCTCAAACATCGCACAGCTGAAAGAATTCTGCATGGAGGAGTGGGCAAAAATTTCTCCCAGTCGATGTCAGTGACTGGTAGACAGTTATAAGAAACGCCTACTTCAGGTTGTTTCTGCCAAAGGGGGCAATACCACCTATTGGAGCCAAGGGTGTACTTACTTTTTCCACATGCGAAATTTGCGTTTATGTTTATTTAAATTATACAATGGACTACAAAATGTAAATGTTTCATGATATTTGTTATATTATATCACCTTTATCTATCAATATTGTTGAAATGAAGATCAAATAGCTGTATGTTGAAATATGTTGAAAGAGTCAAAACTTTACATGGGGTGTACTTACTTTTTCCACATGCGAAATTTGCATTTATGTTTATTTAAATTATACAATGGACTACAAAATGTAAATATTTCATGATATTTGTTATATTATATCACCATTATCTATCAATATTGTTTAAATGAAGATCAAATAGCTGTATGTTGAAATATGTTGAAAAAGTCAAAACTTTACATGGGGTGTACTTACTTTTTCACATGACTGTACATAGTCATGGCCAAAAATGTTGGCACCTTTGCAATTTTTTCAAACAATCCACTATTTCTTCCAGAAAATTGTTGAAATTAAAAAATATTTTAGTATCCACAAATGTATTTCTTTGGTTTGCAGTGGAACATTTTGCTATATATGTTTGCTATATATGGACATGTTATCAAATTTAAACAAAATTTAAAAAGCTGAAAAAAATACTAAATCTCATATTATTCCGCACAGAAATCCTAAAATGGCCCGAACAATATTATTGGCACCTTTTAGATGGTGTTAGAAATAATAAGATTTCAAGCAGGTGATTCTTCTTTACTTTGGAATTGAACTCGCCTATAGTGAGTTTCAGGTGCCTGCAATATAAAAATCACTCATTCAACCAGTTTGAATAGAGAAAAAAAGGAGTCATTCTGTTGTTTTGTGTCACTGTGTGTACCGCAATGAGCATGGAGAAAAGAAAGAAAACCAGAAAATTGTCTGAGGAGGTCAGACACAAGATTGTAGCCAAGCATGGAGAATCTCAAGGCTACAAGTCCATCTCCAGAGACCTTGATGTTCCTGTGTCCACCGTACGCAATGTTATCAGGAACTTTAAGACCCATGACACTGTAGCCAACCTCCCTGGACGTGGCCGCAAGAGAAAACCTGATTAAAGATTGCAGCGAAGGATTGTTTGAATGGTGGAGAAAGCACCTCAGATCAACTGCCAAACAGATTAAAGCTGACCTTCAGATACAAGGTACAACAGTTTCAACTCGCACCATCTGTCACCAACTCGATGAAAGGGGGTTCTGTGGTAGGAGACCCATGAGGACCCCACTGCTGAGAAAGCTTGACTGGAGTTTGCCAAAACACACCTGAACAAGCTAAAATCCTTCTGGGAGAATGTCCTGTGGACAGACGAGACCAAATTAGAGCTTTTTGGTGAAAACATCATCTCGATGTTTACAGAAAACAAAATGAAGCCTTCAAAGAAAATAACACATTCCCTCCAATCAAACATGGAGGAGGTTCAATTATGTTTTGAGGTTGTTGTGCTGCCTCTGGCACTGGGCGCCTTGAATGTATGCATGAAATTAGGAGATTACCAAGGCATTTTGGAGGGCAATGTTCAACCTTGTGTAAGAAAGCTGGGTCTCTGCCGAATGTCATGGGTCTTGCAGCAGGACAATGACCCCAAACACACTTTAAAAAGCACCCAGGAATGGTTCAAGTCAAAACGTTGGACTGTTCCGAAGTGGCGAGGAATGAGCCCAGATCTAAATCTCATTGAACACCCGTGGGGAGATCTGAAAACAGCATTTGGGAGAAGGCACCCTTCAAATCTGGGAGAACTGGAGCAGTTTGCACAAGAAGAGTGGGTCAAACTGCCAGTAGAGAGGTGTAGGAGGCTCATTCATGGCTATAGGAAGCGCTTGACTGCAGTTATGTTGTCCAAAGGCTGTGCTACCAAATATTAAGTCAGAGGGTGTCAATAATTTTGTCAATGCCATTTCTTTTTATTTGATAATTTAAAAGGATATATTAAGTTCTGAATCAAAATCAAAGGTTCTGTAATATTAACATTAAATAAAGAATTGTGGAGACCAAATACTTTTGTCAATTTCAAATTATTTTTAGAGAAAATTGTGAGTTATTTGAAAAAAGTGCAAGGGTACCAATATTTTTGGCCACCACTGTACATACATACATACATACATACATACCTGTGTTCAAAAAGTATCCGACCTTTATTTTTCGTGCGTAAAAAAAGAGAAGCTAGGGAGGCGTTGATTGGTGCACGTATGTAGGCGATCCTAATGCGCACGCGTGAATTTTTTCACACCTGCAGAAGCTGTCATTCGATGGCAGACCGCCGATGAGTGAGGAAATGTAAGTGAGCGCCGTCGGATTTTCGTTTTTGACAAAATGACGGAAAAACTTGAACAACGCTACTGCATCAAATTTTGTGTAAAGCTTGGCGATTCCCAAGTGGAAACGATCCGCAAGATTCAACACCGTTCATTCCATTATGAAGGAGGATTTGGGCTTCAGGAGAATCTCAGCGAAGTTCGTACCAAAGCTGCTAACGATTGAGCTGAAGCAACTCCGTTTGGAGATCGCACAGGACATGCTGGAGACTGAACAGCGATCCCAGCTTCCTCAACACAGTGATCACTGGCGATGAGTCCTGGGTTTATGGGTACGACCCAGAAACCAAGTTGCAGTTTTGATGCAAGTTTGATGAAACACAAAATTTGATGCAGTAGCGTTGTTCAAGTTTTTCCGTCATTTTGTCAAAAACGAAAATCCGACGGCGCTCACTTACATTTCCTCACTCATCGGCGGTCTGCCGTCGAATGACAGCTTCTGCAGGTGTGAAAAAATTCACGCGTGTGCATTAGGATCGCCTACATACGTGCACCAATCAACGCCTCCCCAGCTTCTTTTTTTTTTACGCACGAAAAATAAAGGTCGGATACTTTTTGAACACACTACGTACATACATGCATACATACATACATACATACATACATACATACATACATACATACATACATACATACATACATACATACATACAGATGGACAAACACTGTTCTAGACAGCTTTGCCCTATGGGCTACGCCGTAAAACAGTGTTCTATAAAAGCTCGAACTGCTCCAATTCCCCAAGATAAAATGACTGTTAACCAGATGCTGATAATATAATTATTATCATGAAGAGCATGCAGCCTGTATCTGTTTTTTGTTTGTTTGTTAAATTGAAATTTACCCTAAACAAGGCTGAGAGCCACTAAATGTGAAGCGCTACTGAAAAAAAGAAGAGGAAAAAACAGGCAAAACCTTCACCTCGTCCTAAAACAAGGAAACCTCTTCACAGGAGCGCTGTGCAGGATGGGGTAACGAGGCCATGCGGAAATCAAATTTTCCTACTTCCATTGAGTTTTTACCGAGCGAGCTCATCCACCCTTTGTCAGGTGTTGTTTTTACCTCCGCCACTGAAGGTGGATGGAGGTTATTTTTCACCCCTGTCTTTGTCTGTCTGTGTCTGTCTGCTTGTGAACAGGATATCTCAAGGAGTTGTGGACGGATTCAGGTTTTGAACGCCACTGTATCTTCCCCTCTCACTCCTCTTCATTTGTTCCCTTGCTTGTTGTGACAACTGTAGCCCAACGTTACGTTTTTACCCTCTGTCACCTCGCTCTTCCATGAATGAGATTTTGTGACCAAAAGGTTGAATCCTCACCTTTATTTTAAAACAAACTATGTTTTGCCATATTTGAAGAGTACAAACTTGACTTCTCCAAGCTGTCTTGTGAATGTATGAGAACGTTTAGCTTCTTGTTGAGTTGTTTTTGACGAAATACTGTCTCGTTAATGCTGCAGATTCTTCTGTTTTTTTCTCCTGAGACGAGCTGCATTTCTGAAGCTTAGAATCTATATCCTGAATACCGCTGTCTTCAGCAGGACCTGAACTCGTATAACATCGATGCAGTCCATTGTCTTCGTGCCTTAGCCACTGCCATATCCATAGTTTTCCTGGATCAAGCCTTGCATCCATATAGTGGTATAGATGATGGTAATGTGATAGGTGGTATGTCGCATTATCGGACCTAAATGACCGTCCTTTCACTCCATTTTATGCCATGCTATTATAGTAAATAAAAAATAACATACTGTAATCTCTGCAGAGGCTTGGAATCACTAACCCAACATAAAATTCCCAAACGTCTTACAATATTACTCCGTAGCAATTCCTGGTAATTAAAAACTTTATTTTATGATCCTTGATCCCCTCCCTCATTGGCTTATTTTCTTTCTTCTTTTTTTCATAACTAAAGAACTCGAAATTTATTTGGTTTGTTTATTTATTTGAACCCATTTTTGGGCCATCTCGTCTCGATTCTCGAAGAGATGAATTTCAAATGTGTTGTGATGTCCAGATGTCTGTCCGTCTGTCCATCCGTCGGTTAACTTTTTGCTACTCCTCTCATCACCCTGCTGGTTGTTCTGAAACTTGACACATGAATACAAGACACTATCTGGCACAATCACTCCGGTTTCGATTTTGGATCATGGGTGCTCCCAGAGGGGCTTCCAGCGGGGCGGTTAACCCCCAAAGTTTGGATCCATTCTCGTCCCTTCTTTACCAGCCGATTGCTTTGAAACCCAAACAGCCCTTCTACTCGATGGTCCACAGGATCGCTCAGTCTTAGATATTTCATTTTCATATTTTTCGAACTTGGATCATTGGGGCTCCCAGGGAAACTTCAGACTCCTTCTCATCTCTTATTTACCAATCGATTGCTCTGAAACCCAATACAGCCCTTCTACTCGAAGGTCCACAGGATCCTCGGTCTTACATTTTTCAATTTCTGATCAGGAAGCTCCCGGGAAGGGGCGTGGGGAGGGGGTACCTCCAAATCAGCCGAGGTATGAACTACAAGTCCTCAAGAGATGACCATCAGCCCACTCGGGGCTT
Organism: Myxine glutinosa; assembly: GCF_964187855.1. Taxonomy (NCBI): domain Eukaryota; kingdom Metazoa; phylum Chordata; class Myxini; order Myxiniformes; family Myxinidae; genus Myxine; species Myxine glutinosa. Next base: position 49,369,779 of record NC_136268.1, read on the forward strand.
TTTTTTTGTGTGTTCCCCTTCGGGCCACTTTTCATGATGCTTTCATGATACATGATTTCATGATTTCATGATGCATGAAGCAGACAGGTCATTGAATTTCAAGGTGTCCATTCTAGAATATAATTAAAAACTAAAACGGCACTCAGTAGAGAGTGTACCTCCGCCTGGTTGGCCATATCACTCAATGGTGAAGAATCACTTAAAAAATTATACTAGCTGGATCCGTATCCAGATCTTCACCAAAATTGAATCAATTCTTCCTTGTCTCACACACACAACCTGTCCAACAAGTTTCGTCCAAATCCATCCATAACGTTTTGAGATATCCTGCTATGTATCGTTTTTGGCCCTATCTCCCAATGGTGAAGAATCACTTTAAAAATTAAATAATTCTCATATCCGAATCCATATTCAGATCTTCACCAAAATCGAATCGATTTGTCCTTGTGAGACACCCAACCGGTCCACCATGCTTCGTCCAAATCCGTCCACAACTTTTTGAGATATCCTGCTATGTATCGTTTTTGGCCTGATCTCCCAATGGTAAAGAATCACTTAAATTCTAGTAGCCGGATCCGAATCCGGATCTTCACCAAAATCGAATCTTTTTTGTTGTCACATACGCTACATCTCTGCCAAATTTCGTCCGAATACGTCCACAACTTTTTGAGATATTTTGTTCACAGACAGACAAACGGAGAGACAGGGGTGAAAACATCACCTCCATCTACCTTTGGTGGCAGAGGTAATAATAATACAGCAAGTATTGAATGGAGTGTTCTCACCAAACCTGGAAAATACATTTTTCAGCAACCAAGTGGTGTGTTCTGAGGCATTACATCATCGTACTCGGTATTGGGTTGAATTTTTTTTTTTCTGCAACCAGTGCTTTGCATGCTTAGGGTGTGCTCCAGTGTACTCGTGCATCTTCACTTGCTGCATTGTGCATGTACTTGTATGATCTTGTGATTAAAACATTCATTATGGTGGCGGATTTACTCCGGCAAAATGTTTCGCCAAAACAAGTGTATGCCCTGAAATCGTGATTGCATTTTCCATAATGTTTTTCATGTTGCAGAATTCCCGAAATAAAGGATGAAGAAGAGGAGGGCCCTCCAATTAAGGTGCAATCCTATTAACATTATATCTTTATGAATTATATGATAATGACCTTTAATATATATATACAAATGGTAAAAGTTTCAGCATGGCCTGCGTATTTCTGGATCGTTGCAATAACTGAGAAAATTATTCAGAACCCTTAACATTTATCAAACATGTGTTGTTTGATGTTGGTAAAAAATATGTTGGGCCGCATGTGTTGTGTTGTGTTGCATGTGTTGTTGCAACACAAAGCATGTGTTGGTAAAATTTGCATGATCGATAATTGACTTGAGACAAATTCAGAGGTTTGCTTGGGGCTGGAGGGATTGGGGGGGGGGGGGGGGGGAGAGGGGAACAGAATCTAAAGCTCGTGAATGAGCTGCGACACACATCAGGCACACATGGAGAGAAACATGAGACAACACCAGACTTGACTTTCACAATAAACACAGCCTCTGAGATGGAGGAAGTGACATCACTTCCAAGAGCACTCTGGGTATCAGCGACATCATCTTTATGACATCGCTTTTCCTCCCGAATCCAGAGGGGCAATAAAGGGGGAATTTACTCCTCCCCATGGATAGCAAGGCAAAAAGTCTTGCGTATGACTCCACCGGGGTTCAAACTGCCAACTTCCCACACTCTCAAGTCTAAACAGACGCTCTGATTCGGGGTTTTTTTTTTTTTTTAATCACAAAATGAGGATGTCTGCTCCGGCAATGTTTTACATTAAAGACACAATTACTTTGGAATGAGGCTGCTGGCAACACATCATGTGATTTGGGCTCAATAGCAGTCAATAATGACATCCATTTATGTCATAATGGAATGATTATTTCTCAAAAGGTCAATAATGTGGGTAAGCACCATTACTATGAATGACTGCTGCAACTCTCCTTATAATTCCCTGAGGAAGCCACAAAAGAAAATCCAAAGGGATTCTGGGTGCAAAGCACCCTTCAATTGTGCTAGTCTGCACAGATGGTTCCCCAGAATATCCCAAACATGCTCTTGGATTTAAAGCAAGACTCCTTGCTTGCCAGAGCAATGTTCTACTGGCATTGTTTTTCAAGAACTTGGTAAATGCATGAGCACGGTGGGGTCTGGCATTGTCATCCATGAATACAGGTTTTGTTAAAAGTGAGTGCCAAAATGTGGAAGAACAACACGAGCAAAATGTCCCTATGGTACTTCTCTCCTGTCACATTACCCTTTACAGTGACAAGGTCAAGTTACAATTGTAACAGGCTGCTCCGTAGCAGAATCTTGGATCTGGCACCAAAAGGGATGGATGCTACAATGTTGAGCATATTGGTTGTGTTAGGTTGTTGCCATAGCTGAGTCCTACCTTCAATCGCATGCAGGAGAAATCGCCTCTCATCAGACCAATAGATCTTCCTCCAGGATGCGGTGATGTGCCAGACGCCATGCCAAGTGCCGAGGCGTTGCTTTTCCTTCTGGGATCAGAAGAGGGTGTCTCAGTCTACTGGCTTTGTAACCTGAAGCACAGAGGTGGTTCCAGAGAGTTCTTGTGAATAATCTCCGAGGGAGATTCCATTCATGATGCAACACTTTGTTTGTGGCAACAAGATTACTTCTGACAAACCTGATCAGAGATGCAGTTTCTCTGTTGGAGGTCATCCCGGGTCATCCAAATTAAAACCTGTCTTTGACATTTGTTTGGTGATGTTTGTTGACTAATCTGCTGATAGTCTTATGGAAGTCAAGGTGACTTCATAATTGCCAAAAAAAAGCAAAATAATTACCAAAAGTCATTTTGAATGGTGGCTGAGTGTATTGGCCTCTGGATATCTGAATTTTCTTTGTCTCTTGATTTGTTTTTCTCAATCTACACATATCTCGCTGAGCTTCTCATCTGATGGTTGCTTTTCAAGTTGCCAATGTCACAGACGAGCCAACTAAAAGAGCCTATGAGTACAATACATCACCTTAATTTACCAACTGAAGAGCCTTATTACCTCCACCACTGAAGGTGGATGGAGGTTGTTTTCACCCCTGTCTCTTTGTCTCTTTGTTTGTTTGTGAACAGGATATCTCAAAAAGTTTGGAACAGATTCAGACAAAATTGGGTGGAGAGGTTGAGTATGTGACAAGGACGAAATGATTGGATTTTGGTGCAGGTCCAGATCTGGATCTGAGAATGTTTTAAGTGATTCTTCACCATTGAGCGATGGGGCCAAAACCAATATATAGTACGATATCTCACAGTTGTGCACGGATTCGGAAGAAACTTGGTGGACGTGTTGGGTGTGTGACAAGGACTAATCGATTCAATTTTGGTCAAGATCTGGATCCGGATACGAGGATTTTTACATTTTTAAGTGATTCTCCACCATTGAGTGATCGGGCCAAAAACGATATATAGCATGTTATTTCAAAAAGTTGTGGACGACTTATGACAAAACTAGGTGGATGAGAGTTGGTTAGATAAGCCAATTGGATTTTGATTCAGGTCCAGATCCAGATCCGACCTATCAGTGGAATACAAAACGTAAACTGTTCAGCCTGGCGGAGGTATGCTGTCTACCAAGTGCTGTTCTAGTTGTTACCTGCTATTGGCATGATTGTTGCCATTGATCTCCAGGTATTTCAGGCATTGCATTGTCCTTTGACATAGAGAGAAGACCCTCAGTTTTGATTCCCGTTCGTTTCACATTGCTATCCTGTTAGCTCGTGTGAACAACTCTGTCTTTTTTATTTATCTTATCTTTTTATGTTGCAAGTTGGAGGTATGCACACTCACCTTTGAGCTGTCTAGCCTGGGTTTGAATCTAGGCTGAGCTATGAACTGTCGTCTTGGTGTTTCGCATACAGTGTGTGCCATCCCTCAGATGGCCGTTAAAGCTGGCGTCCCATCTGATATAATTAGTTGGTGAACATTAAAGATCCCATGATGTCCTTTGCAAAGAGTAGGCAAACTATCTCCATCACCCTGGCCATTCAAAGCCTTCACAGATCGAGGTGCTGCCTGTGTTCAAATTATTTTGCTGCTTCGTTGGCATTGTAATTGATTGTAATTGATTGTAATTGATTGCGTAGTGCTTTGTATGTGGGAATCAAGTCACCATGTCGGTTGATGGAGTTTTCACAGGAATACCAGGCCTCGATAATCTGATCCTCTCGCGGTTCACCTTGATTACCCTGTACCAAGGATGATAGCCTGTCTTGTCGCCTCACAGCATGTTGTTGCTCGGTTAGCCGTGTAGTTGAACGTTTCGATGTTCGGTCAACATACTTGTACGTATGTATGGAAGTGTCACCATATGTGTTGGTGTGGTTGGACTGTTTGTGATGTCGTTTGGTTTCCGGCAACAGGATTTGATGAACGCACTTGGGTACTGGTTTTCTCGCAGTAGTTGAGTGACATGCAGTATCTCAGTCCGGCATTGTTCACGGTCATTGCAGTGTGTTTTCACATGGTCAACTAAGCTGCGAACACAACTTATTCAATGACCGATGGAATGGCCACTTGGGTAGTCCAATTCTTTGTGTGGGTGGATTTACGGTACACATGCGAGTGTAACTTGCCATTCCTGTCCTTGGGCAGTTGTACGTCCAGGAAAAGGAGAGGCCCGACTCGTTTTACTTCACATGTAAACTTTATTGTTCATGTTGAGTTGATCTTTGCTTGGAAAACTGTCAACATTTGCCTTCTTTAAGATCACGAATGTATCATCAACATACCGCAGCCACAACCTCAGAGAATGGTCACTGTGTAATGTTAGTTCTTCAAAGCGTTGCATCACCAATTCGGGGAAGAGCCCTGAGATGGGCGAGTCCATCGGGGTTCCTTCATGTTTAAGGTATATACTATGTAGTACGTTGGTTTGAGGCAAAGTTGAACGAGTGGCATGAGATGCCCAAAGCTGAGGCGGTTGTTGCTGCCTCGCTCTTGGTCACTGGTGATGTACTGTTCCAATAATGGGAATGGATGTGAACAATAAAAGAACTAAGCGTCGGATATTATGTCCACCTTGCGTTTCAGGTTGGCGAGTGTTGTGGCGACTTGTGCACGTCGTCGTTTTTTGGCTTCTTGTTCGGTGGGTAGATTGTAAATTATCGATTCGATAGCGGCGATGAAGTCGGCCAAAGCAGCATCACTTGTATTAAAATTGAGGCCGTGTTCAATACAACACTTCTGAAACCACAAGCCGCACACTACATCAACGTTAACAACATCCACAAACCCCAAGCATCCTTCGGAGCACAGCTATCAAAGGCTCAGTACCACGTGAGCAAATTTGACAGAAAGAGCATCATCAATAACATAACAGGCAAAGATTGTGAAGCCAAGTATGTTGGCCAAACATCAAAACGTTTAACCACATGGCTAACCGAACACCAACGTGCTGTGAGGAAACAACACAAGCTGTCCTTGGTTGCGACACACACATTCGCATGGAATCAGACCACCATCCTTTGCACTGGGTCATGAATGGTGAACCACTAGGTTATCGAGGCCTGGTATTCCTGTGAAAACTAGATCAACCGAAACGTTGACTTACATGCCACATACAGTGCCTTCAGTAAGTATTCACACCCCTTGACCTTTTTCACATTCTGTTGTTTCAGCCTGAATTTGGAATGGATTTATATTGAGATTTTTTTTTCTCACTGATCTACACATGATTATGATGATGATGGTGATAATGATGATGATAATGAAAAATGGGAATTTTGTTTTTCGAAACTTTTACAGAATAATTAAAACCGAAATGCAGAAATATCTCATTTACATAAGTATTCAACCCCCTGAGTCAATACTTTGTCGAAGCACCTTTGGTAGCGATTACAGCTTTGAGTCTTCCTTCTTGGGTATGTCTGTATCAGCTTTGCACACATCTGCATTTTGGGAGTTTCTCCCATTCTTCCTTGCATATTTGCTCACGCTCAGTCCAGTGGGGTGGGGGCGGAGGGGGTGGGGTGAGTGTCTGTGAACAGCAATCTTCAAGTCTTTCCACAGATTCTGAATGTGATTCAAGTGTGGGTTTTGGCTGATCCATTCAAGGACTTTCACGTTCTTGTTCTGAAGCCATTTCAGTGTTGCTTTGGCTGTTTGCTTGTGGTCATAGACTGCCGGGAAGATTTATGTTCCAACAAGCCACAGGTCTTTTGCACTCTGTAGCAGGTTCTCATCAAGGGTTTGCTTGTATTTGGATCCATTCATTGGTCCCTCTATCCTTACAAGTCTCCCATTCTCTGCCACTGAAAAGCATCCCCATAGCATGATGCTGCCACCACCATGCTTCACAGTAGGGATGGTGTCAGATGGGTGATGAGCTGTGCTCAGTTTCTGCCAGATGTAGCACTTTGCTTTCAGGCTAAAGAGTTAAAATTTCATCTCATCAAACCACATAATCTTTTGCCTAGTGTTCTCAGTCCTTCCTGTGCCTTTTTGCAAACTTCAGGCATGCCGTCATGTGCCTTTTTTTTTTTTTTCAGGAGTGGCTTCCGTCTGGCTGCTCTCCCATAAAGCCTAGATTTGTGAAATGCTGCAGAAACTGTTGTACTTCCAGCAGGTTCTCCCATCTTAGCCAAGGAACTCTGTAGCCCTGTCAGTGGTCATTGGGTTCGTGGTCACCTCCCTGACCAAGGTTTTTCTTGCCCCGTTGCTCAGTTTGATCGGACGGCCAGCTCTAAGAAGAGCCTGGGTAGTTCCATATTTTTTACATTTCCTAATGATGGAGCTCACCGTGCTCTTTACCTCCACCACCAAAGGTGGATGGAGGTTGTTTTCACCCCTGTCTGTCTGTCTGTCCGTTTGTAAACAAGATATCTCAAAAAGTTATAGATGGATTCGGACGAAATTTGGCAGAGATGTAGCATATGTGACAAGGACGAAATGATTAGATTTTGGTGAAGATCCGGATTCGGATCCGGCTAGTAGAATTTTTAAGTGATTCTTCACCATTGGGAGATGGGGCCAAAAACGATACATAGCATGATATCTCAAAAAGTTGTGGACGGATTTGGACGAAACCTGGTGGGCAGGTTGAGTGTCTGACAAGGACGATTCGATTCGATTTTGGTGAAGATCTGAATATGGATTCGGATATGAGAATTATTTAGTTTTTTAAAAGTCATTCTTCACCACTGGGAGATAGAGCCAAAAACGATACATAGCAGGACATCTCAAAAAGTTATGGATGGTGATTCCTGTGATTGATTTTCATCAAATGTGATTCTGTATTGTGATTTTTTGGTCTACTCTGAGATACAAAACGTAAACTGTTCATCAGCAGAGGTATGCTCTCTACTGAGTGCCGTTCTCGTTCTAAATGGTTTTATACCCTTTCGCAGATCTATGCCTCCTCACAATCCTATCTCAGAGTTCTACTGACAGTTCCTTGGACTTCATGGCAGAGTTTCTGCTCTGACATGCACTGTCAACTGTGAGACTTTGTATAAAAAGTGGTGTGTTTCTTTCTAAAATCTAAATCAAGTCCAATCAATTGAATTTGGCACAGGTTGACGCCATTGAAGTTGCAGCGACATCTCAGGAATAATCAAAGGAAATTGGATGCACCTGAGCTCAATTTGGAGTGTCATAGCAAAGGGGTTGAATACTTATGACTCAAGACATTTCAGCTATTCATTTTTAATTCTCTTGTAAAAATTTATTTTTTAAAATTCCACTTTGACATTATGGGGTATTATGTGTAGATCAGTGACAAGAAAAATCTCAATTTGATCCATTTAAAATTCAGGTTGTAGCACAACAAGTTGTGAAAAAGTCTAAGGGTGTGTATACTTTCTGAAGGCACTGTCTGTGGTAATCACATGTATTACTGCTTTAATTTATAAAACAAACCAACCTCTCAAACTGACAAGAGAATGTTATTGGCTTAAACATGACCTTTAACCCAGGTAAATCTCATCCCTAATCGTTGTCTGACCAGTAGGCATACAGACACACATTGACCATCCTGTACTTTTACTTTATCCTCACCTCATCTTGCCAGAATTTGTTTTTCTTGCGTGTGTGTGTGTGAGCTTTACCTTAGTCACGCTTTATCAGTGCTTCACCTCTGAGCTTGTGATCATACAATACGAGCAATAAAAGCAGCAGGTAACGTAAATTGCTCGCTTTTAGGATTGAAACCTCTTATCATGTGTAACGCATTCATCAGTACAACCCAATTTCACTTTTATTGCTGTGCCTGGTGCTATGCTTGACGTCAACAGCTCGCCATGTGCGTTTGTGTGCAGAGACGGAAGATGAGCAGTGAGTCTCCCGAATGTGCAACTGCCTCATCCCGGAACAAAACCAAATCGCTTATCAAAGTAAGTGTATGAGAGCAAATAAACATGATGGAAACTGCATTTATGGCAGTAACTGAAAGTGTATAAATCTGCCTTTGAATGTCTCCATGACCGTGACCCTGCTTTTGAATCCATGTCCGTTTGTGCCTTCATCAGCTTTGCCTTTTCAATCGGTGGTAAATGCAACATATTCTTTCTGTTAAATTCAATAACCTGAAAAAGGTTTCAGATTGAGAATGGATTATTCTAGCTTGAGACAACCTCCTAAAGATTAAACCAATTGTCTGACCAGCAGGCATAGAACTGTTGTAAAGTTAGCCTGTACCGTCTGATTGAGTGACTTTTGTACACAAATGAGATTGTGGACCCACTGTTCAGAAAGGTTCTGGGTTTATTGGGTTGAAAGCTTGGTGATGAGCGGAGCCCAGCTGGTGATCCAAGTGGTCATTAAATCACTTTTTTTCTTTGTTTTTTGTTTTCCTGATCGAGGCTCATGGGAGAGCTAGAACAGAACAGAACAAAATGGAAGGGAGCAAAATGGCAAGGGGAAAACACAAACAGCAGTGTGGGAGTGAGGGTGCAATCAAGGGGATAGGGAGAAAGACACGTGGGGGTGAACAAGCAGCACACAAGCTGAACGAAACACAGCAATAAGAGGAGGGGGAAAACGGGGATGAAACAGAAAAGGAACAACCAACCAACCACTAACAAACGAAAAGACGTGAGTGAGAAGGGGGGGGAATCACAATAACCTGGAAAAGGGAGTGCTTGGGAATGGGGTCATTTGGGGTAGAAGAGATCATGAGTATACATGGGGGATGACCTGCGGTATTGGTGAACTGCTGTCTTGAAGTCCTGGGACTGAATAGACTGGGGGAAGTTGGTTCCACAGGTGAGCAAAAAGAGGAACAAATGAGTGAAGGTGAGCAGTGAGCTTGGATTTTTGGAGTTTAACATGAAAATCACTGGCAGACCATGTACGCTCTGCAGAAATGTGGGAGAGGCAGAGCCAAGAGAGGGCAGAGGGTGCAAAACAAAAAAAGGAGAGAGTAGAATACGGAGAGGTCACCAACCTGTCTGAAATCTGTCTGAGAGTAACAGGCCTGGGAGATCACAGCTTCGTCATGGGAGATCACAATGATTTTTGAGGGCCTTGCTTTCCATGGCATCAAAAAGGGCAATGTGTAAGGCATAGGCACCATCCTAAAGGGGAAATGCACAAGATTGCTCAATCGACACAAACTAAGAATAAAATTGACAGCAGCACGGACGAATCGGGAATGGTTGGTTACTTCACTTTTTGGAATCAGATTACTCAGTGCCTTCAGAAGGTAGTCACACCACTTGATTTTTTTTCACATTTTGTTGTTACAGCCTGAATTTAAAATGGATTAAGTTAAGATGTTTTCGTCTCTGATCTACTCATAATATGCGATAATGTCAAAGTGGAATTTCCTTTTGAGAATTTTTTACAAATTAATCAAAAGTGAAAAGCTGAAATGTCTCGCGTCAATAATTATTCAACCCCTTTGCTATGACACTACAAAATTGAGCTCAGGTACATCCAATTTCCTTTGATCATCCTTGAGATGTCTATAAATTAATTGGAGTCCATCTGTGGCCAAGTCAATTGATTGGACATGATTTAAAAAGAAACACACCTTTCTATACAAGGTTCCATAGTTGACAGTGCAAGTCAAAGCCGAAACTCTACCATGAAATCCAAGGAACAGTCCATATAACTCCAATATAGAATTGTGAGGAGACATAGATCCAAGAAAGGGTATAAAACAATTTCTAGATTGTTGAAAGTTCACAAGAGCACAGTGAGCTCCATCATTAGGAAATGGAAAGAATATGGAACAACCAAGACTCTTCCTATAGCTGGCCATCTGACCAAACTGAGCAAGAAGGACTTTGGTCAGGGGGTGACCAAGAACCCAATGACCACTCTGATAGAACTACATAGTTTCTTCGCTGAGATGGGAGAACCTGCCAGAAGGACATTGTCTGCAGCACTTCACAAATATAGGCTCTATGGAAGAATGGCCAGACGGAAGCCACACCTGAGAAAAAGGCACATGACAGCATGCCTAGAGTTTGCATAAAGGCACGTGAAAGACTGTTGTCTGATGAGACAGAAATTGAACTCTTTTCGCCTGAATGCAAAACGCTACGTCTGGTGGAAACCAAGCACATCTCATCACCCATTTAACACCATCCCTACCATAAAGAATGGTGGAGGCAGCATCATGTTATGGGGATGCTTTTCAGGGGCTGTGAGACCTGTAAGGATAGTTGGAGCAATGAATGGAGCCAAATAGAGGCAAATCCTTGAGGATAACCTGCTTCAGAGTGCAAAAGACCTTCGACTGCAGCAAAGATTTACATTCCAACTGGACAATGACCCCAAGCATACAGCTAAATCAACAATGGAATGGCTTCAGAACAAGAACATGAAAGTCCTTGAGTGGCCCAGCCAAAGCCCAGACTTGAATCTCATTGAGAATCTGTGGAAAGACTTGAAGATTGCTGTTCATCGACGCTCCCCATCCAACTTGACAGAGCTTGATCAAGTCTGCAAGGAAGAATGGGAGAAACTCCCCAAAATCCAGATGTGTGAAGCTTAAACAGACTTACCCAAGAAGACTCGAAGCTGCAATCCCTGCCAAAGGCGCTTCTATTAAGTATTGACTCATGGGGTTGAATACTTATGTAAATTAGATATTTGTATATTTCCTTTTTTCTTATTTTGTAAAAAGAAATTCTTCAAAAAAAATTCCACTTTGGCATTATGACATTATGTGTTGATCAGTGACAAAAAATCTCAATTTAATCCATTTTAAATTCAGGCTGTAACACAACAAAAAGTGGAAATGTCGAGGGGTGTGAATACCAAATGATAGAATTACAGAGTCAAAAGACCAGGAGGCCGGGGTCGTTGTTTTGCACGAAATGACTATTTGTCAAGGATGATATTTTTTCTGAAAGGGTGGCTGTAGGCAATATAAAATTGCAGTATTAAGGTTCCTGAATGGTGCGTTAATCTATTAGGCCAATGTGTGTTAATTACAGTAGTGCTGGGTTCGCAAAATTTCATTTTCACAGTGTATGCTCTCTTGACCATATACATCATTCAAATCTTACAATATTTGGTATTGAGTTACTGTAGCGGTACCAGCATCCACTGGTGAACCCAAATTGATAGCTCGTAATTTTAACCTGGATGGATTACATTTTCTAAAAATGGGAAACATGACTTTCACTAAGGTTTCATAACTTTCACATAAACATAACTTCCAAACTTCCTTCATGTTTGAGTGAGTGACACATACAAGACACGAGTCCAAACTGAGTATTATTGATTCAGAATACTGGGCCATGTCCTCACGAACGGAATGAGCGGTATATGAGGTCCATATCTGCAAAAAACGAGTGAGTTACAGGCCCATAAGTAAACACTTACCCTAAAGTGGAAATGTGAATGGAAATCGGTCAAATTGGGCAAAATGTCTTTCATCAAAATATCCTCTTGATATGAAGGTTTAATATGCAGTTAATAATTTCTATCAATGCAATGCAGTCTGTAAACATACGAGTAATGGCAGTCAGGTATGATACTTAGTCAAGAATGCACTTGACACACTACAACATGAAAATGAAATTGTTATATTCACATTGAACATGTAGGTATTGTACATATTTATATAAACCACATCACTATGACTTAAACATCATAGCACTCATCCACATCAATGCTGTCCATATCTGACCATTCATCATCGATCTCCTCATTTGAGTCATAAGTTGAACTGAGGTCACTTCCGTTATCCATTTGTGGTGTTCATGCTAAGTTCTCTTTCACCTCTACCCGACCACCCCCACTCTCCCCATCCACCCTCCCCGTAACCATTCCACACTCGTTTGGGTCGATCCTTCTGCCCTATGGTGTTCTCTGTACTGTATTACATCAATTACAAATGCTGCTCTTTGTGAGTCGTTTTATTTTAAAGTGGTATTTATACAAATGGCTATTCCTGCTTCAAGTGAGGTTTGTTGTTGCACAACCAGGCCCCGAAGCAGAATGCAGCACAAAGAGCTTTGGCAAAGGTCGACCGAACTGGCATGAAAACCCTCTCCTGCTATTTTGGCAAACGTGCCTAACAGTGTATGTTGGTGTCTTGGATCTTTCAATGTGCGATGTTTGCATTTCCAATGCATTGCCTATCTTACAATACAGGCTTCAAGTAATGAGTGGACTTGTACTTTTTACCTCCAGAGTTCAATAGTGGAGGAAATTTTTTTTTTTTTTTTTTTACCAATCTGCCTTTCGATAGCAAATTTATTGAAAAAAGGGCTTCATTTGAATGGTTAGTTTAAATATATAGTTTTTATTTTGTCCACACTCCCACGATAATAAAATTTAACTTCACTGCTTTTGCCCATCATTTTCAACTGGTATGTCTGCAATCTGTAACCTACTTTTTTGTTGTTGAATGACTTGGGTTGTTAATAACTCAACGTTAGGTTGATGTTTTGTGTTTCTATTTCATTCGGCAGTTTTGTTATTGGGCATTTTGACCTGATGTTTCCCCCCATAAGTCATTTATGTATTTTATTTAAATAAAATAAAGATTAAATGTCGGTTGCCATGATGGCTAAAACTGAAAATGGTTACCAAGCTAAGACAATCAGGATTTTGAGTAAATTGCAAAACAAACTTTGAACTGTGCCACTCACTGATGCAGTACCTTCATAGGTTAGGGCAAGAACTTGGTGTTGGTTCAGGGTGCCGGTGATAACTTGCCTATTCGTCGAAAGACCGCATGGGATCTTCAACGTCCACTATAAAATACTAGCAGTTGGGTGCACAGTTTAACATTTATCCGATGGACGGCGCTTCCATTGATACCCTGCCAGAGTCACTACCTGAAGTGCCAGAATGACAGTTTGTAGTCGGATTGAGAATCAAACCCAGACTCGCCAACGCATAGGTGAGTATGCTACAATCCTGCCAGCCTGCAAACTTTGCCGATCCAGTGGTGACTTGCAGCAGTGCACGTTGCTGAAGAGGTGTATGGCCCGGTCACACAAACCATCCTTAAGGACAGATTTGAGGATTTACTTAAGTACTTCCTTATCTTTTCCCTTAGCTATATCCTTAAGTTGAGGATGGTTGCATATTTGAATATCCTTAAGTTTTTCCATAAAACCTTCCTTAATGTTAAGGACTCGCCTTCCTCTCTCCCTCCACCCCCACCCCCAACCTCCATTCCCGTCATCGTCTTTTCTCCACCAATTAGAAGAAAGCTTTCACAAGTATTATTAACATTGTGAACTGGGTATTATCATTGGAAGAAAGGTCATGATTCATTGTTTGGGTTGACCTCAGTTTAAACTCGTTTGCATGTGCTGTACACATTTTGACCATGATCGTGGCTTGACGCGCTTTATGGGTTAAGGAGAGATTTACTTTAAGGTACACTTTTTTTCCTTAGCTGAGGATTTTCTTAAGGGCTGTTGCATAAACAACCTTTGGGAAATCCTCAACCAAGGATTTCCTTAAGGTGAAGAAAATCCTTAGGAGTCATTGCTATTCCAGGCAACCAATCAGATTAGAGAGGAAAAGGCATCCGAAAGCAAGTCCGAAAGCAAGAACGCGCAATGAACACGTGATTTTTAATGACACGTGTCATATGTTGCATGGGGAACACGTGCTTCCGGATGAAGGATGAATAAAATTATTCTTGTGTAAGATTCATTCGATTCTTATTGTATGTTTTATTGTAAATGTGTTAATGTGTGCAGTAAATGTTTGGAAACTTTCTGAGAATGGTGAAAGTGTCAAATTATAAAAGTAAAATGTGAGTGTGAAACTATAAGCAAAATATTCTGGATGACATGAAAGAGTGAAAATTGCTGAAGTATTGTTGTATCAGCCTCTGGCGTCGCGCTGCGATAATCATCCTCTTCGTGACCAATTTCCATGAAGAGCGCCTTTTGGAAACTCAAAGGTTCGTGTCTCCTAAGGATTTCCTCAACTTTAAAGAAACTTCGGCTGAGGATTTCCTAAGGGTTGTTTATGCAACAGCGCTTAAGGAAATCCTGAGCTAAGGAATTACAATGTACCTTAAGGGAAGTCTTTCCTTAAGGTTATGGGAGTTTTATGCATCTGGGCCTCTGTCTTTATTGACAATGGGCAATAATTTGGTGTATTATTGGATGGTCATGTACAGGTAGTGGACAAAAAATGGAAACACCCATGTAAAGTCACTTAATAGGGCTTTGGGCCACCACGTGTGGCTGGTACAGCCCGTATGCGCCGTGGCATAGAGTCCACCAGCTGCAGGAGGGAGGCGGCACCATTCTTCTACGAGAGTCAATCAACTCACACCTGTTTGATGGAGGTGGAAAACGCTGTCACAGGCGTCGTTCCAATCAATGCTCGATTGGATTTAGATCTGGTGACTGAGAAGAAGACCATTACATATGCATAACATCAGTCATGCTCATCAAACCATTGGGTAACCACACGCGCTCTGTGGATGGGGGCATTGGAGGGGTGCCTCCTCTTGCAGCCATGCTCGCCATAATTGTAGGCAACCAGGCCCGTGCAGCATTTTTATACATGACCCTAAGTATGCTGGGATGTTGTTTGCTTAACACATTGGTCACGCCTGAGTGGAAGCTGTTGCTTTGTTGTCCTTCATTTACCCAGACGTTTCTATCTTTTTGTTCACTGCCTGTACAGCGTCTTCAGAAAGTATTTATTCCCCTTGACTTTGTTCACATTTTGTTGCATTAAAGCCTGAATTAAAAATGGATTTTTTGTCACTGTTTTACACATAATTCCCCATAATGTCAAAGTGGAATTTGTTTTTAGAAGTTTTTACAAAGTAATTAAAAATGAAATATTAGGTGTACCGGAAAGTAATGTTTTTTTAACCTGTGTATTCCTCTTTGAAAAACGACATTACTTTCCAGTACACCAAATACAGAAATATCAAATTTACATAAGTATTCAACCCACTGAGTCAATACTTAGTGGAAGAGCCTTTGGTAGAAATTACAGCTGAGTCTTTTTGTGTATGTCTATCAACTTCGCACATCTGGATTTGGGGAGTTTCTCCCATTTTCCCTTACAGATTTGCTCAAACTCTGTCGAGTTGGTTGGGGAGTGTCGTTGAACAGCAATCTTCAAGTCTTTCCACAGATTCTCAATGGGATTCAGGTCTGGGTTTTGGCTGGGCCACTCAAGGACTTTCACGTTCTTGGTCTGAAGCCATTCCAGTCTTGCTTTGGCTGTATGCATTGCCCTGTTGGAATGTAAATCTTCGACAAATTCCCAGGACTTTTGCATTTGAAAGCAGGTTTTCCTGAAGGATCTGCCTGTATTTGGCTCCATTCATTGTTCCCTCTATCCTTACAAGTCTCCCAGTCCCTGCCACTGAAAAGCATCCCCATAGCATGAATGTTAGATGGGTGATGAGCTGTGCTCGGTTTCCACCAGACCAAAGAGTTCAATTTTTGTCTCGTCAGACCACATAATATTTTGCCTCATGCATATCTGGTCACTGAATTCAACCACAAATTATATTTTAGGTGAACATAGGCCAAAAGGTCAACATAGGCCGAATTTCTAAAATCACCAATTTTCATTTGATTGACTTGAAATTCTAAGAAGATTTACATATGTGGTCACTGAATTCAACCACCAACTATTTTTGAGGTCAACATAGGCCAAAAGGTCAACACTGGCCAACTTTTTTAAATCCTCAATTTTCATCTGATTGACTTGAAAATTGAACAGCATTTGCACATTGAATCACTAAATTGGGAAACTATTTTTGAGGTCAAAAGGTCAAAGGTCAACCTTACAAAATCATTTTTCATCTGAAAAATCGTCACTTTTCTTCCTGTTGACCCGAGCTTTGATCAAGATTTGGACAATTTGCTGTATCAATGGAATTTTTTTTCTTGGGGGTGGGGGCGGATTTTGCAAGTATCGTGCTCCGCATGACGTCTTCTTGTTTTTTTTATTCACTTTCTCTGCAACCATTGGTCTGGTTGGCACGAAATTTTCACCACAATATGCGTCTACTCATGTAGAATTTTTTTTGTCATAATTATGGCATCATACGTCATGTGGTACGGACGCCATCTTGGAAAAACTTTTCATCTCTATATCGCCGAAACCACTCCATGGAAAACTAGAGCAATGTGCCTGTGTCACCAATATGCCTCCGCATTGTCCCACAATGGGTAGATGCCCTCGTTCATGGTCCTAAAAATAAACAAGTTTGATTTAAATCCCTTCAGCTGTTTTCAAGTATCACATTTTCACCAGCTATGACAGGTTTCACATAGGTCGGTGAAGCGGTTTCAGAGAAGATTTTTTAAATTATCGGCTTTCAAGCTAATATAGCTGCCACACCACGTGACATATGACCTCAGAAAATGTACACTCTGCAAATGTATGGGTAGGGGATCACGTTTGTGAAGTTTCGTGTTTTTTTTTTTGTTTGTTTTTTGTTTTGTATACTGAATCGAGGCTCATGAAAGAGCTAAGGATAAGGTCGGATCGGATAAGGTTAATTTTTCTATCCAAGATGGCTGCCAAACCACGTGACCTACGACATTATCATTTTCAAACTATATGCAACAATGGTGTTAGATGATATTTGTAAATTTTTGCATTGATAGGGTGAGTGGTTTCAGAGATATAATTATTTAATATTTCCCTTCAATCCAATATGGCTGCCAAACCATGTGACCTATGATGTCATAAATTTAATGTTTCAATACAAATGCGTCATAGATCATGTGCATACAATTTCAGAATTTTAGGATAAGGAATTTGATTAAAACATTTTTGGCTGGTATACCACTTCACCTATGTCATCATTATCATGCTTTTGTTCCCCATTGGGAGTACTTGACAATGTGCCTCGTTTAAAATTTCTCCATTCAGTGGTTTCCGAGAAATAATTTTTTTTTTTGCATTTAATCCAAGATGACTGCCATACCACGTGACCTATGACGTCACAATTATAAAAACATTCTGCATGGGTGTCACTCCACCCTGAAAGTTTCGTCTCAATCGGACATGTGGTTGCTGAGAAAAACGAGGTTTAGCCCGGACAGACAGACAACCCAAAAACAATGCGTCCGGCCACCTTCAGGGGCGGAGGCATAAAAATTGAAACGTGGCTCATTGTGAAGTACTCCCCATGGGGAATAAAATATGTTAATAATGATGTCATCGGTGCCTTCATTATGACGTCATAATTCGACAAGGACGATGCTTAATTCGATCAGTATGATTTTTTAGCTCACCTGGAACGAAGTTCAGGGGAGCTTATGCGATGGTGCGTCATCACTATCAGTCCGTCCATAAACACTTCCAGCTCCTTCTCCGAAACCGCTGATGGGATTGTGATCAAATTTGGCACAAATGATATTGTTGTGACTAAAGTTTGTTTGCGGTATTAAAGAAAAATCGGGGTATAAGGGGTTAAAGTGGATCCAGGTTTGACCCCCCCCCCCCCCCCCTCCCCCTCCCAAAATAGGTATTTGCTTTTTCCTCTGAAACTACAAACACAATTTCGATGAAACTTCACCACAACCTTCATCACCCGTGATGTACCGAAATTTGTTCAAAGCATTAGAAAAATTGGGGTCTGAGGATGTATACTGCATAAGGGGAGGTGGGGGGGGGGGGGGTTCCCCCAAAATAGTTATTTTTTTTGTTTGTCTGCTTAAAGTCTTATGATTATGTTAGTATGATTCTACATGCTGCCCTGTCTTCTAGCAACCATTGAAATTGGTTTAAAATACCTTTAATCAGTGTAGTATACAGTTTATTCCACCAGGTGAGCGCCAGGGGTATTGCCCCTATGTTTATTATCTGCAACTGACACAAAATTTTCACCAGAGCGCCTCTTGCTGTAGACTTTTTAATGATAATTATGACGTCATAGGTCAGGTGGTACAGGCGCCATCTTGGGAAAATTGAAGAACGTTGCACCTCTATATCTCCGAAACCGCTCCATGCAAAAAACAATTTTAACGGGGCTCATTGTAAAGAACTGGGGAATAAGTGTTGTTAACGATGATGTTAAAGCGCGGCGTTACGCGCGCTGCTTGTGAGCAAGGAGGAAGCGGACAAGCGGTAACATATAAACGTCTTTATTGTAAGACTACACTGTAACACTAAACTCCTCCGGGCTGGTCGCCCGGGGTATATCATGAGGCCACGCCTACCCCTCGGGCGTGGCCACCGCCCACTCGGTGCGTGGAATGATGTCACCACGTCAGTGGGCTTTTGTGTCCGCCACACGCGCCCCCCCAGAATTCCCGCGCACCTGGAGGGCCAGTTTGCGGGGCAGACGAATGACCCGGCCGAAGCGCCCCCTGGCGATCGGCGGCGTCCGGGGTGCAGGGATACCAGGTGGGATGCCCCTGGCTGCCCCTGGGATGGGTGCAGGACCGGGGGGCGCCGTGGCGGCGGGGCTGGGCGGTGCCGGGGGTCCGCCCGCAGGAGGGCGGCCCCGACATGGGGGTCGGGCCACTGGCGGTGGATGGTCCACATCGAGGTGGGCCGGCTTGAGGCGGTCTACCGAAACGCGGTCAGGAGTACCGCCGATGTCCAGGGTGAAGTGCTTCGCCCCGGTCTCCAGCACGCGGAAAGGCCCGTCGTACGGGGGCCGCAGTGGTGTCCGATGGGCATCGTGGCGGACGAAGACGTACTCCGCCGTGCGAAGCTCCGGGGCGACGTGCGTCGGTGGGTGCCCGTGGCATGCCGTTGGCACCGGGGCGAACCTCTGGGCGGTCTCTTGCAGAGCGGAGCGCTGCTGTGCCGCGGACCATGGTGCCGTGGAGTCGGGGAGGAACTCGCCCGGCACCCGCAGCGGTTGCCCGAAGACCAACTCCGCCGCGGATGCGCGCAGGTCCTCCTTGGGCGCCGTCCGGAGGCCCAGCAGGACCCAGGGGAGCCTGTCGACCCAGCCGCCGTCGCGGAGGGTGGCCCGGAGCGCGGCCTTCAATGAGCGGTGAAATCGCTCACACAGGCCGTTAGCCTGGGGGTGGTAGGCCGTGGTTCGGTGCAGCCGGACCCCGAGCCCCTGCGCAACCGCCCCCCAGAGCTCCGAGGTGAACTGGGGGCCGCGGTCGGATGAGATGTCTGAGGGGGCGCCGAACCGGGCGACCCAGGTGGCGATGAAAGCCTGCGCGACATCGGCCGCCGTTGTCGACGCCAAGGGCACGGCCTCCGGCCACCGGGTGGTGCGGTCCACCATGGTGAGGACGTAGGTGAAACCCCGCGAGGGGGGCAGAGGTCCCACCAGGTCCACGTGGACGTGGTCAAACCGGCGTTCCGGCACCGTGAACGGGGCCAACGGGGCCTGGGTGTGCCGGTGCACCTTGGCGCGCTGGCACGCGAGGCACGTCCTGGCCCAGCCGCGGACGGCCTTCCGGAGGCCATGCCAGACAAACTTGTCGGCGATCAGCCTTTGGGAGGCCCTCGCGCCCGGGTGGGACAGGCCGTGGATGGCGTCAAACACCTGGCGCTGCCAGCCCGCGGGCACAATGGGGCGAGGACGCCCGAGGGAGACGTCGCACAAGAGAGCCGCGCCCGCGCCGTCGAACGGCACCTCGGTGACGCGGAGGCCCGTGACGGCGGTCCGCAAGGCCTGGACGTCGGGGTCAGCGGCCTGGTCCGCTGCCATCCGGGCATAGTCGATGCCGAGGTGGACTGCGTGGGCGACGGCCCGGGAAAAGCAATCCGCCACCGGGTTGTCCTTCCCCGCGACGTGCTGGATGTCCGTCGTGTACTCGGACACGGCCGAGAGGTGACGCTGCTGCCGGGCCGACCACGGCTCGGTGACCTTGCCCATCGCGAAGATCAGCGGCTTGTGGTCGACGAAGGCAGTGAACGCCCGGCCCTCGAGCAGATGGCGGAAGTGCCTGACCGCCAAGTGAAGTCCGAGCAACTCGCGGTCGAAGGTACTGTAACGGCGTTCGGGCGGGCGAAGCTGCCGGCTAAAGAACGCCAGCGGTTGCCAAGCTCCACGCACCCATTGCTCGTGCACCGCGCCCACCGCGTAGTCCGAGGCATCGGTGGTGAGGGCGATCGGTGCATCGGGCGCCGGGTGCGCGAGCATGGTGGCGTTAGCCAAGGCGAGCTTCGCGCCCGTGAACGCCGTGTCCATCTGCTCGGTCCAGGTAACGTCGCCTTTGCCCGGCTTACCTCGGAGAGCTTCGTGCAGGGGGCGCAGGAGCTGGGCGATACGGGGCAGGAACCGATGGTAAAAGTTCACCATGCCCAGGAACTCCTGCAGCCCTCTGATCGTGCGGGGGCGCGGAAACCCCTTCACCGCCTCCACCTTGGCCGGCAGGGGGACGGCGCCGTGCCTGGTGACACGGTGCCCCAGAAAATCGATTGTGGCGGCGCCGAACCGGCACTTTGCGGGGTTCACAATCAGGCCATGCTGGCCCAGGCGTTCGAAGAGCGTGCGGAGGTGGCGTAGGTGCTCTTCGCGGGACGCGCTGGCAACGAGGATATCGTCCAGGTAGACGTAGACAAAATCCAAGTCGCGCAGGACGCTGTCCATCAGTCGCTGGAACGCCTGAGCCGCATTCTTCAGACCGAAGGGCATGCGCAGGAACTCGAAGAGTCCGAATGGCGTGATGACCGCCGTCTTCGGGACGTCCTCCGGCCTGACGGGGACCTGATGGTAGCCGCGTATGAGGTCCACCTTCGAGAAGAAGGACCTGCCCGCCAAACGGGCGGAAAAGTCCTGAATGTGGGGGACGGGGTAGCGGTCGGGAGTCGTGGCGTCATTGAGACGGCGATAGTCCCCGCACGGTCGCCATCCCCCGCCGGGCTTCGGCACGATGTGCAGCGGCGACGCCCAAGCGCTCTCTGAGCGCCGAACGATGCCGAGTCGCTCCAGGGTAGCGAACTCCGCTTTTGCCACCGCCAGCTTCGTCGGCTCGAGGCGGCGTGCCCGGGCGTAGACCGGTGGCCCGACGGTGGGGATGTGATGGGCCACCCCGTGCTTGACGGCCCCCGCCGAGAAGGTGGGCCGCGTGAGGGCCGGGAAGCCGGCGAGGAGGCGGGTGAATGCGTCCGCTGCCGGAAGCGTACAGACCAACGTGGCCGGAACCGAATCGTTCGGCAAGCCGCTTGGCAAGCCGCTCGTTGAGCTGGGCAACGCACATGCGAGCGAGCTGAACGTCTCGGCCTGGACAAGCCGTCTGCGCTTGACGTCGACCAGGAGCCCATTAGCGCACAGGAAGTCCGCGCCAAGCAGTGCCATGGGCACGTCGGCGGTGACGAACGTCCATCGGAAAACCTGCCCTCCAAACCGCAGAGAGAGGCAGCGTTTTCCGTACGTACGGATGGGCGTCCCGTTCGCGGCAAGCAGCGCGGGGCCCCCACCCGCGGCGTGCTTGTCTGACGTGCCGGCGGGAATGACACTCACCTGTGCTCCCGTGTCGCACAGGTAACGGCGCCCGGAGAAGGTGTCCGTTATGAACAGCAGGCTGCTCGAACGGCCGGCGCTCATCGCCACAATTGAGCGCCGGCCCGGGCGTTTCCCGACCCGTTGAAGGAGCACGGCGGATGACACCGCCGAGCTTCGTGGCCGAACTTGGCGTGGAACCAGCACCAGGTGGTGGAGCTGGAGGAGTGCGGCTGGCTCCGCCAGGCCGGTGGAGTCGATGGGTTTCCCCGCGGTGGCGGTTTTCGCCGCGGCGGTGGGCGGGGCGTGGCGGCGTTCACGAGGTGCGTATCAGCATGCTGCTGAACCACAGCGTGCTGTAGAAGATGATGCTGTGGAACATCAGCGTGCTGTAGAAGATGATGCTGTGGAACATCAGCGTGCTGTAGAAGATGATGCTGTGGAACATCAGCGTGCTGTAGAAGATGATGCTGTGGAACATCAGCGTCGAAGGCCGTGACGGCCACGCCAACGCTCGCCCGCGTGTCCGAAGCGGCGAAGTACTTGTCCGCCTCGGCCGCCAATGCTCGGGGTTCCGTTAGCCCGGTCCCGGCCAACGCGAGGCGAACCTGCGCTGGAAGTTGGCGACGGAAAAGCGCCCGGAATAGCGAACCGGGGGCTTCGTCGCCCAACAGTGACAGCATATGGTCCATTCGGACCGACGGGCGCGTCTCACCGAGCTCGGGGAGATCCAGGAGGCGGTCGGCCCGTGCGTCGTCCGTGAGGCTGAACGTGGCTAGGAGTAGCCGCTTGAGTGCCTCGTACTTGTGGCCGTCCGGTGGGTGGCGAAGGACGGACACAACTCGAGCGGCCGTGCCGGGCCCGAGGGAGGCGACGACGTGGCAGTAGCGCGTGTCATCGCCGGTGAGGTGCCGAAGCTGAAATTGGGCTTCGGCCTGGACGAACCAGACTTCGGCCTGAGCCTCCCAAAATTCCGGAAGTTTGACGAAGGCGGCCATGGCGATGGCGTCGCGTGTGGAAGGATCGCTCCGGCAGATCCAACGTCGAGGGTCACCAGTAAAGCGCGGCGTTACGCGCGCTGCTTGTGAGCAAGGAGGAAGCGGACAAGCGGTAACATATAAACGTCTTTATTGTAAGACTACACTGTAACACTAAACTCCTCCGGTCCGGGCTGGTCGCCCGGGGTATATCATGAGGCCACGCCTACCCCTCGGGCGTGGCCACCGCCCACTCGGTGCGTGGAATGATGTCACCACGCCAGTGGGCTTTTGTGTCCGCCACAATGTCATAATTCGACAATTACAATGCTTAGTCCGATCAGTTTGAAATTTATTGAGCGTGATGTACGCAACAATTATATTGGAGAATGTAAATTTATGATGTCATCGGTCACGTGGTCTGGCAGCCATATTGGATCAAAGGGAAAAACCTCTGAAACTGTTAAACCGATCAATGCGAAAATTCAACTAATTGATGATCTACCCATGGGAAATATGGTTTGATAAAGATAACGTCATTGGTCACGTGGTGTGGCAGCCATATTGGATCAAAGGGAAAAAATTTCTGAAACCGCTAAACCGATCAATGCGAAAATTCAACTAATTGATGATCTACCCATGGGAAATATGGTTTGATAAAGATAACGTCATTGGTCACGTGGTGTGGCAGCCATATTGGATCAAAGGGAAAAAATATCTGAAACCGCTAAACCGATCAATGCGAAAATTCAACTAATTGATGATCTACCCATGGGAAATATGGTTTGATAAAGATAACGTCATTGGTCACGTGGTGTGGCAGCCATATTGGATCAAAGGGGAAAATCTCTGAAACCGCTAAACTGATCAATGCGAAAATTCAACTAATTGATGATCTACCCATGGGAAATATGGTTTGATAAAGATAACGTCATTGGTCACGTGGTCTGGCATCCATATTGGATCAATGAAAAAAACAACCAATTGCACCAAGTGCGGATTACACCGTTTCGGGGAACAGATTCAGCAAATTCCGAGCTCGGGAAGCAGGTTCTATTAATCGATGACGATGGTGCGCGGCAAACCGGGAATGGAAAAACACTGTCGTGGACTCGTCTATGTTTGCGATTGACGATGCCGCGTGCGTGACGTAAGCATCGATCCGCTCAGGGTGGACGATATCATCCTGACGAAGCGTGAGACGCAAGGTGTCGCGATCAATCCCATCGTGGTGAATCAACTCTGCGCCGACATTCGCTCCAAGTAGGAACCGGTGTGGTCAAACCATCCGTGGTGATTATGGAGATGACCCCGCGCGCGCCGCCTCACCCGCTGCTCGTCACGTGTGTGGAGGAGGGAGGGGGGCGAGGTGGGGTTGGAGGGACGGATGGATGGTCCTCCCACGCAAAGACGCAGGATGGGCGGCGAGGGAGTGAAAGGGGGGATCACTGGGGCTTCCCCGATTCCAAGGAGATTGCCTTGATATGGTCGCGGGTTTAAATGCAGTTAACGTGTCATTTTGGGAAGACGCTTTAATAAACTAGAACGCCACTCAGTAGCGCGCATACTCCCGCCGTGGGTCAAGTTGGAATAATACGTTTTGTTTAACATTCCCTCTCCCCAAAACAATAAATGAAAAAGAAAGTAGGCCCTAACTTTCAGAGAATTTATTTTGATATATCTCGGAATTAGAGGAGAAAAACATCATTTAAGAATAAGAATAAAAGCTTCAATGCAGTAAAACAGAAGAAAAAAATCCTGGATCCGGAATAATATCCTGAGCTTCACCAAAAACTAATCAATTCTTCCTTATCCCAAGGGCAATCATTCCACCAACTTTCATCCAAATCCGTTCAGAACTTTTCCAGATATCTTGTTCACGAACACACGAACATACGAACACACACACACACACACACACACACACACACACACGAACATACGAACACACACGGACGGACACGATCGAATGTATTGCTCCCTGGCGGGAGTAATGAAGGGAAGGTAAAGTCTAATTTCAAAAACTGATCATTTTACGACGTGTGAATCATGATGGATTTAGTCACGAATTGCGTGCGCTTGATATGTGACGTTGATGGATCTCCGAACCGACAGAGCGATGGAACCCCCGGAGCGTGCACTGGGCTCGGTGTGCTGCGCGACCGTTCGATTGCGCACGTCACAGACACAGACAGTCACGAACACGAGAATCACTCAATAATAAACTTTTACTGATGAGAGCGACGTTGATTGGGGAATCGACGATCCTAACGGTATTCCATGAATGTTCGCTCCATCGGAACGTCGCGCCCACGCTATGGTCGCCATTGGGTCGTATTACGCTCGAGGTTCTATCGACCGCTTGTTATGTCGGGGATGCCGGGTGTTCCGCCAAAACGCTCCGGGGACGACGGCGATCAAACGATCAATGGATCATTGTGTTCCCCACGTCACGTAAATTAATCGATGGGCGAAGGATTCGTTTTAAAAGCAGGAAGCAGCACCCGCCCTCCCTGTATCCCCCCGGGCAGCAGACCCCACGACCGCTCAACCCCCGCCGCAGCGCCGGGCGGGGATGGGGAAGCCTGTGTGCGTCACGCGTACCAGCTTGACGTCATCGGCGGCCGACGTTAACAGGAGGCGCGTCCGAGCGCTGTCCACGGTGCTGGAACGAGGTGCGAAGAGACGGGGCTGCGCTGACTGTGCTCACGCAACTCTCGACGACACACCTGCTGTCTGCGCTCCTCTCTCTGCCAGGTGTAACCTTCCTCTGCCAGGTAGGCCAACTGAAAGACTTTTTACTCACACCTGTCTGCAATATTATTCACAAGGTTTACCTGTTCGATTTTTTCCCCTTTATATCGATTGATATTTCTTTCAACAAAACCTCAAACGATTCTGGAGCGCTCGGAAAGCTAATCCGTGTTCCTGCTGATGCGAGCACGTCACCATGAACGTCATTCACGTCATTCGCGCACAATGTCCCTGTAATTATGATAATCGCGTTGTTCCGATACCCGGGTCCACTTTGGAGTGCGCCCGAGATAACTACCCGATAAGATGCAGGAGTACGGGGTCCGTGCGCGATGACGGCAGGTGCAAGCAACGGGGGCGGATTGTCAGATCGCCATTTAATGAGGTCGCAACAAGCAATCTCGAATCGAATCGAATCAAATCAAATCGGCGTCCAAATGGAGGCGCGAGCGAGACAAAGGACTCGCAACACAATGGATCTTCGGTGCATCGATTGCAACACTTCTTGATGCGTCCATTTCACATCTGTCGTGTGCACACGTATAATGGCTTTACAGCGCCATTGGGCCACCACTGAGCGGTTATAGATCAGGAGAGGTCTCAAAGACCTCTCGAAACATTTATGTGCGGGTACAAGCTTGTAATATATCCACAAACAAGCTCATCAACGCGTGTTTATCCGTGAATGGATCACGAGATGAGGGTTCATTGTGCTTTTTGATGAATCGGATGGATCGAAAATGGAGAAGAAAAAGGCGGCAATTTTTCCTTGGCTTTGGGATACAATCCTGGATGGGATCGCCACTCCGACACTGGGTATTTGAATGGCTTTTGTTACCTCCGTGAGGTGGTACCCATTTTGCAGACCTCGGAAGGATGACAGGCTGAGTCAACCAACCCCCTTGGTGTTAATTCAACAAAACGAGAGGGGCTTGAAATCAGGACCCGAAGGACCCGAAGGACCCTGAAATCAAGACCCGAAGATCTTAAACCAGCCACATCAAGCGTGAAGCCAACGCCAGGCGTTTCGTAACTCGAGGGACATCTGAAAAAGGAAACAAACACAAAGGAATTGCCCCAAATATTCTTCACGTGAAATCGCAACACCCAAACCCCCTTTCCTTATCCCTAATCCATCGGTTCAATGTACTGCCCAATCCTCCCTCTCCCTCCTCCTCCCCCCACCCCCCCCCATCCGCCGTCAACCCATCTCCAACCACCCCCACCAAAACTCCGAGAGAGCGCCGTAGGGAGTACATGTGCTATTCCTGCCTCTCGCCTCGTGCGTCACTACAAGCGTCACTATAAGGAGATGGTGATGCAGGAGGAGGGGGAGTGGGGAGATGGTGATGCAGTAGGAGGAGGAGTGGGGGAGATGGTGATACAGGAGGAGGAGTGGGGGAGATGGTGATACAGGAGGAGGAGGAGGAGTGGGGGAGATGGTGATTCAGGAGGAGGAGGCGGAGTGCGGAGATGGTGATGCAGTAGGAGGGGGAGTGGGGGAGATGGTGATGCAGGAGGAGGGGGAGTGGGGACGATGGTGATGCAGGAGGAGGTGGAGTGGGGGAGATGGTGATGCAGGAGGAGGGGGAGTGGGGAGATGGTGATGCAGGAGGAGGGGGAGTGGGGGAGATGGTGATGCAGGAGGAGGGGGAGTGGGGACGATGGTGATGCAGGAGGAGGTGGAGTGGGGGAGATGGTGATGCAGGAGGAGGGGGAGTGGGGGAGATGGTGATGCAGGAGGAGTGGGGGAGATGGTGATGCAGGAGGAGGGGGAGTGGGGGAGATGGTGATGCAGGAGGAGGGGGAGTGGGGGACATGGTGATGCAGGAGGAGGGGGAGTGGGGGAGATGATGATGCAGGAGGAGGGGGAGTGGGGGAGATGGTGATGGAGGGGGAGTGCGGGAGATGGTGATGCAGGAGGAGGGGGAGTGGGGGAGATGGTGATGCAGGAGGAGGGGGAGTGGGGGAGATGGTGATGCAGGAGGAGGGGGAGTGGGGGAGATGGTGATGCAGGAGGAGGAGGAGTGCGGGACATGGTGATGCAGGAGGAGGGGGAGTGGGGGAGATGATGATGCAGGAGGAGGGGGAGTGCAGAGATGGTGATTCAGGAGGAAGGGGAGTGGGGGAGATGGTGATGCAGGAGGAGGGGGAGTGGGGGAGATGGTGATGCAGGAGGTGGGGGAGTGGGTGGAGATGGTGATACAGGAGGAGGGGGAGTGGGGAGATGGTGATGCAGGAGGAGGGGGAGTGGGGACGATGGTGATGCAGGAGGAGATGGAGTGGGGGAGATGGTGATGCAGGAGGAGGGGGAGTGGGGGAGATGGTGATGCAGGAGAAGGGGAGTGGGTGACATGGTGATGCAGGAGGAGGGGGAGTGGGGGAGATGGTGATGCAGGAGGATGGGGAGTGGGGGAGATGGTGATGCAGGAGGAGGGCGAGTGGGGGAGATGATGATGCAGGAGGAGGGGGAGTGCAGAGATGGTGATTCAGGAGGAAGGGGAGTGGGGGAGATGGTGATGCAGGAGGAGGGGAATTGGGGGAGATGGTGATGCAGGAGGAGGGGGAGTGGGGGAGATGGTGATGCAGGAGGTGGGGGAGTGGGGGAGATGGTGATGCAGGAGGAGGGAGAGTGGGGAGATGGTGATGCAGGAGGAGGGGGAGTGGGGGAGATGGTGATGCAGGAGGAGGGGGAGTGGGGGAGATGGTGATGCAGGAGGAGGGGGAGTGGGGGAGATGGTGATGCAGGAGGAGGGGGAGTGGGGGAGAAGGTGATGCAGGAGGAGGGGGAGTGAGAAGGTGGTGATGCAGGAGTGGGAGTGGGGAGATGGTGATGCAGGAGGACGGGGAGTGGGGAGATGGTGATGCAAGAGGATGGGGAGTGGGGAGATGGTGATGCAGGAGGAGGAGGAGTGCAGAGATGGTGATTCAGGAGGAAGGGGAGTGGGGGAGATGGTGATGCAGGAGGAGGGGAATTGGGGGAGATGGTGATGCAGGAGGGGGGGGGAGTGCGGAGATGGTGATGCAGGAAGAAGGCGAGTGGGGAGATGGTGATGCAGGAGGAGGAGGAGTGAGAAGGTGGTGATGCAGGAGGAGGGGGAGTGGGGAGATGGTGATGCAGGAGGAGGGGAGTGCGGAGATGGTGATGCAGGAAGAAGGGGAGTGGGGGAGATGGTGATGCAGGAGGAGGGGGAGTGGGGGAGATGGTGATGCAGGAGGAGGGGGAGTGGGGGAGATGGTGATGCAGGGGGAGGGGGAGTGGGCAGTTGGTGATGCAAGAGGAGAGGGAGGAGGGAGATGGTGATGCAGGAGGAGGAGGAGTGAGAAGGTGGTGATGCAGGAGGAGGAGGAGTGGGGAGATGGTGATGCAGGAGGAGGGGAGTGCGGAGATGGTGATGCAGGAAGAAGGGGAGTGGGGGAGATGGTGATGCAGGAGTAGGGGGAGTGGGGGAGATGGTGATGCAGGATGAGGAGGAGTGGGGGAGATGGTGATGCAGGAGGAGGGGGAGTGGGGGAGATGGTGATGCAGGAGGAGGGGGAGTGGGGGAGATGGTGATGCAGGAGGAGGGGGAGTGGGGGAGAAGGTGATGCAGGAGGAGGGGGAGTGAGAAGGTGGTGATGCAGGAGTGGGAGTGGGGAGATGGTGATGCAGGAGGACGGGGAGTGGGGAGATGGTGATGCAAGAGGATGGGGAGTGGGGAGATGGTGATGCAGGAGGAGGAGGAGTGGGGGAGATGGTGATGTCGGAGAATGGAAGTGTGGACATGGTGATGCAGGAGGAGGAGGAGTGGAGAGATGGTGATACAGGAGGAAGGGGAGTGGGGAGTTGGTGATGCAGGAGGAGAGTGAGGGGGAGTTGGTGATGCAGGAGGAGAGGGTGGCGGGGGATGGTGATGCAGGAGGAGGGGGAGTGAGAAGGTGGTGATGCAGGAGGAGGAGGAGGAGTGGGGGATGGTGATGCAGGAGGAGGGGAGTGGGGAGTTGGTGATGCAGGAGGAGAGGGAGGGGGAGTTGGTGATGCAGGAGGAGAGGGAGGAGGGAGATGGTGATGCAGGAGGAGGGGAGTGAGAAGGTGGTGATGCAGGCGGAGGGGGAGTGGGGAGATGGTGATGCAGGAGGAGGAGGAGGGGGAGTGCGGAGATGGTGATGCAGGAAGAAGGGGAGTGGGAGAGATGGTGATGCAGGAGGAGGGGGAGCGGGGGAGATGGTGATGCAGGAGGAGGGGGAGCGGGGGAGATGGTGATGCAGGAGGAGTGGTGTGGGGGAGATGGTGATGCAGGAGGAGGGGGAGTGGGGGAGATGGTGACGCAGGAGGAAGGCGAGTGGGGGAGATGGTGATGCAGAAGGAGGGGGAGTGGGGGAGATGGTGATGCAGGAGGAGGGGGAGTGGGGGAGATGGTGATGCAGGAGGTGGGGGAGTGGGGGAGATGGTGATGCAGGGGGAGGGGGAGTGGGGAGTTGGTGATGCAGGAGGAGAGGGAGGAGGGAGATGGTGATGCAGGAGGAGGAGGAGTGAGAAGGTGGTGATGCAGGAGGAGGGGGAGTGGGGAGATGGTGATGCAGGAGGAGGGGGAGTGCGGAGATGGTGATGCAGGAAGAAGGGGAGTGGGGGAGATGGTGATGCAGGAGTAGGGGGAGTGGGGGAGATGGTGATGCAGGATGAGGAGGAGTCGTGGAGATGGTGATGCAGGAGGAGGGGGAGTGGGGGAGATGGTGATGCAGGAGGAGGGGGAGTGGGGGAGATGGTGATGCAGGAGGAGGTGGAGTGGGGAGATGGTGATGCAGTAGGAGGGGGAGTGGGGATATGGTGATGCAGGAGGAGGAGGAGGAAGGGGGAGATGTTAATGCAGGAGGAGGGGGAGTGGGGAGATGGTGATGCAGGAGGAGGGGGAGTGGGGAGATGGTGATGCAGGAGGAGGGGGAGTGGGGAGATGGTGATGCAGGAGGAGGGGGAGTGGGGAGATGTGATGCAGGAGGAGGGGGAAGGGGGAGATGGTGATGCAGGAGGAAGGGGAAGGGGGAGATGGTGATGCAGGAGGAGGGGGAGTGGGGAGATGGTAATGCAGGAAGAGAGGGAGGGGGGCGTTGGTGATGCAGGAAGAGGTGGAATTGCCTTGTCTCTCGCCTAAGCAAAATGAGGAAATGGGGAGGGAGTTGTAAGAGTTCCAAATAAAAAGATATAAACTCAAAGTGAGGAATGACTGGGGCTACGGTCCTGATATCATGAAATCTCAAATTTTAAAGATCGATATCTCGGGATACTCAAAGCACACAAAAAACATGCAGGAATGATGACGTGAATTCTTTGCTAATAAACTAACAAATAAGTTTCTGATATTGATGAATAATGAAAACAGGGAAAGGTCAATGAATGAAAGAAGTGAAACTTAGAATGACTTAACGAGGAAGGAGTCAAGGAAGCGAAGCAATTAGTCAGGTTCAGTATGTCCAGATTTAAAGTTTCGTTGGAATTTTTGGGGGATTTGGAAAACTATATATTTTTGGAAACTATATTGTAGTCAGTCAGAAAACCAATGTTGCTATTTGCACAGACTCCTGTATGGCGGCCATCTTGGATTTTGGAAATTGCCGCCGTAGAACTAATTTTTCTCAATATCTCAGCTTCTAAATAACATAGAGCTTTGATTCTAACGGCTAAACATACATTTTCAAGGGCCCCGAATCCAATGGTAACAAGTTCGATCAGCTAGACATGACCATAGAGCTCCTATGTGGCGGCCATCTTGGATTTTTCAAACTGGCCGCCGTAAAATTGATGTTTCTCAGGATCTCATCTTCTAAATAAGACGGAGCTTTGATTTTTCTAAATCCCAAAAACAATCCGACGAAATCTAAAATCTGGACATGCTGAACCTGTAAAGTATCTCGACAAACTGCGATCAATTGTCGTACGCGTTTTATTCACTCTGCCGATCAAGGCCCGATTCACAGCAGCGCCATCCGAGGCTTCCGAGCTCTGGCGTAGGGATACAACCCGGTCCCGGTGTAGGGATACAACGGTGAACATTTGCACTGCATACATGACATCCTCCCCTTTAAGTCCAAAATTACCAAGAGCAATACGTGCTAGATTTCCAGAATTGACATTTCAAAAGCAACATTTCCAAAACATGTGAAAATATGTGTGCAAACGGTTATGAGAATAATGAAAATACGTGAAAATAGAACATGTGTCAACGTGAAAAAAAAAACATCTTCAAAGATTCAACCGGTCGGGTGCTTTTCTCTCACGCATTGAGCGTCGCGGTGTACCAGTGGATACAGAGTCCGAGGTGATTCCTTTGGGTCGCGGTGTACCAGTGGATACAGAGTCCGAGGTGATTCCTTTGGTCTCCACGAAGGGTGTAGCGTTTGCAGAGGTTTTCGGGGAATCCGAGCCGGCTGGAGCGGCCACGATGATCTCCGGCAGTGGCGGGTCGAACTGTTGTCCTGACTGTGACGATGCTACAGGCTCCGTCGACTCACAGTGACGGTAGGTTATGTGGTCCTGATGTCGACGAATTTCGCGGCCGTCCTGCAGGCGAATCACACTGGACAGTGGACCTGGCTTCTCGATGATGTCTCCCGGTAGCCACGTCGCACCTGCACCAAAATTTCGGGCAAACACTGGATCTCCAATGTTGATACATCGACTGTTGGACGTCTTATCGTGCACCAACTTTTGATTAAGCTGGCTCTGATAAACATTTGATGATATGTCTGGTTTGAGATTGTCAAGTGTCGATCTCAAGTGTCGTTTCATCAATAACTCAGACGGAGCTGCACCGGTTGTTGATTGTGGCGTGATGCGGTATTTGAACAGGAGACGAGACAGCTTTGTTTCCAGGGTTCCCTCCTGAAGTTTCTGCAATCCGGATTTGATGATTCCCACGGATCGTTCGGCTAAGCCATTTGAAGCCTGGTGATGTGGGCTGACAAACTTATGTTTGATGCCGTTCCGACGTGTGAACTTGGCAAACTCGGTACTGGAAAAACACGAACCGTTATCACTCACGATCATCCTGGGCAGACCATGAGTGGCGAAACAGCGTCTGAGTCTTTCGATGACAATGGCTGACGTAGTACCACGCGTCACATAGGCATCAATCCATTTTGTGTGCGCGTCCGTAATTATTAGAATCATGCTGCCGTTAATAGGCCCGGCATAATCGAGATGTAGGCGATGCCACGGTTCGCTGGGCCATTCCCAGGGATGCAGTGGCGCTTTCGCAGGTGTATTCCGGGTGCTCTGGCAGGGGTAACAATGTCGAACATGATGTTCGATATCAGCATCAAGATTCGGCCACCACACATAGTTTCTGGCGAGTGACTTCATCTTCACAATCCCGGGGTGACAGTCATGGATTTCATCCATGACCCTGGAACGCAGATTTTTCGGGATCACGACACGACATCCCCAGAGTAGGCAACCATTTTCCACGCTGAGTTCGTTTTTACGTGCTTTAAAAGCCGCAAAATCTGGGTCACCCTCAGGTAGCAAATGCCATCCAAGCTGTACAGCCTGGACAGTTCTGGACAGAACGGGGTCTCGTCGAGTATGAGTGCGGATCTGGCCGGAATCGACAGCACAATCTTCCAGATGATCCATCAGTGCGATAATGGATCCTGGTGTAGGCGAATAATCAACGGATTCTGGAAGGGGTAACCGACTCATGGCATCTGCATTTGTGATAGACGAACCGGGCTTATAACATATGGTGTAGTCATAAGCAGCGAGAAACAGGGACCAGCGGATGATCCTGGGCGGTAGTGTGTCAGATGTCGCCTTAGTTGAACCAAACAGACTGATCAGCGGCTTGTGATCAGTGCGAATCGTGAAATGATGTCCAAGAAGGTACTGGCGAAATTTGCCGACGCCGAAAACGATTCCCAATCCTTCCTTGTCAAGTTGGGAATAGTTTTTCTCTGCCGGGGACAACGTTCTGGATGCAAATGCAACCGGTCTTTCCGTACCATCAGGCATCACGTGCGATAATACACTCCCCACTCCATACCGACAGGCATCGCATGTCAGCACAAGATCCTTCTCTGGATCAAAATGAACGAGAACATTGGACGATTTGAGCAGATCCTTAGAGGTCTGGAATGCTGATTGTTCAGAAGACCCCCAGCTCCAGGAGACTCCTTTCCTCAAAAGCCAATAAAGGGGGCCCAAAACGTCGGTCACATTCGGGATGTAACGACCATAGAACTGAAGCAAACCGAGGTATGACTTCAATTCGGTCACATCTCGTGGAGAAGGAGCATCCTTGATAGCTCGGACTTTCTCATCTGTCGGGTGTAGACCCTCGGCATCAATCGTATGACCCAGGTACGTGACTGATGGCACCATAAACTTGCACTTGTCTCGACGCAAACGTAGGCCGGAGTCCGAAATCTTCTTCAGAACTCTCTCCAGGTTCTGTAGATGTTCCGCGTCCGTACGACCAGTAACCAGAATATCATCCTGGTAACAAACGACGTTGCGTTCGGCGGCAAACAAACTGTCCATGACACGCTGATAAATTCCAGGTGCAGATTTCACTCCAAAACTAAGTCGGTGGTACCTATACAACCCACGATGCGTGTTGATGGTAAGATACTGTTTCGAATTCTCGTCCAAGCAGAGCTGTAGATAGGCGGATTTGAGATCGAGTTTCGTAAAAGTCTTGCCTCCCGTGAGACGAGCATAGAGGTCTTCGATCCTCGGGATTGGATATTTATCCAATGAAGAACACCTGTTCACGGTCATTTTATAATCTCCACATATGCGGATGGACTGGTCCGATTTTATGACCGGAACGATGGGCGCCGCCCATTCGGCATACTGGATTTGCTCGATGATCCCCAGATTTTCAAGATGATCCAGTTCCTTGTCAATCCGCTCACGCAGGGCGAAAGGGACTGGGCGAGCCCTGCAAAATATAGGATTGGCATCCCGGTCAACCCTGAGTTTAGCCGTATGTCCTTTCAAGGTTCCAAGCTCATCCTTGAAGACATCCGGGTACGTATCCAGCACATTTTTGAGTGTGTATGCTGCGGTAGGAGAAACGTTGGCTGCCCGGAGTTGATGAATGCTTTCCCACTTCAGTCGAATTATGCTCAACCAGTTCCTGCCGAGTAAGGAAGGGCCCTTTCCAGGAATGACGATCAGGGGTAGGTGAAACTCACGGTTATCGTAGCCCACCGTGACATCACATGTACCGCAGGGAACAATCTTCTCACCTGTATAGGTGGAGAGTCCATAGGTAGTAGGTTTCAGATGGGGTCGGTCAGCATCACTCCACAGGTTTGTGAAAACAGCATGGCTGATGAGCGAGACGGCCGCACCAGTGTCGACCTCCATTTGCAATGGTCGATTGTTGACGACAACATTGGCAAGAAGAGGGTCCCGCCTATGGTGAGAATCAATATGAAGCAGGTCATACGATTCTGAGTTGTCGGAAACAGAGCTCACCTGGTCAAGCTCGGGTTCCTCCGAACCGATAAACTGATGAATCTTGTCAGCAGCTTTTCCTTTTCCCGATTTGCGAGTGATGCAAGCTGGAGCAATATGGCCAGTTTTCGAACAGAAATGGCAGGTGGCATCTTTGAACCGACACGTCTCCGGAGGGTGCTTTCCGTTGCACCGAAAACAGTTGTTGTGGGTTTGAGACTGCACTGGCTTCTGACGAGGAGCCTTGTTCCAACGTTGTGGCTGAACATGATCCAACCGATTCACAGCAGGGCTGGTACCAGATGAGCGAGTGGCACCGATGCTTGTAGCGTTGCGTTCAGCACTTTCCATGGAAATGGCGGTGTCTCTGGCATTTTGGAACGTCAGTCTTCTCTCAGCAAGCAGGCGTCTACGAGTGCGGTCATCGGACATGCCAACCACCAGCAAATCACGAAGCATGTCATCGATCGTGTCCCCAAACTCACACAGATGTGACAGTTTTTTGAGGTGTGCAATGAAGTCTGCGATCGACTGACCTTGCTGCTGTCTGCACATGTAAAAATTAAACCGACACAGGATGACTGAAGGAGATGGGTTGCAATGTTCCTTCAAAGCAGCCTTGAGCTCTGCATACGTGAGCTCCTGGATTGTCCGAGGCCGAATCAGGTTTTTAACGAGTGTGAACGTCTCACCTCCGCAAACGGACAGGAAGACGGCCTTCATCCGGCCTTCGGTCGCAATGCCGTTCGCCTCGAAGTAGAAAGCCAACCGCTCAGAATACGTGTCAAAATCCCCCTCATGAGGGTCGAATTCATCGATATGGCCGAAAGATGTCATGGTCTAGATGTTTATCCTCGTCGCCATGTAAAGTATCTCGACAAACTGCGATCAATTGTCGTACGCGTTTTATTCACTCTGCCGATCAAGGCCCGATTCACAGCAGCGCCATCCGAGGCTTCCGAGCTCTGGCGTAGGGATACAACCCGGTCCCGGTGTAGGGATACAACGGTGAACATTTGCACTGCATACATGACAGAACCTGACTGTGTTGACTGTAATGAGAAATACTATTCTACTGCGAGTGTTTTGCCCTTTGTGGGCCTTTGTGGCATACTGCCAAATAATGTGGCATACTGCCAGATGGGACAATTCTTCCATGCACTGACAAGTCGAAGTTAATTCATCTCCTCGACAAGTTAGCAAGAGCAGAAATTCACCCCGAAGATCAGCAGCAGACACCAGCTGCAAGTGTTCTACAAGAAGATCCAATGGACACAAGAACTATGGCATCCACATCTAGTAAACCTACAAGTCGGAAGATTGCACTGGTGGATGGGATGGTACTTGTGCATAAGCTGATAAAGAAACCAGCCACTGTAGTGAAAGTCAACGATCTGGGTGAATGCTTCAATGACAGACTCATGTCTCTAACAAAAGATTGTGATGAGATCATACTGGTCTTTGACACGTACAAAAACGATTCTCTGAAGAGTGCTACCAGGGCTAAAAGAAGGCAAGGAAAGGATGCAGTACAGTATCAAGTTGATCATCACGTCTGCTTCAGGGCGTACTAGGAGCAACAGTGACCTGCTCTTCGAGGACAACAACCATGAAGAAGCTGACACCCTGTTGATCCACCAGGCCGTGCTGGCATCCCAGCGAAACCCACATGATGCGCAGTTGGTGTTCTTCTCTCCCGACACAGATGTCCTGGTACTAGTCTTAGCAAACTATGACCTACTGCTGAGGAATACATCCATTTCCATGGCCTCTGGAATACTTCAAATAGAGCCACTGTGGACAGCTCTAGGGGTCGAAAGAGCAAAGGCGTTGCCAGCCTTTCATGCTTTCACAGGGGCAGACAACACTGGGAGGTTCTCTCGAATAGGCAAAGCAACCTGGCTGCATGTCTACCTCAAAGCAAGTGAAGATGTCATAGACACCGTGCGAATGCTTTCAGATGCAACTGAAGTGACGGAGGACATGTTGTCCACACTAGCTAACTTTGTATGCGCTGCTTACTCTCCAAATGGCATCCACATCGACAGTATCCCCGAACTACGATGGTATCTCTTTTGCAAACACATGGCAGAAAGTGACAGGCTTCCTCCTACTCTTGGAGCTCTCAAGCAGCACATCCTTAGAGTCCATATCCAAGCCAGAGTGTGGGGTCAGGCAAGCATTGCTCAACAGGATCCTCAGCTGAATCCCCTGCAAAACGGCTTTTACAAAGACACGGATGGACAAGTGAAACCAACCACAACTGAGGAGCCTCCAGCCCCCAAGGCCATCATTCAAATGGTTAGATGTCAGTGCAAAACAGACTGTTCTTCATTGTGATGATGCAGAACCTCCTGCAGAACAAACAACTTGGCTTGTACAGACCTTTGTCAGTGTGACATCCAGTGCCAAAATGATGAGGACTCTCAAGATGTGATGAACGAAAGCGATGATGAGGACTCTCAAGATGTGATGAACGAAAGCGATGATGAGGATGATGATGACTTTACTCAATGATGAATCAAAGCTCTGTGCTCTTTAGAAGGTGAGTTACATCGGTTTTACGGCGGCCAGTTTGAAAAATCCAAGATGGCCGCCACATAGGAGCTCTATGGTCATGTCGAGCTTATCGAACTTGTTACCATTGGATTCGGGGCCCTTGAAAATGTATGTTTAGCCGTTAGAATCAAAGCTCTATGTTATTTAGAAGCTGAGATATTGAGAAGAATTAGTTCTACGGCGGCAATTTTGAAAATCCAAGATGGCCGCCATACAGGAGTCTGTGCAAATAGCAACATTGGTTTTCTGACTGACTATACAATATAGTTTCCAAAAATATATAGTTTTCCAAATCCCCCAAAAATTCCAACGAAATTACATAGTGAACCTGACTAAATGTATGAAGGCTTTCAAATGTGATGAGAGGAAAGGAAAACAATTATTGTCTCGTATGCAGCCTGTGACTGCATCCTTTTCTGGAAGCACAGCTGTGCTGCTGATGCAGTGCCACACATTTCCATTAAGCTGGTACTCATTTTGTAGATCTCGGGAGGATGACCAGCTGAGTCAAGCCACCTGGTGTTATTTCACTAACGGCACGACAAGGGTTCGAACTCACGACCCTAAGATCTTAAGCTAGGCAACACCAGGCTAAGTAGAGGAACAATGTGTGATGATAAAGAAGAGGGTCCAGTTAAGGATGACGTTGAAAATTCAATATGACGCAGACGGTGTGATGGAGGATGGGATATTGAAGAATGATTTCAGGACATGATAAATGAATAAACGAATGCATGGAATCACGAAACTTTATGAAGAAATCCTAAATGTAAACTATTAACTCTTAAAAGTGTCTTATCGAGTTCATTGCACACCACTCCCTCTCTCTCTCTTGCACAGATCTTAGACCATCATGGGGTACCAGGTGGCTCTTTACCTCGTGCTGAGCATGCTCTGCTGTGGTTGTTTCTCACTCCCTCTGGGGAGACTTGGTCCTGAACACTTCCGTGGACTGGAACGTGGGAACGAGAACAAGGCAGCCGACGTGCTTCGTGCGCTGCACTGGGTCAAGGAGCTGCGAGAGAAGCAGCAGAAGGAGGAAGAAGAAGACATGAAGGAGGACAAAATAGCAGCGTCTTTACGCACCGCGATGGAGGAGGCGCACAGGAGGGAGGACCAAAGGGAGGCACAGATGGCGATGGATAGAGCCAGGCAGGAGGAGGAAGCAGAAATTTCCGCAGATTTTGTCACCGCGTTGCTGGAGGCAATGAGCGAGAAAGAGCGTGCTGAGGTGCTAAGAGAGAAAGCGAGAGCAAATGTGCACCTAGGGAACCAATGGAGAGTTGGAGCACGTGAACGGATGCCTGACATGTGGAAGCAGCACAACCCGGCGGTGAAGCGACGGGCGGAAAATGTGGAGGAGCCATACGTGCCACAGACACTCTCGGCTCTTGCTTCGGCCATCGGGGACTGGGAGCGCCATGCAGAGCCGGTTACAGGTCCTCCACGGATCGTGGCACCAAATGTACGGGGCTTAGGTGAGCAAGACCAATTTTTAGATGCCACACCTGAGATGTTGCGATATTATCTGAATTCTGCAGCAAGTTTGGGACGTGGGTCGCAAAAGGGTTTGCAGCATTCTGATACACTTGAAGAAAGATATGGAGATGAGGAAAGAGCTTTGGGGAGCAAGACAACTGTTGAAAATGAAGTTGGTGAGGACTTTACTGGGAAGAGCAATGGAGATCAAACCACAGTGGCTGAGGAAGATGGAGATGAGCTGTTAGCTGAACTGGCTGAGTATTTGGGGTTGGAGCAAGAGGAAGGAAAACCAGAAGCAAGTGAATTTGGTGTAGAGAATCAGCCAGAAGCAAAAGTGGTAAGGCAGAGAGAAGCTAGAAAGGAAGAAGCAAACGATGCACAACTTCTTGATCAACTCTCTGCGTACATCGATGATCGCCTCAACACACTGGAGCTGGCAAAGCGACTCGCTCTCCAAGAGAGTGGAAAACCTGAGCGAAAGTCTTGGCAAGACACGACCGGAAATGGCGAGCCTGAGGAATCGACGATTGGTCAGAACAACACAGACCTCCATGATATCCTGGACGCGCTGTTCGCGACTTCTGGGCATGGAGACATGAACAAGGGAACCTCCAGGGCAGTTTAAGTTGAAGAGCTCAGCTCATTTGGAAGCAAGTCTCGACCAAGTTATCCAACCTCGTCTGCACGACCGTCCGTCCATGTCAGTGACACCGGCCGAGAATCCATCAGAGACACCAACTAGTGTTGTCCACCATCTCCCTACTGTGTCCCTGCACCGGCTGCTTTGCAAATTTATTGTAGCTTAAGGAAAATGTTGTTTCCCCCAAGTCGTTTTCGGTCCCACCAGTTTCATATCCCTGGATGAGTCTAAGTTGTGACGAAGTTATCTGATTTTTTTTGTTGTTGTTTTGTTCGCAGAGCGATGTTTAAACGTACAAGTGCCTCGTCGTAGCTCGTGCAGTGTTATATTATATTATTGAAAGTTATTTGGCTCCAGCCTGGGGGGTACAGGGATGTCATCGTGAAATGAGCAACTTCATACAGCATGTCTTGTGTTCTTCTGATCTCTATAATTGTATACTGCCATCGAGTGCAAGTAAAAGTTGCAATGTATTTTGCTATAAACTGTCTTTCTGTGGCTCCAATGATTATTTTTTTTGTATAACTTTTCGTGCATATAGATATTTCACAACTATACAACACTTAAAAGAGAAACCCAAATAAAAATAAACAATTATAATTCCTGAATTTAATATCGAATTTTTCATCAGATTCTTATATACTAGGGCGTGCCCGTACGTGGGTGCAAAAAAACATGCGTGCAAACAACAACAACAAAAAAAAACTTTGAAACCACGTGGCAGTAACGACCACAGAACCCCCCCCCCCTCTATTTACATGAAATGGTTTGGTCCATTCGCAAAGCCAAAGCGAACGGCTTGCGAGTACGGTAGAACCCCCCCCCCCCCCTCTATTTACATGAAATGGTTTGGTCCATTCGCAAAGCCAAAGCGAACGGCGAACGGCTAAATCGCCATAGCTCGGTAACTACTTCTCCGATTAATATGAAACCTTGAAAAGGCACATCCTCAGGTCCCCAGCAATATACCTGGCAAGTTTCAAGTATATCGGACCCGTGGTTGTCGAGAAACAGCGGTCACAGACACACAGACACACACACACACATACACACACACATACACACAGAGATTACTGGAATTATAGATAGATGACAAAAAAAAAACTTTTCTGAGCATCAAATGCAACTTCAGTGAATTCTCCATTAGTTTTGGTGGAGGTAGCCAAGTATTTTCTTTCTTGTTCACTGATTGGTTGGGAAATGTCACATGCTTTGCACAGCCAATCATTGGACACAAAGGCAAGATGTGACTGCTGAGAAATTCACTGAAGTTGGATTTTTGTTTTGGTTCTAAAGATAAAAAAGATGACTATTTTTTTTTCAGACAGCCATATGACCTTAACCTCCAACATTTAGAGATAGAGTGTAAATGAAGAAAATGTGTCCCCATCTACAATATATCCATAAAACTCAACATCATGAAAATCGGAGGAAAACTATTCAAGTTATGATCAACGTGTTTTTAGTTCATTTGGTCAAAATCCCAAAAAAGTAGGTCAAGTACACTAATCAAATAACAAATGCACAACTTCAGTGAAAGTACACTATTATGATGC
Organism: Myxine glutinosa; assembly: GCF_964187855.1. Taxonomy (NCBI): domain Eukaryota; kingdom Metazoa; phylum Chordata; class Myxini; order Myxiniformes; family Myxinidae; genus Myxine; species Myxine glutinosa. The sequence goes on from NC_136268.1 coordinate 49,411,034, forward strand.
AAGGACATCTTGGAAGGCCAACCTATCTTTGAGATTCCACATTGACAAAATTGACTGATGCGTAAATGTGCCTTACTCTAGGCTATGAAGAGAGGGCAATTTCGTTCCAATCAGACAAAAATTAGTCGCGTTATAGTAAACAAATGTAAATTTTTCTATAATTAGGTCATGACCGCCATTTTGGGGCGCTTCGACGCGCAGGCCTTTCGTCGGCCATCGTCACCTTGCACTGCCGACATCAAAGTAACTCGTTGGACGAGCTAAGTGCCAGGACTAAAAGCCAGGAGCTAAGTGCCAGGTTGTGTCAATCTGTGTGAGGTATCTCTGTAGGAATTAGTTTTTACCTCAGGTTTATTTCCACATTTTCACCCCTTGTTTTATTTTTTATTAAATCCTAATTGTTGTATTTTCATTGTCTTGTTTGCATGGTGTTGGGTTCGGGAATAAACCCGTGTCTTTTTCGACAAGATAAACGTCTCACATCTTTTCATCCCGCGCGTGTAAAATAACTGCCATATATTCGGCTGCTCGCCTCGGGAGTAAAAACTGTTTCCGCTATTCGTCCAAAGCTGGTCTTAACTAGCTACGGACAGGACAATCTGTTATGTTGAACATGAGTTGTTCTCCGAGTGAGTGAACGGAGTAAGGAGGGCAGTGAGTTTTTCCGAGTGAATGAAAGGTGTAAGGAGAAGGAGTGGTGTAAGGAGAGCCATGAGTTGTTCTGAGCGAGTGAACGGTATAAGGAGGGCCGTGAGTTGTTCCGAGTGAGTGAACAGTGCAAGGAGGTTCGTGAGCTGTTCCGAGTGAGTGAAGAGCGTAAGGAGAGCCGTGAGTTGTTCTGAATGAGTGAACGGTATAAGGGGCCATGAGTTGCTCCGAGTGAGTGAATGGCGTAAGAAGAGCTGAGAGTTCTGTGTTTGCATGTGTGTGGGTAATTAATTAAATGAAGAAAATAAAAAAACGTATTTTATGAACTAGCAATGGTACCCGCCCTACGGGTGGGGCTTCAATTGGGAGGCCCAAATGAAAAGGAATAATATCAGAAGGCTTTTTTTAATTTTAAACGATTCATATAAACATCCGTTGAATCATATCACACGCAAATCATCAAAATCTAAACAGTACATGGCGCCCATTTTGAAAAAAGATTGAATTCTGCAAAACGGAAGCGGCCACTACACGTCTTTCTCAGTCACACGTTTATGTGTGAAGAGTGCGTGCCGAATCTGTAACACGGAAGCAGCCACTACATGTCTTTCTCAGTCGCGCGTTTATGTGTGAAGAGTGCGCGCCAAATCTGTAACACGGAAGCGGCCGCTACGCCTGTTTCTCAGTCGCTTTGCACACGCTGCCGTGTTACTTCGGAGCTGCACATTTCGATAGGAAGAGTTCGTCAGGAGTCGATCTACTCTCTCCTGGTACGTAGAATAAACAGTATTTGTAGAATTTCAACAAAAGCCACATCATTGTTCATATCGGTAAATATTATTCCATAGTGTTTGGAAAAACTGGAAAATTGGAAAAATTGGAAAAACAATATAGCCTATTTTACTCCCAGAGGTCCCAGGAATACCCACCCAAAATATCGTTGCGATCGGTTGAGCCGTTTTTGCGGTACCTTCGAATGGACGGACAGACATTTGGTGAATTATAGTAAGATATAGCCCCTTCAACTCCAAATCTAAATAAGCCAGAGAGAGAGACAAGAGATTTTTTTTCTCAACCTCAGACAACCTGTGCTCCTGGGGTGGCACTCATGTTGAGACCAGCCCAAAAATATTATTTGACACCGGCCCTGGTAAAGCTTAATTCGCACTGGGGAATTAGGGGTAGTGTGGTGCAACCTCAACTCCACCAGAGACCTCTGCTCAACCTAACTGCCTTTCACCACCTTCACCGTGCTCAGCACAAACACGGGGCTCTCTTTCAGGGAACGCGTGGCTTCTCTTCGGATGTCAGCAGCGATCTTTCCTCACACCCTTCGCCAAGCGCAAGGCAAGGCGCTTCCGTCAAGGAACACGGGGCGCTTCACCAGGGCAACGGTCTTTCCCTCAGCGCAACGGTCTTTTCCTTAGCACTATGCGATTTCTCCTCAGATAACAGGTAGACAATTGTCTGGGTGTGCAGCCGATCTCTGGCTTGTAATGTTAGACGCAAAGCTTTCTCCTCAGATCAATGGCAACCGATCGGCCGGAATCCCAGCCGATCTCTGCTCAAGTCTAAGTCGAGGAATAGCGCTTACTGGTTCACTTTATATGTGCTTAAGTGGGGAGGAGCTTGGTCACGCCCACAGCGCTCGGATTGGGGCGCCTCCAGATGCTCCTCCCCACTCCCCTATCAATCACTCCCGCCTCGCACTATGGAATGTTCTTCATCTCGTGCCTGGTTCTCGCGTGTTCCTGCCAAGGCGAGTTAAAGCCGAGAGGATGTGGTTGTTAATGTGTGGTGTTAATGTTTGAATAAATGCGGTGTTTGTGTTTAATAAATGTATCAGGATGGATGGAGGGAAAATGTGCATGTGCTTGTGCGTGTGCTGTACTCGTAAAAAAAAAACTTCCCAATCCGAGCGCAAAGATAGGTAAGTCCCTCCATTTCTACGATGTCCTCATGTCTATGGCGTATTTTATCTTGATGTCTATGGCGTAACACGGTGATTCATCAATGTGTGTATACCGTCTACCGGCATTAGTTGTTGGACATTAAAGATCCCACAGTGTCCTTCGCGAAGAGTATATAGTGAAGTAGTGAAGTGGTGGGGATTGATGCAGTCCAGTCCTTGCATGACCCAGAAAACATGGATCATGTCACCTCGTCTGCATCTCTAGTATAGAAAGTATGTATTGTTATGTTTGTGGGGGGGGGTAGACAATGATTACCTTCGAGCCAGGTGGAATTGTATAGGTGCTGTGCTCCGACTGTCGTGAAGAAGAAGAACCCCCATGTACATAAGTAGGAAATTATTTTAGACCGGATGTCGTGTAAGCGCGTATCTTCATTCCCATCATGAAGGATGGGGTTATGTTAATTAGTTAGGGATTATGGGTAATTAATCCCCTGTATGTAATGACCTCTGTTATTTTTCCTCTGTTCCTTATGACAATGCAGCACACACACATAGAAAGAAATCACGCATTTATAACATTAAATAAAAGTGACCGGATCAAGACATTGAACAATACCGCTGGCGCTGCCAGCAGCCACATCACCACATCAAGCAGGCAGGTCCGGGAGGCCACGCCCCGAAGAGCAGCGATTGGTCAAGACACCAAGAGCGTTGAGATGGCACTAGCTGATACGAGCGGACACGCAGACGTGATCGGATGACACCAGAGCCTTGAGTGCAGTTCGAGTTGGAGGGCCGACATTTTCTCTCTGATTTTCTGGGTTTGGAGGCGAACGGTCGTGTTCCCGACATTTTATCTCTTTGGTTCGATTGCTCTCACCGGGCTGGCCTCCATAGCGAATGGTCACATATACGGTGCGCTCTTGAGTGAGGGACATTCATTGAGAACAGTCACGATTTTATATCTCTCTGCTTCGGGATTTCACAACAAACGGTCGAAGTTCACGAGCACTCTTGGCTTTCCCCTGGCTTGTGGACCAGAGGTGAACGGTCGCCGATAAGCTCTTGCGTTGGAACATTGGTGCCGTACAGCAACAGTTTATAGCACTCTTGCGCCGGGAGACATGGGTGCTGGTGAGGCGGATGACAAGGACAAGCGCGGCTGAGTGAACGAGGGTGCGCTGAGGCCTACTTCCCGCCAGGGCCTGTGCCGCACCCGGATTGCGTGCTCGGGGCCTGGACGATTCCCGATGGGGTTCAAGAGCCGCACAGAGCTAAGTGCCCACACACACACACACATTTTTACTTTCATTCTTTTATATTTCCCCTTGTGTTGTATAAGAGTCTGTTTGGGGACGTCCAATTTAGGAACATTCTTTTATCGTGCATTATTTTGTTAATGGCAATTCTTCAATAAAGCCGGTATTTTTGTACATTTTAAATCCCGTGTCGGCTTGAGCTGATTATTGCAGGTTCGAAGAAAGCCAGTGGGACCCGTGTGAAGGTAAGTGCTCGTGGCTCCCCCCCCCCCCCAACCCCCCACGCGTATAATGAAGGGCCGCCATTGAATCGAATGCCTCAGAGTTAAAGCTCGCTTGGTCATCTGTCACCCTGCGATGTGCACCACAGGGTAGATACACGATAGTATTCATGTGTCTCAGTCTATCTTGGTAGAGATGACATATGATAGGGAGTAGGGACTAGTTTGGTTGCCCTTCTTTGTTCCTTTTCCACTTTTTTTCTGTCATCTGTGTATCTAGGATGCCATGCCAAGTTGCCGCAATTCAAGATGGTCAGAGCAGAGGCTTGAACAGCATTGGTATTGTAACTTCATTCAAGGTTGTGAAGGTACATTTTATTAGCCCAAGTATTTGGTTTGCCTTGGTGACGGTAGAGGAGAAGTGATTTTGGAAAGTGAGGTCCTTGTCAATTGTGATGCCCAGATCCTTTTCTATAACTTGACATGTCTAATCTCAACTCCATTCTTGATAACTCTTGTTCACAGTTTTTTTCCCGAGATGAAAAGTCTTGCATTTATTTGGGTTGAAAGGAGGTTGCCATCACTGAGACCACTCTGCTACCAGGAATGAGGAATGAGAACAGTTCCTTCTTATTTTCAGAGAGCCGCAAGAACTCTTACCAAATTTTTCGGTACTGCAGTCTTTGACGCAACCCTTCGACGGATTCCTTTCCCTCTCTTCTCTCTGGTCTGTGCCTTTCATGAATCTGGCCTGTAATCATCCCAGACAACATCAACCCTCTGAGCTCTTTGTAGCCTAGAATTTACACATGGCAGAAAGACATCGTGTGCATATTCCTGAAATGTTTTTGGTGCTCCAGGCTTCAACATATTTACAATGGCAGGTCCATCTCGCTCGCACAACAACTTCGGCATCGAGAGTGTTGTCCTCCTTTTCCGTGACTGTATCCTCAAGGCACTGAACAATGTTAGATTTGGTACCCTGTCTCAGCTTTCCCCTATCCGACAATGACGGAGAGCATGGTTGATTCTCGTGATGGAAAAACTCTTCCAAATTTGACCACACATACTCGATATTGCCTTCTTTGATTTCTATGACCACCAAAACCGAAATATAGACACCAGAATTAAGATCCTAGGCCTCATGGTTGCTGAGTTATGTGGTATTTTAGTGTCATGTGGTGGCCATTTTGAAAGATGGCCGCCATAGCAATCACAGACCAAAACTGGGATGGCACTGTATCTAATTTTGTTTATTGTGGCCTACTGAATATGTGTACCAAGTTTGATGCTTTTATCAAAAAGTGCACGATTCGTCTCTATATTGCACCGATCCGCTGAACGATAAGACCCCTCCACGAAGAAACCTCTGGAAGACCATATTTAGGGGAAGGAATATGGCTTCTGCTCTTTCCTTCCAAACTCAGGGATGAATACCATCCGGCCAAGCTGATTTATTAGCATTCAGCAGAGAGAGAGTTTCTTCGTCACTAGCTCTGGGGTTATTTCCACATCATTCATCTTAGGGCCATCGTATCGTAATGGAGGTTGATGTCAAGAATATCATTCAATTTGTCCTCGGTTAAAACTTCTTGAAAGCCAAACTGTATTTAAAACTTTTGCCTTTTCTCTGTCAGAATAAGTAGCAGTGCCATCATCTTTTTATCAGTTCATTCATTCCTCCTCCACTCGTAGTTTGCTATATGCATTATGCATATCTCCAAAAGTCCTTTGGGTTTCTTTTCAAGTTATGGCCAAGTTTTCTTTTGAAATCTCTTTTCAAGCTCATGATGTTTCTCAGTTCATTCCCGATTATTTTGTACTGATAATAAACTAGCAGAAGTACCTGGCATTGCCGGGTGGGGGAGGGGGAGGAGGGGGGGGAGAGGGGAGAAGGGGGGAAGGGGGGAAGGGGGAGGGAGGGAAGGGGGAGGGGAGGGGGAAGGGAAGGGGAGGGGAGGAAGGGGGGGAGAGGGGTGGAGGGGAGAGGAGGAGGGAAGGGGAGGAGGGGAAGAGGAGGGGGGAAGGGGAGGGGAGGGGGAGAGGAGGGAAAAGGGGGGGAAGGGGAGGGGAGGGGGAGAGGAGGGAAAAGGGGGGAAAGGGGAGGGGGGAAGGGGAGGGTAGGGGGGAGGCAGGAGAGGAAGGGGGTTCATATATATGCTGGTGGGTGAATGTGGCATTCATCACGTTTCTGAGTTAACCCTCTGGAGTCTACAAGCGATTCTATCGGCTTCACGCTTGCGCCGAAATGTCTACAAGCCGAATTTATTGGCTCTACCTGCATTCAAATTTACCGCGCAATTACCGCCTCCTGGATAGTAGACCCCAGAGGGTTGTGTGATGCCGATCAGGAAGAAGAAGAAACCATACTGCCAACTTCGTACACTTCCGGAATGGTTTGATTTATTTGTATTCAAATGTCTGGTGATTGTTTTGTATTTATTTATGCGAATGTGTACTTGTATATAACTGTCATTAATTTTAAAAGGCTTCGGCACTATCGTGTGTTTTATTTTATTTTTTTAACTCCAAAAAAACGATCGTTTTTTTTTTCTTTTTTCTTTTTCTTTTTGCCTAAAACACTCCCAGGCACTCACTGATGAACCTCTGAAAGTTTGACGAAGATCCGTTCAGCCATCTCTGAGAAAAATGGCGACACACAGACAGACAGACAGACACACACACAGACAGATATCTCTCTTATATAGTAGACTAGCTGAGGTACCCGGGTTGAATAAGAATAATACAAATATATGATGAAAAGAACATGTATATTTTAGAGCAATATCACAGTACATTTCCTACATGACGTTTTGTCAATTTTCAATTTCTCAAAACCTCTTGGTATACAACATTTCTGGTTTTCTTACTTGGTGCCAAGACAATGATTGCTTGGTTTTCCAACCCTCGAGCAGCCCACGTACAGCTGGCCATGGGAAGTACCCGGCATTGCCGGGCGGGGGAAGGGAGGGGAGGAGGAAGGGGAGGGGAGGGGAATGGGGGGGGGGGAGGAGAGGGTGGGGAGGGGAGGAGAGGGGGGGAGGGGAGAAGAGGGGGGGAAGGGAGAAGAGGGGGGGAGGGGAGAAGAGGGGGGGAGGGGAGAAGAGGAGGGAGGGGGAGGAGAAGAGGGGAGGGGGAGGAGGAGAGGGGAGGGGGGGAGGTGAGGGGGGAGGACGGAGTGGAGGGGAGGGGAGGGGGAGGGGGAGGGGAGGGGGAGGGGGGAAGGGAGGGGAGGGGAGGGGGAGGGGGGTAGGGGAGGGGGAGGGGGGAGGGGGAGAGGAGGGAGGAGGGGGGAGGGGGAGGGCGAGGTGAGGGGGGAGGGCGAGGTGAGGGGGGAGGGGGAGGGGAGGGGGGAGTGGAGGAGAGGGGGGAGTGGAGGGGGAGGGGGAGGGGGAGGGGTGTGGGGGAGGGGGGAGGGGGTGAGGGGTGAGGGGGAGGGGGGAGGGGGAGGGGGTGAGGGGGGAGGGGGATGGGAGGGGGAGGGGAGGGGGAGGGGAGAGGGAGGGGAGGGGGAGGGGAAGGGGGGAGTGGGAGGGGGGAGGGGAGGGGGGAGGGGAGGGGGGAGGGGAGGGGGGAGGGGAGGGGGAGGGGAGGGGAGGGGGAGGAGGAGGAGGAGGGGGGAACGGCTAGCTTGGCAAGCGATAGCAGGCTTTTTACTTTTATTTTTACCTCAATGAGGGCTATATATATATAGTCCGTGCTTGGAGCCTTCAAGTTCAACATAAAGTTTTTTTATGAAAATTAATGCAGATGTATAACAATCCACCAATGCAAGTTCAGAAATGAATGCAGATCCTTTACTTTGCGATACAAACGCAATTCCCGCCATTTCCACTCACGATCGAGGCCTCCACAGTGACCGCACCTCTTCTCTCTCCTACAACTTCGTTTCACTTCTTTCACTCAAAATGCACGAAATTCTGCTGCATGAAATTATGTAGAGGCCTCGTCGGGGGTATATAAGGTAGATAAGGAAGGCGTTGTAACAGAAGAATCAAAATAAAAGTGGAAGAACATAAGGAAATGGGAGCTATTCTGGACCCACAGCCAAACCCGACAAACCATTGCAATACACCCCGAACGTCTAGCGCCGCCACAAACTACACCATGGAATTGCAGCTGGCGCGGGTTTTTTAAACCATTGATATTAAAATAAAACGTAGCCTAAAACCACCGGGATTTTATGCTGATTCCGAATCTGTGTCTAAAACTTTTCTCCGATGTGTAGTTCATGAGTTATAAGCGGACATCCAGACACACACAGACACACACACACACACACACACACACACACACACACACACACACACACACACACACACACAGACACTCCTCCTTTATATATAGTAGATTTGTCGTCATCAGTAGTCAGTAACATATACACTACATGCATTTTCTCCAGTTAAAGGCTAGCACCTCATTCGTCATATAGTTGCTCTTTTTACTTATCTTTTTTCTCGGTTTCTGTGTGATGAATAGCTATACTGATTACTCTAGCTTACTCTAGCTTACTTTCAAAGAAGTCCCAGGCTTGGATACAGTTACAACCAACATGATTCCCTTCCCAGGCAATATGCTCCAAAGATGAGCAGTTGTCGTTGTACCTTCCTTTCTTATAGTTGCATTAACTTGGAGTTTGCATTTATCCACATTTAGACAAATATTCAGACAGTAGTCACTTTGTCCAAGGGGAAGATTATTGCCTACGTGCGATATTAACGTGTCATCATATGAGACAACAAGGTGAAGGAGATTGGGGTCATGCACCTCTATGTCTTTTACAGCTGTTAACAGATTGATGTTAGGATAAATCCTCTGGAGTTATCAGAAAACGTTGAGCTGGGAGGTCATTAGCAGAGTAAACGGGCCGTTTTGCCCAATTGATCTCTAGGTATTTGAAGTCACCAACTTAGATGATTTGCTGATTGTTGTTGGCAAACACCTGCATGATGAACGAGTTTAAAAAATTCACAGTTTCTCAGATCGCTGGATGGCCTGCAGGAAACACAACATAACAGTAGCTGAACATTTCCTGCTAGTTTTACCGTGCATAATCATACTAAAATACACAATTTGTTGTCTGTCTGTCTGACCGCGATACTCTCGGTCGTTGCTTATCCAATCTCAACCAAACATGACACGAGGACGAAGGGTCACACGATGGAGGTCGTAGTGACTTAATTTGCCCCCATTCCCAAGGGGTTTATATCCACCTTGGGCAAAATTCATGTTAAGGTGTATATCCGTGTTAGGATAGCTAATCGTGGCATTTTTCCAATGCCGCTTCTAATAGCAAAAGTAATAACAAAACTAATGATAATAGCATATTAATGTTACTACAAAACAATATTAATAGTGATAATATCCCCTGCTCCCAAGGGGTTTTTCCTCCTTGGAGAAACTCCTTGTTATCGTTTATAAATAGCTTATCGTGGTGTTTGGTGGTGCGCCCCAAAAATATTATAAACCAAACACAAACACGTTTGATTACCCTTTGAAACAGTCGCTACTGCTGTTTAACACTAAACTGAAAGGGAGGAAACCCACGATGTGTTTAGTTACCAAGCAACTTTCTAGCGCTTGCCAAGCCAGCCGTTCCTTATCAATGGTTTAGAATGGAATGCTTGCTTGAAGGCTTAAGCCACTTGGCGAGCGCTCTACAAGAAACCTGGTAACTGAACACATCATAGTGTTTTTGAGGCTTGAGCCCAGACCTACTGTAATCTATATACCCCAGAGAGGATGGGTTAATTTTCCCAGAGTTATGGATGGGATAATTTCCCCAAAGTATTTTAGTACGACTTGCAATACCCACTACTACCGGGAGAGGTGCTATGCCATTCATATTAACATAGAAAGGTAAATACACAATACTACGTGTAGTAAGATATAATACGTATTAAGATATACTAGTGTGACTCGGTGCACTCCACGCACCTCACCACACGTCGTTTCAGAGGGATAGGCATCTTTGACCTTTTGGGTCTTCATGGTGTTTTGGGTCTTCAGGGCCATTTGGGTCTTCAGAGTCTTTTGGATCCTCTGGGCCTTTGAGGGTATTTTGGGTATTTGGGGTGTTTTGGGTCTTCGGGGTTTTTTGGGTCTTTGGTGTCTTCAGGGGCTTTTGGGTCTTAAGAGTCTTTTGTTTCCTCTGGGTCTTTAAGAGTCTTTGGGGTATTTTGGTTATTCGGGGTTTTTAAGGGTAGGGGAATGCAGTTAGGGAGATAATGGGGCTTCCAGGACACCCATGTATTTAGATGGGACTTTTTCCCAAACTGCCCATTTTTCCCCTGATTACCGCGACACCCCTTTCTCCTTTTACATGTAAGTGAATGGGGGAGTCCTTACTTAACCTCCAAGGACCACGCGACATTCAAAATTCCTCATTGATCCTATGAATATGTGCTCATTTTCTAAATTTTTAAACAACTCCATTCTCTTATGGAACTCATCCCCATCTAGGATATTGATAAACTTTACATCAAGTACCTTTCTCTGTGCGTTTATAAAACTAGGGCGTGCCCGTACGTGGGTGCAAAAAAACATGCGTGCAAACAACAACAACAAAAAAAAACTTTGAAACCACGTGGCAGTAACGACCACAGAACCCCCCCCTCTATTTACATGAAATGGTTTGGTCCATTCGCAAAGCCAAAGCGAACGGCTTGCGAGTACGGTAGAACCCTCCCCCCTCTATTTACATGAAATGGTTTGGTCCATTCGCAAAGCCAAAGCGAACGGCTTGCGAGTACGGTGACCATACCTTGGGAACCACTTGTCCGATTAATTTCAAACCTTGAAAAGGCACATCCTCGGGTCCCCAGCAATATACCTGGCAAGTTTCAAGTATATCGGACCCGTGGTTGTCGAGAAACAGCGGTCACAGACAAACAAACACACAGACACACACACACACAGAGATTACTGGAATTATAGATAGATGATATGTTTCATGGAGGGACCTGGTCTGTCCTCCTCCCGATCCACATACCATTTTAAAATTATAATATTTATTATCCGGTTGATAACCATCAAAGTTCTCACTCCACTCTAATATATTTTTCTTCCCGCCCTCCATTACCCCACTTAACAAATGAATACGTTTATCCGTCTTGAGGACCTTCTGACCCTCTCAACCTCTCGGATCTGGTATTTCTCACACTCATTATGTTTTCCATTTATATACCAAGGTTGATTACACCTCCACCCTTTAGTCTGGTTAATACTTGGTTCTATCATTTATTTATTTATAAAAAAGGTGGCGGTAGCCCTTAAAATCCCTAACCCCCCTTTTTAACTTATCACTTATATATATACAGTATATATTGTTGCGGATATGAGGACTGTATATTTTTTTGATTGTGTGAATTGTTATTACTAGGGCATGCCCGTACTATATCTATATCTAAAATTATATCCCCCCCCCCTCTATTTACATGAAATGGTTTGGTCCAAAGCGAACGGCTTGCGAGTACGGTGACAATCCCCCCCCCCCTCTATTTACATGAAATGGTTTGGTCCAAAGCGAACGGCTTCGGAGTTTGGTAAAGAAATCGCCATAGCGTGCCCAAACGCGCAGGAAAGCGAAAGAATCGCAAATTTAAGGAAATGCCCGTACTTCCGTAAGGAAGAGAAAAGAAATGAAAAGGAAAAACATTCCAAACCGCGAGGGAAAACAACACGGCACGTCGACACAACAACGTGTCCTGTGATTGGCCGTACGTCGCTGCCAGTAGCTGCCCCCAAAAAAAAGCTTTCACCGTCCGGCGACTGAATTTAAGGGGAAAAATAAAACGCTCTTCGCTTAAAACAACGCCCTTCGCTCTGACTGAATTGGGACAATGTTTTTATGTTTTTAATTGAATTACTATCCGTAATGGCGCACGCTCTCACGGGAGCTCCGGAAGGTCGTATATCGCAGTTACGATGAATCGCAAATTAGTTTTTATTAGTTTTAAAACATAGTTTAACGCCAACATAGCGCCAACATAGTTTGCAAACGTGAAATAAATGAATACGCTCTCAAATGTGCCGTCCGAGGCAGAGTCTGTTCGCCACGTTCGGCACACGTGATAGCTCGCTGCTCTCTGATTGGTTGAATCGTTTTTTGGACATAGCTCGGTAACTGCTTGTCCGATTAATTTCAAACCTTGAAAAGGCACATCCTCGGGTCCCCAGCAATATACCTGGCAAGTTTCAAGTATATCGGACCGGTAGTTGTCGAGAAACAGCGGTCACAGACAAACATACATACAAACATACAAACATACAAACATACAAACATACAAACATACAAACATACACACAGAGATTGCTGGAATTATAGATAGATTGTTTATTCTGCGCCCCCCTACCTCCGGAGCTGTGTAAAGGTTAAAGGGCATCCCATAATTAGTCCACAAGCATACACGTCAGCCAAATAATAGAATACCCCTGTTTGATAGTTATCTCTTATTCTGTGTTTTAGGGTAAGGCTGTGTCTCCCATTAATTGAAGTACTCCATTGCACCAGTGAAAAAGAATAGATCCCCTTTCATTCCCATCCCCAAAATCTCCATTTCCTTTTACATCCCCTCTCGTGATTGCCAACCCTCGATTGCCAATTACCTCCCCTCCAATAACCGCCATTGACCACGAGGCAGGGTCGGAGAAGAAAGGCGTATCTCCACCTTGTCATAGAGGGGAAGAGGGGCGTGCCCGCCCATCGTCATCAAGGGCGGAGCGAGAGGGTCGCGTGACCAACCAGGGCCGAGGTGAGCACACCGATGGGCGTGTCCTCAAGGCCGGCGGCTTGATCGCTGGAGGCGCTATAAAAGGCGCGCACGCAAGAAGCAAGGGAGTGAGTCGTCAGTTGGTCGTCAGTGGAGGGTCAGTGGTTGCGTTGGTTGCGGTAAGAAGTCGGTGGTGAGAAGTGGTGGCGTCGAGTGGTCAGTGGTTACGTTGGTTGCGTTGAGTTGTCGGTGGTGAGGAGACACCAGGGCCAAGAGAGAGAAGGTTCAAGGTCAATTACCAGCAGTTGCGCCAGAGACGGCAGACGCGCCCTGAGGTGAGCCAGAGAAGCAGCTTTGGCTCCACAAGCAGCGTTGACTCCACCAGGCAGCTCCAACCCGTTACCCCGCGGGGACCAGATAGCGGTGGCATCGGTGGCCGTCGAGGTCCAGCCGACGTCCCGTGCGGGATCAAGCCCGAACCATCTGCCCCAGCTGAACCTTCCCATTCCTCCTTCCAGCATTCATTCCTTTCCTGCACCCTTCTTGTGTACGTGAGTTTGTTTTGTTTGTTCTGTCCCTGGGTTAATTAAGTCTGTATAAGCTAGTATTTGCACTGTGTCACCTGCGTCTTATGTGTTGTAAATAAACTTGATTGCTCCTTTTTGCTTGTGTGTGTAAATAATAAATCCCATTACTCTTCTGTACGTCTTCTCGTTTTATTCCTTTTCCTCTTTGCATTTCGTCGTTTTAGTCTTTTCCCAGATTGGGCAGCTGCGGTGCGATACGGCCAAAGTTCTGGGTGAATCGGGTGAGTCGGGGATCCTGTAACGGTCGCGGTTGGACCATCCGCTCGGCCCATCATACCATCTAAACCGCGATCAGTAACAATATATATCTTATCATTATCACTTATATATATCTTATCACTTATATATCTTATCACTTATATCTTATCACTTATATATCTTATCACTTATATATCTTATCACTTATATACTTATATAACCATAAGGGAGACTATCAATTCCATTTTCTAAAATATATCGTTTATCATCATATGCTCCTAGTGCTAGTTTATTTATCTCTTCTGAATATAATTCATGCTTATAACTCCTAATCCCTTTTACCTTTCGATATTGTTCCCCCCCACTCATCAAACATTGATAATAATGACCAAAATTTATACTTTCTTTAATTACATTTTTCTTAATCCCCTTGAGCTTCTGATCACACTTCTCCACATTCCCAACTCTATATTTATACGCATAGGCCTTTGCTCTCAATGCTATGAACTCACTCAGAATATTTCCACCAAGCTCATCCTTGAACTTTCCAATCACCTTTTTATTTTGATTCGAGAACAGCTGACTAGTAGCATCATAGTTGCTTGTATCATAGATTAAAGAATCAGCTTTCATATCATCATAGACGTCATCTGTCTTGATACTCAGAATGAAGCTGTCCGTATCCATATACATCAACATGACGTTATCATCATACTTTGTTTTCAAATTCTCATAATAATATTCATACATCAGTAGTTTTGATAGATCGAGAACAGTAGTACCAATATAAATCGGTTTATCCATCTCAATTTCTTCTTTCATCATATGAACAGCACAAAAGTTTTCTGTAAAGATTTCAACACGCTCAAAGCTCGGTCTGTTGATTAGTTTGGAAGTTTGTTCCCCGGAAGTTGTCAACTTGATATTTTGTCTCTTTATAACATTTTCCATAGTCTTCCCAAACACTGCGTTATTCATCAACTTATAAAAATCTTTCTCAAAGTCAGTCTTTCCAAGCGTTCTCTTTCGAGTGTTAAAATCAATATATTTCATTAACCAATAACTCTGTTTGAATTTCAGGACCCGATGAACTTTCTCAACAATTATACCATGTTTCACAAATTGTAAAAGATTTCTCTGATGTAGTACATAGTTCTTCTTATCAAAGAATGTTGTTAAAAGTTTTTCTGTTCTTGATCCCTTATCAAACGATTTCTGATATTCACTCAACCACTCTGGGTTTGTTAATTCTTTCTCACACCCGAAAGGAAGATCTTTATGTTTCTCAAAGAGTTCTTTTGGATACTTTAGATCAACCTCCAGGAAATACCCTTCTTTCCTTTCATCCAACTCTTTTTGTGTTGAACTCAGAATCTTTTCTAGAACACCCTCATGATCACTCTCCCATTTCAATCCTCCATAAGGTTGTGCTTGGGACATTGCCCACCCATAGAGGTTGTTGGCGTCATAATACATGAGATAGGAACTATCTTTCTTTGGATCATAATCTGGAAGATATTTGTTATTTGCTTTTGAATATCTTGATGAGCAGACTTGTGAAATTCCCCCTCTCTTTGCTCTCTCTATCATCAGGAGCATATCAACATCGGTTATCAAATCCAAATCTTGTTTAGTCATTTTCAACATAGCACTCCAAGCAAGACCCGGTGCTGTGAAATAATGAGCAGGGTCCAAGCCATATCCAGAAAGACACACGGATCTAAATGCTTCGAATACATCTGCTAGAAGAAGGACATCAGTCTTGAGATAGAGATCATGATAATCACCCATATTATTGATATTGTATTTTTTCCAAACATTTTGAGCATGTACATAATCATCATCTGAAACATTGCTATTATTTAGAATATTATAAAAATCTTCTTTTGGAGGAAGTTTCTTTTCATCAAATCTTTTAAATGAATCCATATAGTCGTACGGGTAAATTCCCTTTTGTGTTAGGAGTTCCGTATCCTCATAATTACTCTCCAAACATGGAAATTTTTTCAAATTTTTAACGAGGGTAGCAAGAGGACTAGCCATGAATTTATATGTATCCAAGAATCGAATTCTTGTAGTTGGTCTTGTTGGAATGATTTTTGTAAAGGAGATGTATTTTTGATCTGTACTTGGAATAGCACTGATACTCCCAGGAGTCTTTGACAACTCTTTAATAAACAAGTGTGTATCATAATGAGCGTTGTTATGAAGAAAGACAGGAATGAACGAGGGGAGTTTATAATTAATATTACAACTTTGATGAGCTGGCCCTCTATATTTACCAGTGAGATGACAATGGTCTCTAACCTTTAGGCTTTCACCAATTTTCTCCTCACAAATATGACAGACATTGTTTTTTCTAAATTTCCTTTTCTCTTCACTCGTCAAGTACATTGGTTTATTGGTTTCTCTCATTATCGTGGTTAATCGAACACAGTCTTTTTCTAGTCGTTTCACAAACTCCTCTGGGGCATTTGAGCCTCTATACTCCTCTACCTTGTTATATTCACCACAAACGGATGATTTGATATAATAACAAAATCCGCAAGGAGTATGTTTTTGATACTTATTTGTGTATGATTCTTTTGGATCTGGAGCCGCTGTTGCTATTTTCTCCAAGATACTCTCAAAATCAGCATATATCACAAAAGGATTGGCGGAGCCATAAGTCAACGTCATCTTCAATATTCCCAATAAAACCTTCGTACATTACATGATCTTCAATATCCTCAATAAAGCCTTCTTACATCACATGATCTTCAATATCCTCAATGAAGCTTGAACAGGGGTAGAAGGATCATTGTTTGAGTGGGTCTAGGATAATCTGCCAGATGATATGTAGAAGAAGGATGCTCTTTTAAGTAGGTTTGATGGTCTCTACTAGTTTGAAAATTTACTAGTCTCTTGATCTGTACTCAAAAATTTACTAGTCTCTTGAAAGTAGGTTCGAAAATTTACTAGTCTCTTGGCCTATATTCAAAAATTCACTATTCTCAGTTCGAAAATTTACTATTCACAGTTCGAAAATTTACTAGTCTCTTGAAATCAAAAAATTACTATTCTCTTTTAAGTAGGTTTGAAAATTTACTATTCTCTTGACCTATATTCAAAAATTCACTATTCTCAGTTCAAAAATTTACTATTCTCTTGATCTGTACTCAAAAATGTACTAGTCTCTTGATCTGCACTCAAAAAGTGATCTATTCTCTTGAAATCAAAAATTTACTATTCTTCCTATAAAGTAGACTCTTGGATTCGAAAATTTGCCATTCTTCCCTATAATCTCTCTATAATCTCTCTTGATCAGTACTCAAAAATTTACTATTCACAGTTCAAAAATTTACTATTCTCTTGATCTGTACCCAAACATTTGCCATTCTTCCCTATAATCTCTCTATAATCTCTCTTGATCTGTACTCAAAAATTTACTAGTCTCTTGATCTGTACCCAAACATTTGCCATTCTTCCCTATAATCTCTCTATAATCTCTCTTGATCTGTACTCAAAAATTTACTATTCTCTTGATCTGTACCCAAACATTTGCCATTCTTCCCTATAATCTCTCTATAATCTCTCTTGATCTGTACTCAAAAATTTACTATTCTCTTGATCTGTACCCAAACATTTGCCATTCTTCCCTATAATCTCTCTATAATCTCTCTTGATCTGTACTCAAAAATTTACTATTCTCTTGATCTGTACCCAAACATTTGCCATTCTTCCCTATAATCTCTCTATAATCTCTCTTGATCTGTACTCAAAAATTTGCCATTCTTCCCTATAATCTCTCTATAATCTCTCTTGATCTGTACCCAAAAATTTGCCATTCTTCCCTATAATCTCTCTATAATCTCTCTTGATCTGTACTCAAAAATTTACTAGCCTCTTTATCTGCACTCAAAAAGTGATCTATTCTCTTGATCTGTACTTAAAAATTTACTGGTCTCTTGATCTGTACCCAAAAATTTACCATTCTTCCCTATAATCTCTCTAGAATCTCTCTTGATCTGTACTCAAAAATGTACTAGTCTCTTGATCTGCACTCAAAAAGTGATCTATTCTCTTGATCTGTACTTAAAAATTTACTGGTCTCTTGATCTGTACCCAAAAATTTACCATTCTTCCCTATAATCTCTCTATAATCTCTCTTGATCTGTACCCAAAAATTTACCATTCTTCCCTATAATCTCTCTATAATCTCTCTTGATCTGTACTCAAAAATTTACTAGTCTCTTGATCTGCACTCAAAAAGTGATCTATTCTCTTGAAATCAAAAATTTACTATTCTTCCTATTAAGTAGACTCTTGGATTCGAAAATTTGCCATTCTTCCCTATAATCTCTCTATAATCTCTCTTGATCTGTACTCAAAAATTTACTGGTCTCTTGATCTGTACTCAAAAAGCGATCTATTCTCTTTTAAAGTTTCTCACTATATAAATAACATGAAATCTGGTTATTGTTCCGCCTGTGATAAACAGTACAATCGATATGATGTTCATGTCTGGACCATTAAACATGCTATTAATACATCTGATAAGAGTAAAAAAAATATGATAAGATGTGGACCTTGTAATAAGCTAATTAGAGTATTTATTAAAAGGAAACATAATCAAACAAAGCATCATTTAGATAATGTTCTTAACGGTTATAAAGAAGAAGAGATGGCACATTGTGATCTTTGTGATAAGGATATGAAGAAGACTAGTTATAGATATCACATCCTAACCAAGAATCATATGAATAAGTTGCCCCAAATTTAATTGAGTTTCCTGACTCTTGTTTTCAATTTTTTCATGTTTTATTTTAAGTAAAAGATAACTAGTAAATAGTGAAGTTTTTTTACTATATAAATAGTATGGGTTCTACTTACTGTGAGAGTTGTGAGCAGAACTACAAACATATCAAAAAACATTATAGAACACAAAAACATTTAAAGAGTAAAGATAATAAGTATTGTAAGATTTGTAAGACATGGGTTCTGAGAAGTGGGTATGATCAACACTTAGATACTCAAAAACATTTGAAGAATCTCAAACCAAAGGTTCTTCCAAAGGTCTATTGTGAGCGCTGTCAACACTACATCCTCAAGAAGGATTGGAAGCGTCATGAGAAGACAAAGAAACACCAAGTTCCATATTATGAGATTGAAAATTTAGATGGTGCTTTCAAAGGAAATATTAAAATTAGATTGTTCCGTTTCAAAGATCCAGTCCCCCGTTCTCTGGGAGCTGCTGTTGATCTTACAAAGGAAGGAATAGATGATCAGATTGATGAGACTATATCTGAAATGGGAAGTTGTAAATATTATTTGGGGGCTAAATTGGTTCTTCGTAAAAAGGAAGATCCACCATTTAACTTTTACCTACATACAACAACTTATATGGTACTTAATAAGAATGATTATGATAGAAATAAAGAACAGGTCTTTAATGAGCTTAAATATAGTGAATTTGATATTGATGATCTTATTGTCGGAAGCGGTCTCACTGTTGAAAAGGTTCTGTTTGTTGATGTTCACATTTTTAAATCTGATCCACTACAAGCAAGATCATATATTCAACTTCCTAAAATCATCAAAGATAAAAATGCTATAGTAAATATTCAGAATACTGATAACAAGTGTTTCTTGTGGTCTGTACTAGCATATCTACATCCAGCAAAAGAACATGCTGAAAGAGTAAGCAATTATATGAAATATGAAAATGAATTGAATATGGGAAATTTGAAATTTCCGATGACTCTTAATAATATCTCAAAGTTTGAAAAGTTAAATAATATTTCTATAAATGTTTATGGGTTGACTGAAAATAATAAAGTACAGATTTTACAAATCTCAGATGATGAGAAAGAAAAACATGTTGACCTCTTGTATTTTCGATCTGGTGAAATTGAACATTATGCTTATATCAAGAACTTTTCAAGATTGATTAAATCACAAGTCTATTCTAGAAAATGTAAAGTTTATCCATGTCGTCGGTGTTTGAATACATTTCATTCACAGGAGAGATTGGATGCTCATAAACAATATTGTTCAAATGAGAAAGCAACAGTCATTACACTTCCAAAGCCTGGTTCTAAAATTTCATTCAAAGATCAAAATAAAACAATTAAACATCCTTTTGTGATATATGCTGATTTTGAGAGTATCTTGGAGAAAATAGCAACAGCAGCTCCAGATCCAAAAGAATCATACACAAATAAGTATCAAAAACATACTCCTTGCGGATTTTGTTATTATATCAAATCATCCGTTGGTGGTGAATATTACAAGTTAGAGGAGTATAGAGGCTCAAATGCCCCAGAGGAGTTTGTGAACCGACTAGAAAAAGACTGTGTTCGATTAACCACGATAATGAGAGAAACTAATAAACCAATGTACTTGACGAGTGAAGAGAAAAGGAAATTTAGAAAAAACAATGTCTGTCATATTTGTGAGGAGAAAATTGGTGAAAGCCTAAAGGTTAGAGACCATTGTCATCTCACTGGTAAATATAGAGGTCCGGCTCATCAAAGTTGTAATATTAATTATAAACTCCCCTCGTTCATTCCTGTCTTTCTTCATAACAACGCTCATTATGATACACACTTGTTTATTAAAGAGTTGTCAAAGACTCCTGGGAGTATCAGTGCTATTCCAAGTACAGATCAAAAATACATCTCCTTTACAAAAATCATTCCAACAAGACCAACTACAAGAATTCGATTCTTGGATACATATGAATTCATGGCTAGTCCTCTTGCTACCCTCGTTAAAAATTTGAAAAAATTTCCATGTTTGGAGAGTAATTATGAGGATACGGAACTCCTAACACAAAAGGGAATTTACCCGTACGACTATATGGATTCATTTAAAAGATTTGGTGAAAAGAAACTTCCTCCAAAAGAAGATTTTATAATATTCTAAATAATAGCAATGTTTCAGATGATGATTATGTACATGCTCAAAATGTTTGGAAAAAATACAATATCAATAATATGGGTGATTATCATGATCTCTATCTCAAGACTGATGTCCTTCTTCTAGCAGATGTATTCGAAGCATTTAGATCCGTGTGTCTTTCTGGATATGGCTTGGACCCTGCTCATTATTTCACAGCACCGGGTCTTGCTTGGAGTGCTATGCTAAAAATGACTAAACAAGATTTGGATTTGATAACCGATGTTGATATGCTCCTGATGATAGAGAGAGCAAAGAGAGGGGGAATTTCACAAGTCTGCTCATCAAGATATTAAAAAGCAAATAACAAATATCTTCCAGATTATGATCCAAAGAAAGATAGTTCCTATCTCATGTATTATGACGCCAACAACCTCTATGGGTGGGCAATGTCCCAAGCACAACCTTATGGAGGATTGAAATGGGAGAGTGATCATGAGGGTGTTCTAGAAAAGATTCTGAGTTCAACACAAAAAGAGTTGGATGAAAGGAAAGAAGGGTATTTCCTGGAGGTTGATCTAAAGTATCCAAAAGAACTCTTTGAGAAACATAAAGATCTTCCTTTCGGGTGTGAGAAAGAATTAACAAACCCAGAGTGGTTGAGTGAATATCAGAAATCGTTTGATAAGGAATCAAGAACAGAAAAACTTTTAACAACATTCTTTGATAAGAAGAACTATGTACTACATCAGAGAAATCTTTTACAATTTGTGAAACATGGCCTAATTGTTGAGAAAGTTCATCGGGTCCTGAAATTCAAACAGAGTTATTGGTTAATGAAATATATTGATTTTAACACTCGAAAGAGAACGCTTGGAAAGACTGACTTTGAGAAAGATTTTTATAAGTTGATGAATAACGCGGTGTTTGGGAAGACTATGGAAAATGTTAGAAAGAGACAAAATATCAAGTTGACAACTTCCTGGGAACAAACTTCCAAACTAATCAACAGACCGAGCTTTGAGCGTGTTGAAATCTTTACAGAAAACTTTTGTGCTGTTCATATTGTTGCGGATATGGCATTTGGCCTCCCTATCCGCTTGTAAATATCCCCTATTTCCCCAATACTCCCCAACTATCCCCAATCCCCCATTCCCTAGTCCCATAGCCTGTAAATAACACTCTGTAGAACCGACCTTCCCCTTTTTCCCCCATTAAATGTCGTGCCCAGGTCCACCGCATCTCACGTAGACAACTTTCGGACATCTTGCTAGTTATTCTTAGTCTATGTCAGTTAAGGACTCGTTTCCATTAATTATGACTCTTCGTTGCACCAGAATGTGATTGTATGGCACCAGTAGTGAGTTTAGGACCTCCCCTTACCTCCTCCCATCTTCCCCATGAAACAACAACTACAACAACAACAACAACAACAACAACAATTACAACAACAACTACAACAACAGAGGGGCGCGGCGCGGCGTGCGGGGAGTGTGCGTCCTCACACCGGCTCGGTTAGCCGCCATGACCATGCGCTCCGACGGGGTTACCACGAAGGGGCTCCCTGTCAGCCCTCGTCAAGGGCGGAGCCGGTAACCCCCCCGCACGCACCCAATGAGAAGCAACAAGCCGATTCCAGCTGGGGCGGAGCTAACGAGCCGAGGGCGTGTCACTCCCCGCCGGATATACGCGGCGACTTACCGGATGTGAGGTCAGATGCGCCTGAACTACGGAGAGCAGAAGAAGCCACCGCCACCCCCAGCGCGACGATACCTCCCCGCATCTTTGGACCGGACCGAACCGGGTCGATTCTGCCCTGAGCCCAGGTGCACCTGGAGCCATCGCTACCCGCCTTTCCTTGCCATCAATCCCCGTGTGAGTCAGCCTTTGTCCCGTTTATCTGTCGTCTGTCGGGGTTAATATAAGAGTGTGTCTAAGTGCCTGTCTTTCTATGCTGTCCCTCTTGTCGTTGTAATCTGACCTTCCGCCCTAATATAACCTCCTCCGGAGGTCTTGAGAACTGAACCCTTGGTGTCGTGTCATTTTAACCCAGCCGTTGTGTCCTTTTCCTTCATTGACCTAGCGTAGCGCGACTCGGCAACGTTCGAGCATAATCGGGTAAACTGTGCAGACGTGGTCATACCAAACCGCTCGGTAAACTAACATCCACAACCGCGTCTGTAACAATTGGTGTCGAGGAGTGGAATTCGGACCCGGGACTAAATTTGTTAGGCCCAAACTTTGGGAGGTAGAATCGATCCGGAGCGCGTTTACTGCGCTCGACGAAATTATAACGGCGAAATTTGATTTTGTTATACGGAAATAAAAACCCGAATTTTGAAAGTCGCGCTATGGCAGACCAAGTCGGCTGGGGTCCGGTAGTGGAGAGTGAGGCAGGGTCGGTCCAGGACCAAATTGAGGGACGCGAGGAGAGCGAAGCAGCGAGGGTAGCAGACGCACAAAATGGCGCCTCGCTGGTCCCCGCGACCGTGGCAGCGCCCCTGGTGGATTCGAACCTTTTCCTCCTGCAAATGAGGGCCCTTATGGAACAAATGGTGGGAATGAGGGCTGATAGTGAGCGGTTGGGAAACCAAATGGGGGTAATGGGGAACCGGATGGATGCTCAGAGTGAGCAATTGGGGGTAATGGGAAACCAAATGGGGGTAATGAGGGACGAAGCGAGGGGTACCAGTGAGGGGTTAGACAATAATTTTAAGGGATTAGACAAGAAATTTGGGAAGTTAGACAATAATTTTGAGGGGTTAGACAACGGGATAAAAGAGGTGAGAAATGGGTTAATAGGGTTAGAAAACAGTATGGAAGGCAAATTGAGGGACATGAGGGACCAAGCGGAAAGGGAAGTTAAACAAATGGAGCAGCAGATAGAGGGGGTCAGAATGGGGGTAGAAACCAAACTGGATGCTCACAGGGAGGAGATGGAGCAGATGAGGGCGGCATCTGGGCAGGAGATGCAAGTGATGGGAGAGGAGATCAGAAGAGGAGTGAGTGAGGAGGTCGGAGGAGTGCGCGAGGAGGTGAGGCACTGTAAGGAGCGCATGGAGACGGAGGTGAGAAAGGGGACTGTAAAACTGCAAGGGGGTATAGAGGAGTTGACGCTGGGAGTAGAACAACTGACAGTGGGACAAAAGGAGTTGGGGGACCAGGTAAAGAAGAACACAGCGGTAATAGAGGGTTTAAAATCGACACAGAAGGAGATGAAAAAGGACGTAGGGGTAATTAAAAAAGAGTGTCAGACGGTACATGAGGACCTGACGAGGAAAATGGACAAGGTGGTAGAGGTGATGGAGGTTAAAGAACGGGAGGTGCGGGAGCACATAGAAAAAAATAAAGTGGAGTTAGAGGAAGAACTTAAAGGGGCGCACGAAGAGATGAAGGAGGTGAAGCAGAAATTAGAAGAAGTGGAAGAAGGGATGAGCGAAATTAAGAAGCGACGGAGAGAGGATAAGAAAGAGATAAAGGAGGAAGTAAAAGAATTGGTCCAAAGTCTGTGTTCGGATCGTGATGATGTGCTCATTAACCGGATGAGGGATTCGCAGGTGATGGAGGAGAAGCGAAGAGGAAGAGGACCCGGTGTAAGTGGTGACCAATATGGTCGTGCGTATGATGCGCCAGGTGATTTAAGAAGCTTGGGGGTCGAGATAGACCCGGGTGTTCGTGAGAGGCCGTTGGTGAAGTGTGCGACAGGTCTGGTGTGCGAAAAAGGAGGTGTGCGAGAAAGTCCGACTCTGGGGTGTGTGAGGAAAAAGTGCGTGCCAAGGAGTGAGGGTGCTGGCGAGAATGAGTCGGTCGTAACGCGTGTGCGAGGGAGCACATGGAAGCGCGGTGTGGTAAGTGTTACAGAGGGTGTGACGGGAGAGTGTGCGCAAGAGTGTGCGCGAGAAAGGTGTGTGACGGACAGGTGCATGGGGAAAGAGTGCGCTGTCAAAGGCAAGGAAGAATGCACACCTGTGGTGAGTGTTACAGAGGGTGTAACGGGAGAGTGTGTGCGAGAAAGGTGTGTGACGGACAGGTGCATGAGGAAAGAGTGCGCTGTCGGGAGTAAGGGTGAGTGCGTTGTCACGAGTGGTGGTGAGAGTAGTGAGAGTGACAAGGAGCGTGAGTTGGTTGTAACAGGTGAGCGAGGATGTACACCTGGGATGGAAGGATGCACACCTGGAATGGTAGAGCGTGTGTGGGAAGGCACATTTGAGTTGGTAGTGAGGCACGTGGTTGGGTGTGCGAAGGAGAGCACACCTGTGATTGTCACAGAGGAGGTGACAGAGGAGGGGGCGTGAAGAGGTGTGTTAGTGAGGTGTGCGACCAACGAATGTGTGCCAAAGTGTTCGGTGGTCAGGTGTGTGACCAAGGCTGTGAGTGGAATGGGTGTACCTGGGTGTGTAAGGAAAGGTACGAGGAGCATGGAGACGGCTGGATGTGTGAGCAAGGAACGGGCTGCGGGGTGTAAGAATCCAGGTGAAGCATCGACGGTAACCAGGTTAGAGGTTAGGTCGACTTTTAGCCAAATCGGGCCCTCGGTGCGTGCCGGGCCTCGCTTTGAACGGCCGCGTCCGTGCTCCACTAGGCGGAGCTGGCAGCCCGATAGGAAGGGTCGTCATGGCGACCACTTCTTGGTGAGACGTGCCGGCAGGTCGAGATCGGGCAATTGGATGGCTCCACGCCGAGGGGGTGCGTGGGATCTCGGCCCGGGTAAGCCCCCGTCCCGGCACCGAATGCGGGACGTGTCCAGCCGCTGGCACCAAACAACCCGCATTCATTGCTCGGCTTTACGAAGCCGGGCTTTGGACGGGAATTGGCGCACCGAGAGGCATTAGTGAGTAGACTGGGTGATGAGGTTAGTGTTTTGGACCCAAAATTAGAGAAAAACAAAATTTGATGATTGGCAAAGGATTGGCAGTAGTGATTGGCAGATGATGGGCAGTGATTGGCAAATTTTTGATTTGTTGAAATTTGATGTGCAAAATTGGTAGTGAGCGATGGGCCCGGTGGGTAAGGCTGGCATCCCTGCCGCCCTTCCCAAGTGGGGGCAAATGCGCTATAGTTTATGGGGTGATGGCAGTGAAAACTAGCCCGGGTGGGTTAGGATATGGTGTGTAGGGATCTAGCGAAGATGACATTAGGTAACGTTAAGGTTAGTTAGTGACTGATACCTGTAGTGGGGACGCAGGTAGATTAGTGTGGATGATAATGACGTGGGAGCGCAATAGTTTAAAGGGACGACTGGGAAGCGCAAGTTTCAGAAGGGAGTAGTTAGCTGAGATGATGCCGTGTGTGTGAGGATTGAACAGGTGTGATTGCACAGGTGTGCAACTGGACAGGTGTGTGGAGCAGTGTATGAGTAGTGAGTGTGTGGATCAGCGCGAATGCGCTTGGGGAGAGAAGGGTGCAGGTGGCACCAGGTGTGAGAGCACAGGTGTGCAAGTACAGGTGTGTGGAGAGAGTTGGAGTAAGTGGTACGGAGTGGTGTGCATGGTGCGAAGGTGTGGATGGGGGAAGAGTGGACCCCTTTCACGAGTACCCGGGGCGGGTAGTGTAAGTGTTAGGTAGAGGGTATAGGTAAATTGTGGTTGGATATTGGCATCTGTGGTGCGGGTGGCAGAATGGTATTTGGATGGGTGCATTAGTGTTGTGGAAATGGCTGGGCGTGTAGCCTGTTAGTGTGTATAGTTGGTTGGGCACTCCACCACTGTGAGGATATCGGCCAGGTGAGGCCGCAGGTGGGCTCTGGGAGCCGGTAGTTGTGGATGGGGCCCGAGGATCCGGAGGACGGACCCGGGTAGCCCAGTGCCAGAGAGGGCACCGAGTGGGGAGAGCGCCAGAGGGCCTTCCCCAGGTAGTTAGGTTAGGGTAAGGAGCAGGTAAGCTCGGAGGCAACTGCAGTGGTGGAGGTGTGCAGGTGGGTAGACCCGCTGGGAGAGGTACACGCCACAGCCCAGAAATTGTGCGAGGGCACCGGGAGATGAATCGGGGGAGTGAGACCCCAAATTGAAAAGCACCACAGTTTGGCCAATGGGAATTGGTTTGTAGAACCCATAGTGTAAGAGGGCCAATGGTTTGGCCGGAGAAAGACCCCGGGTAGTGTAAAGTTGTTAAAGTCATTTAGGAGATAGTTAGGATTGATGAACCTGTCGCACCATACGCAGCCACTTACCTGTGGTGATGATGATGACTCCACACCTGTGTTTTCTTTGTTCTGTGGCAGGAAGGAGAATTGCTGTTGGATTTGTGAGACGCATCACGACGTGGATGAGACATTGGGGTGATTCCATCTCTCCCTCCCTAGGAGGGACTGATGATGAATTGGTAATGGCAAATTATGATGTTGAGTTGGAGATGGCAAATTTTGATGAAAGTTGAAAACGGCAAATTTGATTGGTTAGGAGGGAGAGAAGACGAATTTGGTTTATGGGAGGAACGGGGAAGACAGTAGGGATGTTTGTTGATTTGTAAAATAGATGTTTATGGGTAGTGTTGTGTTTTGTGGATACAGTAAGGGGTAAGGGAGGGGCCATGTAGGTTACCTGGTGGGGGGGGGGGGCGTACGGTAGGAACGTACCTGTCTCACCTGGTTCCCATGTGCCCCCAGTGTGCATCATCTTATATTGCGTGCACTTTTGCACCCTTACCACCTTACTCACTTGTCTTTTCTTTTGTCTCCCACCTCCGAGGATCTGGCTTTGGGGTAGAGAGAGAGGAGAGAGAGGTGCTGGCGCCGCAGTTGTGGGCCTGCACTTTCGCTGCTTGCTGCTGGGATCGATACACCATATGGACCGCAATGTTTGTGGCCACCCACAATGGACCGCAGTTCTTTTGCGGCCAAGCACCACCCATTGATGGACCTCTGGGTCAACGTGGCACCTATGCCAAACAGGTGAACCACTAATAGTTGGCCCCCTGACGGCCACAATATAGAAATGGACGCGGTTGGCGCCTTTCTTTATTTTTGAAAGAGGCAAGAAGGCCAAGTGCACCACACGAAGGCAAGACCAGCGGCAGACCATCGGCCGGCTGCGACACCACACCATGATCACTAGACACTTTATTGGTGCACCGGATGGTGCTGACTGTGTGATGGGGTGGTGCTTTTGGTGCTGGGAAGGGGTGCTCTGCACGTTATTAAAGGCCGTAAGGCCACAGAGCACTCGTGGGTTGGTGTATCGATGCTGGCATGCGTGCTCTCTCTATGCATAACATCTGCATGTGTTCCTCCAAAAACAGGTCCTGGATCGTAGTGTAAATATCAGCGTAGTCTTGTAAATAATGCTCCCTACCGGCTGTATGTTTAGTTTGCGAATTCTTTCCGGATTCGGTTATCCTGTGGGTGTGTTTCTGTGAGGAGAAGGGTGCAACGTCGCAGGGGGACATATATACTCATTTGTGAACATCTGTAAAACTGTCGCACTCAGGGTAGAGTTAATAGTAGAGGGAACTACATCTGAGTGCCACACTAAAATAGGTAAAAATTTATCGGGTCGGGACGCCCCGAGGGTAGAGAAGGGTGCAATGTTGCGGATATGGCATTTGGCCTCCCTATCCGCTTGTAAATATCCCCTATTTCCCCAATACTCCCCAACTATCCCCAATCCCCCATTCCCTAGTCCCATAGCCTGTAAATAACACTCTGTAGAACCGACCTTCCCCTTTTTCCCCCATTAAATGTCGTGCCCAGGTCCACCGCATCTCACGTAGACAACTTTCGGACATCTTGCTAGTTATTCTTAGTCTATGTCAGTTAAGGACTCGTTTCCATTAATTATGACTCTTAGTTGCACCAGAATGTGATTGTATGGCACCAGTAGTGAGTTTAGGACCTCCCCTTACCTCCTCCCATCTTCCCCATGAAACAACAACTACAACAACAACAACAACAACAACAACAATTACAACAACAACTACAACAACAGAGGGGTGCGGCGCGGCGTGCGGGGAGTGTGCGTCCTCACACCGGCTCGGTTAGCCGCCATGACCATGCGCTCCGACGGGGTTACCACGAAGGGGCTCCCTGTCAGCCCTCGTCAAGGGCGGAGCCGGTAACCCCCCCGCACGCACCCAATGAGAAGCAACGAGCCGATTCCAGCTGGGGCGGAGCTAACGAGCCGAGGGCGTGTCACTCCCCGCCGGATATACGCGGCGACTTACCGGATGTGAGGTCAGATGCGCCTGAACTACGGAGAGCAGAGGAAGCCACCGCCACCCCCAGCGCGACGATACCTCCCCGCATCTTTGGACCGGACCGAACCGGGTCGATTCTGCCCTGAGCCCAGGTGCACCTGGAGCCATCGCTACCCGCCTTTCCTTGCCATCAATCCCCGTGTGAGTCAGCCTTTGTCCCGTTTATCTGTCGTCTGTCGGGGTTAATATAAGAGTGTGTCTAAGTGCCTGTCTTTCTATGCTGTCCCTCTTGTCGTTGTAATCTGACCTTCCGCCCTAATATAACCTCCTCCGGAGGTCTTGAGAACTGAACCCTTGGTGTCGTGTCATTTTAACCCAGCCGTTGTGTCCTTTTCCTTCATTGACCTAGCGTAGCGCGACTCGGCAACGTTCGAGCATAATCGGGTAAACTGTGCAGACGTGGTCATACCAAACCGCTCGGTAAACTAACATCCACAACCGCGTCTGTAACAATATGATGAAAGAAGAAATTGAGATGGATAAACCGATTTATATTGGTACTACTGTTCTCGATCTATCAAAACTACTGATGTATGAATATTATTATGAGAATTTGAAAACAAAGTATGATGATAACGTCATGTTGATGTATATGGATACGGACAGCTTCATTCTGAGTATCAAGACAGATGACGTCTATGATGATATGAAAGCTGATTCTTTAATCTATGATACAAGCAACTATGATGCTACTAGTCAGCTGTTCTCGAATCAAAATAAAAAGGTGATTGGAAAGTTCAAGGATGAGCTTGGTGGAAATATTCTGAGTGAGTTCATAGCATTGAGAGCAAAGGCCTATGCGTATAAATATAGAGTTGGGAATGTGGAGAAGTGTGATCAGAAGCTCAAGGGGATTAAGAAAAATGTAATTAAAGAAAGTATACATTTTGGTCATTATTATCAATGTTTGATGAGTGGGGGGGAACAATATCGAAAGGTAAAAGGGATTAGGAGTTATAAGCATGAATTATATTCAGAAGAGATAAATAAACTAGCACTAGGAGCATATGATGATAAACGATATATTTTAGAAAATGGAATTGATAGTCTCCCTTATGGTTATATAAGTATATAAGTGATAAGATATATAAGTGATAAGATATATAAGTGATAAGATATAAGTGATAAGATATATAAGTGATAAGATATATATAAGTGATAAGATATATATATATATATATATATATATATATATATATATATAAGTGATAAGTTAAAAAGGGGGGTTAGGGATTTTAAGGGCTACCGCCGCCTTTTTTATAAATAAATAAATGATAGAACCAAGTATTAACCAGACTAAAGGGTGGAGGTGTAATCAACCTTGGTATATAAATGGAAAACATAATGAGTGTGAGAAATACCAGATCCGAGAGGTTGAGAGGGTCAGAAGGTCCTCAAGACGGATAAACGTATTCATTTGTTAAGTGGGGTAATGGAGGGCGGGAAGAAAAATATATTAGAGTGGAGTGAGAACTTTGATGGTTATCAACCGGATAATAAATATTATAATTTTAAAATGGTATGTGGATCGGGAGGAGGACAGACCAGGTCCCTCCGTGAAACATATCATTTTATAAACGCACAGAGAAAGGTACTTTATGTAAAGTTTATCAATATCCTAGATGGGGATGAGTTCCATAAGAGAATGGAGTTGTTTAAAAAATTAGAAAATGAGCAAATATTCATAGGATCAATGAGGAATTTTGAATGTCGCGTGGTCCTTGGAGGTTAAGTAAGGACTCCCCCATTCACTTACATGTAAAAGGAGAAAGGGGTGTCGCGGTAATCAGGGGAAAAATGGGCAGTTTGGGAAAAAGTCCCATCTAAATACATGGGTGTCCTGGAAGCCCCATTATCTCCCTACTGCGGGGCAAGTTGAGCATAGGGGTAAGTTGAGCCACCACCTCCCAGCCAGTTATGAATGAGTCAGACTTTGTGGTGGCGCCATCTATAGATGCCCCATTGCATAACTCCAAAATCTGCCATATTGTTTTCTAAATTGAAACAGAAACCAGTGTTGCAGAGGGAAAAATCCAATTTTCAGCCATAAAAGTAAAAAGGTGTAAAACAGGTAAGTTCACGTTTCTTCCATATGCAGCATAGATATAATATGGAAATCAGATGACAATTGTTAGTCCAGGTATGTGTCTCCATTCTTGTCATAGACTTTAATACGATGGATGCATAGAATATGTGTGTATGTGGAGACATCTCAGAAAGTTCAGACTGGGGTAAGTTGAGGCAGACCCTACGGGGCAAATCGAGCCATGGCTCAACTTGCCCCGTAGGGTCTGGCTCAACTTGCCAACTCATGTTGGTGGAGATAATAATAATTAGCATTTATAATGCGCTTTTCCCCAAAGGCTCAAAGCGCTTACAGAATACCATATTATTACCGTACCCCGGTCATTGGATACATTGCGAGCCTGCACCACACTGGGTGTACCATCTCCACTCCCCGGTGAGCATTCCTTGCCGTGCTGACTTGTCATGTGATGATGTCCAGCCACAACGACAGCAAGTAGATGGTGTTCAACCAACCACCTCCGGGAAACCCAATTCACCCAATCTGAGGGATGTCGTGCCTCCTCCATACGTATCACCATCTGATGTTCACCCATTTCCGAAAGCAACAGCAAGAAAGAAAACGAAAGCTGGTCGCAAAAAAGGCAGCACAAAGATTCTGACTGACACCCCAGTACGCCAGGAGCTTGCAGCCCTATCTGAAAATCGCAAACGGAAGCCATCAGCCAAGAAATCAAAGAGATGCTTGTTCAAAGCTAATGGGAAAAAGACATGTCCCCCAAGATCAAAAACCCCTAGTTCCAGTGAGACAGATGGTGATTCAGAAGTTGGGTATGATGACGAATCAGATGTGGACAGTGATATGGATATCATTGAAGGTGACTTTGTAGTTGTCAAATGTGCTGGCAAATCAAGATTTGTGCATTACATTGCTCGGGTTGATGTACTGAATGGAGAGGAATTTCAGTTTGAAGGTGTCTTCCTGCAGAAGGTTGCTGGAAAAGTTGGATCGGACAACCCAGTGTTTGTTCCAAACCCAAAGGATGAAGCAGGATTTTAACTGGAAGACATCGTGCGTAAGCTGCCACAGCCTAAGTGCGTTGGCAGTTCTGCCCGTTGTTCTGGACAGCTTGTGTTCAATTGTGACTTGTCCGTTTGGCAGCTTAATGGACTTGATTTCTGACATGTTTTAGTTTTACTTCCAGATCCAAATGATGAAGCTGGCATTGATGAGCAAGATATTGTGCCTTAATTGCCACAGTCTGACTGTTGGCCTTTCTGGGTGTATTTGGGACACTTTTGTTTTATTGTGACTTAAAACTGTGGCAGCTGTTTTCAACTCAATCCAGCTGCCACATTGAATGATAACCATGAACACAAGGCACATGTAAATATTTCGTTCAGTGTTGTAACAAGTACATTAAATATTTTTCAGGCAGACCAATTTTTGTACTTCAGTTATCTTTATTTGGGGCAATGATCAACTATTTGGGATACTTTTTGTTTAATTGTGACTTGAAACTGTGACAGGTGGATTGAGTTGACTTTTCTTACCACAGTTGACAATCTTGTTTTTCTATGAGAGTAACTCAATTTGTTCGTAACTGATTACTATAACCATGAACACAAGGTAATCATTTCGTTCAGTGTTGTAGAACTTTACAACATTAAATATTTTTCTGGCAAACAATGGTTTTCTACTTTAGTTATCTTTATTTGGAGCAATGATCAACTTACCCCTATGTGGTACAACTTACCCCAGAGGTTGGATCAACTTACCCCTCAGGCGGGGCAAGTTGAGCCATTTGGCCTCCGTTTTTTCAAAGGTCACAGTGACTTTCAGTGTGGGGATAGAAAGTAATAACTAGCTACAAAATGTTTCCCAAGGATTAAATTAGAAGGCAAGATACTCATTTGTGCAAGATCATCAGTAAGTTCAGTCCTAACATTCCAAGAACAAAAACTGGCTCAACTTGCCCCGCCTTCCCCTATTTTGGGTCTTGGCTTAGCGGTTAAGCCTGCTGTTGGCTTAGTGGTTAAGGTGCTGGCTTGGGATCCTAGGATCCTGGGTTTGAATCCCGGTCGATCGCTGAATTGTCGCCAGGGGGGTTGACTCAGCCTGTCATCCTTCCGAGGTCGGCAAATTGAGTACCAGTTCACTGGTAGTTCCCTGTGTGTGGCAAGAGGCGACTAACAGGGTTGGTGGCAGGAAGGGCATCCGGCCATAAATCATTGCTTCAAAAAGGGGACCACGGTGCCCAAAAAAGGCCACCCCCTGCTCTGCAGGGAAAAATGGACTCTAAAGGTGGTTCTTCTTTGGGTCGAAAGGGTCTTTGGGGTCTTTCAGGATTTTGGTTCATCTGGGTCTTTTGAGTCTTCGGGGTCTTTTGGGTCTTCAGGGACATTTGGGCCTTCAGGGTATTTTGAGCCTCAGGGCCTTCAATTGTATTTTGGGTCTTTGGGGTGTTTTGGGTCTTTGGGGTGTTTAATTACGCTGAGGTAATGTGGAGGCGTTTCGTGGATATGAATAAGGCTTACGATATAGTGTCAATGTATCCAGAAGTAAAATGTCAAGTGTACCCAGAGGTAAAATGTCATCCTGAATGTACCCAGAGTGTACCCAGAGTGTACCCAAAGTGTACCCAGAGGTAAAATGTCATCACGTCGTCCTGAATGATATGAATAAGGCTTACAATATAGTGTCAGTGTACCCAGAGGTAAAATGTCAAGTGTACCGAGAGGTAAAATGTCAAGTGTACCCAGAGGTAAAATGTCAAGTGTACTCCTAAAGTGATGTGAACAGAGTCGGCAAGCACGATATGTTCCTGGGTGTCATGAGTTATCCACCGATTGTGTTTCCCGTCACAACCAGTGAGGTCGAAAGAAAAAGAAGCGTATCCAGAGGTGTGGGACAATAACGTTAGGCGGGAGACCAAACCTGAAAATGCTGGAGACCAAAGCTGAAATTGGAAAAACAATATAGCCTCTTTTACTCCCAGGGGTCCCAGGACTACCCACCCAAAATATCGTTGCGATCGGTTCAGCCGTTTTTGCGGTACCTGGGAACGGACGGACGGACAGACAGACAGACGGACATTTGGTGAATTATAGTAAGATGTACACTTTATCCAGTTTAAGATATAATGTGTACTGTATATTAAGACTAGAAGAGCATACCAGTCGCTTCGCTGATGGACCAATTAGTCGTCACGTCTCTTGCTGCTAGAGGGGAGAAGGGAGTAGGAAGGGAGAGGAAGGGAAAGGAAGGGAAGGGGGGAGGGGAGGGTAAAGGGAGAGGAAGGGGGAGAGATATACTGCATTTTGGACTTTGACATCTTTGCATGGGGAGGGGAGGATTGGGCTTTGACAGGCCCCTCCCTTTTGGGGGGAAGGAGAAGGAAAGGACAGATTTACCCATACAAAAAGTGTTTTTGTCCCCCCAGATTTCATAAGGACACACACGGTCCACCATCAACCCCCTTCTGATGAAACTAACTAAATCCAGAATCACTGTTCACCTGCACTCATTTGTTCCTCTTTTTGTTCCCACAGGTGTAATCAACTTCCACATTATTTTCAATCTTATTCTTCCCTCCAGGTCTTCAAGACAGCTGCTCACCCCATTTCAGATCGTCCTCAATCCAAAACCATTATCTTTTCTACCCTCGTTAACCTACCCCAATCCCTCCTCCTTCCAAATTTCCAGTTTTTCCTCTTCAGAGTTTCCTTCTGTATCCATCCTGTCCACCCTATGCATCCTCTCCTGCTCCCCATTCCTCCCCACACACATTGTTTATCCAAGTCCATCTCACAAGATCTGCCTGCAACCCTCTTCTGGTGAAACTGCCAAAATCAAGACTCTCTGCTCACCTTCACTCTTTCATTCATCTTTTCTCCCGCCTCTGGAACAAACTCCCTCACTCACTTCAATCCCACTCATCCCTCCAGGTCTTTAAAACAGCTGTTCACCACCATCTCTTATCTTCCCCCATCCAAAACCTTGATCTTTTCTACCACCGTTAATTCACCCCAGATCCACTTTTTTGAAATACCGACTTCTTTCCTAGAAGTTCCAGCAGTGTCCTAGTTTTTTTTTTACCTCTCCCACCCCCCCACCCCACCCCTCTTCCCACGCCTCCTCACCCCCAAGCCCTCTCCCTCCCACAGATCTCCCGATGTCCCTGCTCTCAAATGTTGTGCTTGTGTGCTTCCCTCTCTCTCCCCGTCTTGTCTCCCGCTCCCTTTATTTCGTCTATGTGTCCGTTTGTTGTTGTTTTTTTTGTTATTAATGTTATCTCTTACACGAACGAGCCTCGATGTTGTATACAAAACAAAAAAAATCTTGTTCCTTTTACATCCTGTGACATGGCGATCCATTCAGTGCACTAGCTCTTCTATAAGCCTCAACAATGCATTCATAAAAACAACTAATAAAAAAAAAAAGTATTATAGAGCGATAAGGCTACTCTTGCATTGAGAAGTAATTGCTTTCAGTTCAAAGAATACTTGGACAGGGTTTTATAAACTCATTTTTTAGGGGCTTGTAGCTGTTGCAATCTACCAGCAGGTGACATCGTACATCTGGGTAACGCGATGACGCTTTCATTAAACTCTCTTATTGCTCAAAAGTGTTTGTACAATACAAATTTACAATCTTCCACTATATGTACAGTCACGTGAAAAAGTAAGTACACCTCATGAAAAGTTTTGACCTTTTCAACATATTTCAACATACAGCTATTTGATCTTCATTTCAACAATATTGATAGATAAAGGTGATATAATATAACAAATATCATGAAACATTTACATTTTGTAGTCCATTGTATAATTTAAATAAACATAAATGCAAATTTCGCATGTGGAAAAAGTAAGTACACCCTCGGCTCTAATAGGTGGTATTGCCCCCTTTGGCATAAACAACCTCAAGTAGGCGTTTCTTATAACTGTCTACCAGTCTCTGACATCGACTGGGAGAAATATTTGCCCACTCCTCCATGTAGAATTCCTTCAGCTGCGCAATGTTTGAGGGGTTTCTTGCATGCACAGCTCGTTTCAAATCCCCCCACAACATCTCGATGGGATTTAGATCCGGGCTTTGACTTGGCCATTCCAGAACCCTCCATTTTTCTTTTCAGCCATTCCTTGGTGGATTTACTGGTATGTTTAGGGTCATTGTCATGTTGCAAGGTCCACCTTCGGTTGAGCTTCAACTTTCCGACAGATGGCCTCACATTATCCTCAAGCACCCTCTGGTCCAATGAAGAATTCATAGTGGATTCTATGATGGTGAGCTGCCCAGGCCCTGATGCAGCAAAGCTGCCCCAAACCATAATATTTCCACCACCATGCTTTGCAGTTGGTATCAGGTTCTTGTGGTCAAATGCTGTCTTTGGTTTTCGCCAAACATGTCTTCTGGTAGTGGCCAAATAGGTCTACCTTTGACTCACCTGTCCAGAGCACATAGTCCCAGAAGTGCTGGTCTTTGCCTCAGTGTTCATTGGCAAACTTTAATCTTGCCCTGATGTTCTTTCTGGACAGCAAAGGTTTCCTCCTGGCACACCTCCCTTGTCGATCAAATTTGTGCAGCCTCTTTCTAATAGTAGACTCATGCACTTTGACATCAACAGTGGTAAGAGCTACCTGCAGGTCCTGTGATGACATTCTGGGGGTTCTGAGAGACTTCTTTCAGCATCTTGCGGTCTGGTCTCGGGCTGAACTTGCTGGGGCGGCCTGGCCTGAACAAGTTGGCAGTTGTTTGGAATCTTCTCCACTTGTAGATGATCTTCCGGACAGTCGAATGATTGATTTCAAATTGTTTGGAGATCTTTTTAAATCCCTTCCCAGACTCGTAGGCATCTATAACCTTCTTTCTGAAGACCTCAGAGAGCTCTTTTGATCTCGGCATGGTGACGCCGCACACTTCAACAAAGAGCAAACCAAACTAAATGTCTGAGGTTTAAATAAGACAGGTTCCTCCAAGATCCTCTCTAACGATGTTCTAATCATTTGCACCTGAGGTGGTGCACCTGATTCTAATTTTAGGTATTTGAAGTAGTGATAAATTCGGGGTGTACTTACTTTTTCCACATGCGAAATTTGCATTTATGTTTATTTAAATTATACAATGGACTACAAAATGTAAATGTTTCATGATATTTGTTATATTATATCACCTTTATCTATCAATATTGTTGAAATTAAGATCAAATAGCTGTATGTTGAAATATGTTGAAAAAGTCAAAACTTTACATGGGGTGTACTTACTTTTTCACGTGACTATATATACAGGCTGTTCCAAAAAGACATGGACAACTTTGGTTGTTAATTATTTCGTACCATAAATTAAACAATGGTACCCTTTCTTTTATATGATACAGAATCTCATAAAGTTTTCTTCCTTTGCAGGTCTAGTGGTTTAATGTAAAAGTAAATGACAACTCCACAGGAGAAAGCTCAATGCGTCGAATGGTTCAGCAAGACGAGATATGAGACGCAAATTCAGTGTAATTTCCGTACAAGGTATGGAAGGAATCCGCCATTGTGGACTAGTATCAGATAATGGTACAAGAAGTTTAAGGAGACTGGAAGTTGTCAGAAACAGAAAAGTACCGGTCGACCAAGCATAAGTGCAGCAGACATTGAACAGTGCGTGAATCATTTCAACAAAGTCCTAGAAAATCAATCGAACGTGCATCCAGAGAACTGGGACTATCAACCACCACTGTAAACAGGATTCTGCATAATAGACTGAAGTTTTATGCCTAAAAAGTCAGATTCTGCAGTTACTCAAACCACATGATGGACCCAAACGCAAGACGTTTGCCTTGGAAATGATCAGTTGCATAGAGGATGACGAAGATTACCTGAAAATGGTCATGTTCACAGATAAAGCTTGCTTTCATTTGTTGGTAAGGGTCAACCAGCACAATGTGAGGATCTGGAGCTCTGAAAACCCCCACGTGGTCATTGAACACATACGTGACAGTCCAACGGTCAATGTGTGGTGTGGCCTTCTCCATGTCCGCTTGATGAGTCCGTTTTGTTTGCAGAGGATACAGTGACCTCAACAAATTTATATGAACGTGTTAGAAGGATTCGCCTTCCCACAGATTGAAGACCTGCAACACGATATAATTTTCAAAAGGATGGCACCCCCCCTCATTGGGCCTTAGTTGTTCACGTTGTCCTGAATGAAAATTTTCCAGGTCACCGAATTGGCCGAAACGGACTAACCGCCGGGCCCCACGATCACCAGACATTACCATCCCCCTTTGATTTTTTTTCTGTGGAGGTTTGTCAAAGATGTCTACATACAGGGGTTCTCAACATATTGCCGCTCAAGACCCAGTTGAGTATATGTCAAAAAGGTCATGGCATACATAAGAAATAATGACAACTTGAAAAAACATCGTGTTCAGAACTTACAGTTATATGTAGCTGTCTGCTGCAATGGATTAAACAAGAAAAAGAGCAATCAGAGAATGCAAACCCTCGCCAGGATGTATTTTCAGTGGTTTTAAAGGCTTTTGTGTTAAAACAAGTATGGCGGCCGAACCACGTGATCGATGACGTCATCATTATTTTTTTTCTAAACTCATTTATTCCTATATTATGCTCGAGAAATTTCATCTTGATCGGAAGAAGTTTTGTACTTGTCGAATTATGACGTCATAATGGAGGCATCTATGACAGCATCATTAACATATTTTATTCCCCATGCAGAGTTCTTTACAATGAGCTATGTCTCAATTTTTTCTATTCAGCGCTTTCGGAGATATAGAGGTGCAATTTGTTTCGGTTTTTCCAAGATGGCGGCCGAACCACGTGACTTATGACGTCATAATTATCAGTAAAAAATTCTGCAGGAGGAGTTGCACCTATGGTGAAAATTTTCTGTCAATCGGACCAATGGTTGCAGCGAAAATCATATTTATTCTGTGCGGACAAACAGACAAACAGACAAACAGATGAAAAATCGGTCAGAGACCGAGGACTAGCCGGAATGTACTTTTTTTTATCGGCCACTTTGGACAAATATGGTGGCCGAACCACGTGACCGATGATGTCATCATTATTTGTTTTCTAAACTAATTTATTCCTTGATGATGCTCAATAAATTTCACCTTGATCGGATGAAGTTTTGTACTCGTCAAATTATGACGTCATAATGGAGGCACCTATGACATCATCATTAACATATTTTATTCCCCATGGAGAGTTCTTTACAATGAGCCATATCTCATTTTTATCTATTCAGCACTTTCGGAGATATAGAGGTGCAAAATTTTCCCGTTTTTCCAAGATGGCGGCCGAACCACGTGACCTATGACGTCATAATTATTTAAAAAATTATACAGGTGGAGTTGCACCTATGGTGATAATTTCCTGTCAATCGGATCAACAGTTGCAGAGAAAATCATATTTAGTGTGGGGTATTATACCATTAAAATGATGGCAATTTGCTTTACTTCACATTGAAAAACGAAATAATTATTTCGTTTAGCTGAGCACAGCTCTTCCCTGATAAAGGCCTGGAGCCAGGGCTAAGACTAACAATTCGGGCCGATAGGGAAAGGGGATAAGACTTGAGTCTGGTGTTCATTAACAATTCAAGCCGACAAAGACAGGATGGGGCAATTCAAATTATTTATCCCTTTCAAACTGCCTTTTGTTTCGTGGAAGAATAATTTGATTAGATTTTGTATTTAAACTCAACTCCTGGTATGGTAGAGTCAGATGTTTGGAGAATCTGAAGGCTTTGTGAGTCCTTCTCTTTCCACAATCTCCGCGATCGTGCTTGGTTCTTCAATACATTTTGTTACTCTTCTTCTTCAAACGGGGTGGAACTTCGATTGATTCACCGACATTTGGTACCAGGAGTGGGGTCTCATCTTGGAGTCGAAGGTGAGGACGGACCCCCGGGGACCAAGAGGAGAGCCGGAAACTGATTCGATTAACGGTGAGCCTTTGCGCTGAAGTCTTTCAAATGATTTGCTCCTCTTCCAGCTCCGGGTTCAGTTCGTCCTCTCCTTCGTCACCTGAGCCTGAGACATGGACAAATTGTAAGTATGGGGTCATTAACCCAGAGTGACAAATGTATTGATCTACCAGGAATTGTGGTTGGACAGTTAGCTGGAAGGGGAATTGTGAGGGCCAGGTAGCCGTGGGATGGACACCTGTAGACCGAGACCATTCCAGGAATGCGGCCTAGGAAGATAAGATGGGGTTTGCCGTTGCATACCAGGGAGAGTATAGGCTGAGCTAACGAAGAAGACCCACGGGAGATGGCCAGAAAAAAAGAACGAAGCGCAGGTACCAGGTAGGCTTGGCAGGGGTAGTGGCAACTACAAGATCAAGCCAGGAAGCTTTAGACAAGATAACCTTCCCACCCGATTATTGGAAATTGTTTGGGGTGGTAGAAGAGGATGAAAAGGCAGGCTAGCCTAGCAGGAACTACAAGGTCAAGTCAGAGACCAGTCAGAGACCAGTCAGAGGTCAGGTAGTGCTAAAAATTGAGATAAAACACAGGAAAACAGAATCCAGGTAGAAACAAACAGGACAGGTGATCCTGAAGAGAAAAGCTGGGGTCACAGAAAAGGGCCAGGTAGAAACACAGGTAGGAAGGATCCCCCTCACCCCCCCCCCCCCATTCCATACCCCCCTTCACATCCCCAACATCCTCCCCGGTATGAATGGATTTTTTTAGTGTGGGAGGAACGATTGTATGAGGATTATTGAACAAGATTGTACAAAGAGACAAGTGTGCATGAATTTATGCTGTAATGTATGTTGTTGGTGACAAGTTGGTCGGATAGGCGTTGTGCGCGCAGCAGGTGACTATTTTGATGTGTGCGCTTGGGCAATGGCAAATTGGTGGAGTGCGCTGCTGAGTTGCAATATAAGTTCGGAGCCTTCGGAGGAATATGGAGTCCGCTCCTGGACCCGACTGACTCGGGTCGTCGTGCTGTGAGTTGCGAGTGTTGGTGCCGCTGGGTGTGCGCGGTGTGTGAAATGCGAGCCGGTACGAGGTGGCAATGGTCGCGTGGTATGAAGAATGTTTAAGGGAACGAATGATCCGGGAGTGACGGTTGAGGGTACATAATGAGAATCGATCCGGTATTCGCGCAAAGTCTGACAGACGCACCGGTACATGTGGATATTAAACGCGCGGACTGTACGGGAACATGTCAAATTGGAGCTATCATTTCGCCTGCGAGCGTACGTGGTATGTAGATGAGCTAACAAGAACAAGCCGATTCGATTTTGCTTCAGGTCCGAATCCAGATCCGGTTTAACAGTGGGATACAAAACGTAAATTGTTCGGCCTGGTGGAGGTTTGCGTACAACCGAGTACCGAGTAGTTCGTGATTTCTAAATAGTTTGAAAGTATTGAAGAGGTTTTAAAAAAAGTTTTGAACGTAACATATAGATGTTGAATATAAAGCTTGTGCTACCTTCATGAACACCTTCCATACCATAACATTTACACCATTAGTTCGCAGCGCTCAATTCCCCCTCCGTCCCCCCTTTTTTACCCCCACGCTGCCTCCCCCACCCCGTAATGTGATTATCCTTGGGTAGTGGTGCATGGTTGTGCCCCGTGGAGACTCCTCCTCTTTAACCTCTCTCCACCTCCATTACCGCCCCCATTCCCTTGATCCCTTTGCGTGTGCATCGGGAGGCAGGGATCGAGTCCGTCGAGGGAGGGAAATATTGACGGGGACCCACAGCTGCTCTCCGGCTCGACTTAGTTCGACATCCTGGGAGAGCAATGAGCGCGAAGCCGACGGGGGACGGTCCGGGGGTGGAAGAAACGCACAAGAACTTGGACGGAGCTACAGGCGGAGGCAGGTATAGGAGAGAAGACCGAGTCGGAGTCGGGCAACGAGCCGACGACCAGGGGCAGGGGAGGGACCCAAATGCGAATCCCGGGTGAGGCACCAGCGTGCGAACGTCCTCTTTACATCTTTCGCCCGTTAAACCTGAACCGCTGTGACGTCACGTCGTCTCGAGTCTCCACCGAAGTTATTCTATTTCTAATGAGTTATTCATTAGCAGCGACCATGAGTAAATGCGCGTTACGGATCGTCCATTTATTACGTACGCACGTGGTTAGTTAAAGTTGAATGCTCGCTCTTAAGTGAGGGACCCTCGTTTAAATCCCGGGAAGAATCTGATCCGACTAAAACTGCCGTCTGTTGCAAAGCCAGAAGTGGCGCCGCATTTCGGAGCACGCACGCCACCCTCCAGGTGCGCAGGCTACGTTCCAAATTACCTATGAGGGTCAAGCGTAAGGGTTGGACGCCTTTCCTCATTTGAATCCTTCTATGCAGGATACCATGGACACTCCAGGGGTAGTGACCCTTATTGAGGGAAGATCAGATCTGTGACACTTGATATGAATACTAGCTTACTTTCACAACTATCGGTATTCAACATTAAAGCGTTAAATAATTTACTTAATCAATAAATTAATTCGGTTTTATTAGAATAAAATAAAAGGAAAAAAGAAAAAATGTACATATCTGTAGTCCAAGGACTAATAATGTCAAGTTTACAAAGTAAATAATTTCACATTAATAAATACTTTAAACACTAAATTTTACTAAATAAATACTAAATTTAAATATGTAAATAATTTCACATTAAGAAATACTTTAAATACTTAAATCAAGAAAAAAATGTAAAAAATTAATTGAAAATTTAATTGAATTAATAAATACTTAAAACCTAAAATAAAATAAATACTTAAACCTTTAAATAATTTACTTAATAATTTACTTAATTAAAGCGTTAAATAATTAATAATATATAAATAATAAGGCAGGAAATTTAATAATTAACAGCACTTTCTTCGTAAGTATTGGTACATGTCTTACCTGGTGTTCAGTTTGCGGTTTCTATCATTTGTTTGGTTATGTGTGCGTGTTTCTCTTTTTGCATGTGCACCTGGCGGGGCTTTTACAGCTACATGTACGGCAGCAGCGGTGAGTACCACCTTCATTATTGGCAAGAAAATAATGAAATAATCGCTTTCCTAAGGGGGGAGGGGCTAGTGACGTCAACAGTGCCATCAGTAGAATGTCGTGACGTCATCAGTGCCCCAAAATTTTACAACAGAATGACAGAGTGAGCTTCGGCCATCGAAAATGTGCTTTAAATATTTAAAAGAGACTTGCGGCACAAACCTCCGAATGGCTTTCTCTGCAGTGACAAGCTGGTAGTCATTTTGCCGACCTCGGAAGCACGACAAAGGTTCAAACTCAAGACTCTCAGATCTTAAGCCAGCCACCTTAACCGTTAAGTCGACACTGGGTTTGAAGGTTTCAGTTGGGAACACAAACAGGTTTGCAAAGTTTTCGGAAGAAATTCTGTTATTGCTTTTATCACTGATGCCGAAGGCACGACTGATACCATATAATTATTACGCCGCCGCACGCAAAGCGAAAAGCGGGGTTAAGCAATTGGGCGCGTCCGTTTGTCCGTATTATCAGTTTATCATCGTCAGTTTATGATCGGGGAACAACTTATTTAAATTGAATGTTATGTTTTGAACACGAATCAGAACATGAATAAAAAGACAACTCTGCCGTTTTACCGTACTTTGGCTCTGAATTTGTCCCAGTCGCGCATGCGCAGAAAGGAGTGGGATAACATTCCTACTCCGTCGGCCCGCCTGGCAGTGAAACAAAATAGAAAATCATTCCAAACAGAAAACTACTGTTGTAAAGCACCTTGTAAAGGACGCAAACAACAGGCACGAAGAACAAGTGTAAGACGTTAGATCGGGTGATGTAATAGACTGAGAAAATGGCGGTAAAACCCGGAATCTATTTATCTATATGTCTTTAAACCCGTATTTAAATTGAATTATATACTTGAAGACTGTAGAACACAAATCACCTTCATAATACTTTCAAGAACCATGCTATACGACATATCGATATATAGCATGAGAGGGAACGGCATGAGTTGCAGAGTGAAGAAGAGGCCATCAAAATGGCTATGTGTGATGCTGATTGACGTTTCGATCTATGGTAATCAATAAAGCCTCCATCTCCTAAACTGCGACTCAAAGGCATCTTATTACAGTGTATAAGGGTGGTTGGTGTATAAGACAGCTTAAGTCTTGCTAAATTCCCCCAATTTTTAAACTCGTCCACCCATTCCCTACGGGAGCGGCTGGAAGGGTCTTTCCTCTCTGGGGTATATAGATTACTGTAGATCTAGGGTCGGGCCTCAAGAACATCGGGGGTGTGTTCATTTACCAAGTTTCTTGTAGAGCGCTCGCCAAGTGGTTTAAGCATTCAAGTAAGCACTCAATTCGAAAGTGACTCCATAACTAGAGCTAGTTAGCTGCTTGGTAACTGAACATACCCCAGGTTTCCTCCCTTTCAGTTTAGTGTTAAACAGCAGGAGCGACTGTTTCAAAAGGTAATCACACTGTGACGTGTTTGTGGTTTATAATATTTTTGACTTCTGGTAGGGGGTGCTCCCACAAAAACAGCACGATAACATGTTTACACACGTTAACACAGCGTTTGTTCAAATAGGAAAACCCCCTTGGGGAGATGGGATATTATTAGTATTAATATTGTTTTG
This sequence comes from Myxine glutinosa, assembly GCF_964187855.1. Classification (NCBI taxonomy): domain Eukaryota; kingdom Metazoa; phylum Chordata; class Myxini; order Myxiniformes; family Myxinidae; genus Myxine; species Myxine glutinosa. The sequence goes on from NC_136268.1 coordinate 49,455,272, forward strand.
TAAGAACATAAATATTATGTTATATTTAGTGTTGTTACATTTGTTTTCGATAGAAGCGGCCTTGGAAAAACGCCCTGAGAAAGCTATCTTAACACAGATATACACCTCAACATGCAACCCCATTGGTGGGGAAAACCCCCTTGGTGGAGAAAGGCCCCTTGGGGAGGGGGGCAAATGAATTCGCTACAACCTTCATTGTGTGACCCTTAGTGCTCCTGTCACGTTTGGTTGAGATTGGATAACTAACGATGGAATGTATCGCGGACAAAAATGGTCAGACAGACGCCAAATTGCATATTTTAGTATGATGATCTTTAAAATCATTATTTTATTTAAATTGTGATACGGGAGGGCCTTGCCGTTTGTGGGTTTCCCTTTCCTGGATTCTCTCGATCGCGATGAATTTATCGAGGCAATGATTGTGGATCGAGGTCAATGTGCTGAAATAATCGCGGGTTCGTGAACTATTTTCCACATTTATTCACCTCATTAACATGGGCCATCAACACAATAACCCCTTCGAATCCCCCAACATCAATACCATCATCTCCATCAACTCATCTTTATTGTCACCATTGCATTATTGGATCAAGTTTATCATCATTATTATTAAAGGTTGGTTTCATGACCTTAATAACTCAAGAAAATAAACTTTATTTGATGTCTTAAATAATTGTTTTATTCCTGAAAATAAATAGCACAAAAACAATGGGCAAACATGTTAATTAAGGGTACCGTTTGGCCACATTTTAAAGGTGAAGTCCCTAACCCTATTGTCCCCCATTAGCCCCTAAGTTTGCATATCGCAGATTTTCAGTTCATGGGAATTTTCTAGAATGTAACCCCCGCGAACGGAAAGGCCCTCCTCCATATACGCATGAACACTGCGTGGGGTATCGTGCTCTATGAACTCTCTAGTTACATACGTTATTGTGGTGGTTTACATTTGATTGTGGTCGAGTGTGGGGATGGAGGAGGGTTAATTTGTTTGATCAATTTAAAAATTCCCATTTCTGAATTTGGATAGCACCAAAACTATGAGGTCAACTCTTTGTAAACCACAGCAATTTGACAGCATGGCATTTTAGCACCACATCAATAAAACCAAGATATCCTAAAGGTTCACACACTCGCTCCTAAGCCATATAGCCTAGGTTTGAATCCTGACCCAGCTATAAACTGTCATCCCGGTCATGGTGTTTCACAGGCAGGGCGATTCATCAATGTGTGTGCCGTCCCGCAGAGGGACGTTAATCCGGGTATCCCGTCTGCCAGCATTAGTTGGACATTAGAGATCCCACACGGTCCTTCGTGAAGAGTAGGTGAGCTACCACCCGCATCTTTTACAAACTACAAATTCCTACCAAAATCACCTTTAGGCAAACGTAAGGCCCATAAAGTCAGTTCACAAAAGACTTGGGCCAAAAACGTTCCCCAGATGACCCCACAAGAAAGTGGGAATAAATGAGCGTAGTAGTAGTAGTAGTAGTAGTAATAACAGCAGCAACAGCAGAATTATAACTTGTTCGTGGAATGTATGACAGAATAAGATGTATAAAAAAGTTAGATGACGTGAATTTGCAAAATTTTCAATTTGGACTCGACGCCCTGATAAACAAGCCAAGGCTGAGATAACGCTAGAGAGATGAGTGGGAAGGGATAAAAAATAATAATCCTATATTAACTCTTAAAGGGTATCTATTGTATAGGATGTATAGGATCTATTGTATCTATTGTATATTGTATAGGATGTTCTTCGGTTGCATTGAGTAAAAGAGAAAGAGAAAGAGGAAAAGGAGGAATTACCTGTGAAGAGTATCGCTATTTAACTCCGAAGAATATGAATAAACTGATTATGAAAGAAAGACAAGACCTCGTGCAAAAACAATTGAACACCCAGTACAATGTGCTGTTTTTTGCGGTATTGGCTGAAGAATTGTAAGAACTAATGGATAGATAAAGCAATGAAACAAGAGATGGGATGAATAATTGAAAGATGTGGGAGTTTACGATCCTGCTGGTTTATTGCTCGAGTGGTACCGATTGGTGTCATTTTTCATCTTGGAAAGATATCTCTCTATCTCTTTTTTTCCTGTCTGCAAACAACCAGGCAATGATTACACCAGACGACTCGCTGAAATGGCTTTAGAATTAGCAGGAATTACCGTAAGTTATATTTACACGCAGGCATTGCAAAGCCATGCAATGTCGTCTTTTTGGAGAGGACATTACGTTTGTTGTCCAATTTGCCACCACTCGCTTGTGGACATTCAATATCCCACTGTGTCTTCAGAAAGCATTAGGTCATCCTGTACCACTACCTTGGCCGAATTCCTATAATCTTCCGGAGGAATTTAGCCGCTTAAACATACCACGGCAATAGTGCAGCCAGCAGACGCCTTAGCATTGGATGGATGGATTGTAAGTCGGAATTTCTCTAAAGGGCTACCTAGATATAACATAAACACTGGGCAGGGTGAATTTAGAAAAATGGGAAGAGAATGGAGGGGAAGAGGACTTCCGTTTCCCTCGAGCAAGGAAGCGACTTCGACCTCTGCACGGCATCAAAGTTACAGTATTTTCCCATTCGTCTGTCAAATTTCCACTCGTTATTTCATGTGTGTATGTGTTACTGTGTGTTTCGAGTTAGTGTTGGTTTGCAATTCGTGCAAACCTTTGTATAATTAATCGTTTTCTGTTCGCACCGCGTGTTCGACCTGGTCTTTCTAGGCTTCCCTCCCCCCATCAGTGTTTTGTGAATTTAAGTTCTTTCCTTCGTTGTATTGCTTATTTCTAAGATTTTCTCTTCTCCCCCTAACTTCCCCGGACATCTACCCTTTGTCTAATGTTTTAAATACAAAAAAAATAAGAAAAATAAAATTATTATTTCCTTCTAGCCTCGCGGGCACATGCTTGTTGTCTCACCCCGCCCCTTTTATCTCCTTTTCTTCCACCTCTTCCTTCCACCTCCAGCTGATACTCACCTTTCCAATTCTAGTTTCCTCCATCTCATTTAACCCTTTCTCCTTTCTCTGATCCACGCCCACACTTCAGGGACTTTTCCCAGATTGTTTTTCATGGTTTTGTTTAAATATGTTTAAACTTTCCCCTGCAGTGTTTAATTCAGTGGTTTATTACAACACGCTGTTTTTCTTCCTATTTAAAAGGCTTTTTAAAATTTCCTCATCAAATCATTCCATTAACAAAAAATTTTCAATCTCTTACAGTCATTCCTTTCTACATTCTCTAAACTCACCGTCATTCCACCCCTCGTCTATCATTTTCAAAAGGATCTCTGACTTGAAAATCACAATAAAGCCTGTTTGTTATAAATGTTCGTTTTTCATTAATCATCCACTTTCTAAACTCCCCCCCTCACCCCTCCCTTAAAAAACTCCCTCCTCATTTTCAATTCTTCCTCCTCACCCCTCCCCTCCTAAACTCCCCCCTCGCCCCTCCCCTCCCCTCCTAAACTCCCCCCTCCCCTCCTAAACTCCCCCCTCCCCTTCAAAACTCCCACCCCCACCCCTCCCCTTCTAATCTCCCCCCCTACTATTTTGCTCCAATTTTCGCCCCTACCCCCTCCTCCTCCTCAAAGCTGCCACCTCCCCACTTCCTCTCCCTTCCATCACATACATCCATCTCCTCCAACCTTCGACTTTACTCTGCCCACCCTCAATCACCTCACTATGCCTCTTGGCATCATCATCAAACCATTTGTCCTTCTCATCCTTCCCTTTCTCTTAACCCTTCTACAATCTCCGACACACTATCAACAGCTCTCCCGACCTCCCCCTCTCACCCCTCATCTTACCCTTCCCCTCCCATCTCCTGTCCTGTACCCGATGCTCCCCCTCCCTCTTCCTTAATGGTATGGACCTTAAACATCCGGGGCCTTTGCACAAATGTGATTGATCTCTCCATACAGGTTGCTTCTGACAAACCAGATGTAATCTGCTTAACAGAAACTTTCCTCCTTCAAGATGTCTCTGATTCCTTAATATCTCGGCTTCACGCTATTCTCGGCTTCACGCTGTTGAATCCAAAGATTTCAGAATCATTGGAATCTCCCGCGATGAAGCTATCTCCGAGGGCCTTTCACTCACTCACCGCAGGCAGGTAGGTGGTCTTTCTGTCTTCTACCGATTCCTCTCCGGCCTTGCTCCCCCAGCTCTCTCTGTGCTGTCCCCCAAATATTCCTACAGGTCGCACAAGATCTGCCAGCCACCCTCTGATGGTTAAACTGCCGAAATCTCGGCTCTCTGCTCACCTTCACTCTTTCATTCCTCTTTTCTCCCACCTCTGGAACAAACTCCCACACTCACTTCAATCACACTCCTCCCTCCAGGTCTTCAAAACAGCTGTTCACCACCATCTCTTATCTTCCCCCATCCAAAACCTTGATCTTTTCTACCCCCACTAATTCACCCCAGATCCACCTTGTTTGAAATTCCAACTTCTTTCCTGGAAGTCTTGGCAGTGTCCATATGTTTTATACCTCTCCCACCCCCCCCCCCCCTTCCCATGCCTTCCCTCCCCAAAGCCCTCTCCCTCCCACAGTTCTCTCGATGTCTCCATGTCTCTCGGTCCCTGCTCTCAAATGTTGTGTTTGGGTCCTTCCCCCTCTCTCCCCATCTTGTCTACCGCTCCCGATGTTATTTGTTTTGTGTGTCTGTTTGTCTTTCTGTGTGATTAATGTTCGCTCTTTCACGAGCCTCGATCTTGTATACAAAAAAAAAAAAAAAAAAATCTCTTCCTGGTTACTCCCTCCTCTGGTATGATAGACCTGAGCCTCGTCCTGGGGATGGGGTTGCCATCTTTATCAAAAACTCTCGTCCTCACTCTCCTTGCACTGCCCTCTCTCCACCCCAGCCCCAGGAGTACCTCTGGCTACGGCTTGCTCTTCGCTCCCACCTTTTGTTCATATGTGTTCTGTACCGTCCTCCAAACAGTGATGACTCCATTTACATCTCCCTGTCTGACAACATGGACCAACTTCTATCCACTCATCCCAACTCTCTCTTCCTCATATGTGGTGACTTCAACTGTCATCATGCCAGCTGGCTGGGTGTGGGTTCCTCTCACCCTAGCCATGGCACCTCAGCAAAGGACTTCTGCGACTCATTGGGACTGACACAATCTGTCAATTTCCTGACCCGGATCTCAGTCAATGGAGTATCTTCTCTTCTAGACTTGTTTATGACTAGCTTCCCTGCAAATGTCTGCTGCTCTTCTTCTGCTCCAATCGGCTCTTCTGATCATTTCCTTGTTAAAGTGGACATCTCTCTGGCCATTCTCAAAGAGCCTCCTCAGCGCCGACGAGTCTGGCATTTCACTCAGGCAGACTGGCACGGTCTTCAAGGAGCCATCAATCATCTGGACTGGTCTCCCATCTCTACCACCTCTGACATAAATTCTTCCTGGGAATTCTTCCAAAGTAAACTGCTCTCCCTCATGCACAGATTTATCCCATCTCGTCTTCAGTTGTCGTACCCTTCCTCCCATCCATGGTACACTAAAGCTTGTGACGAGGCAGTTACCATGAATCAACTTGCCTTCACCTCATGGAAGGCTAATCCAACTGAAGGTAATCTCAGTTCCTTTCACAAACCTCGGAACAAGCATGTGTCTACCCTCAGGAGAGCCAGGAAACAATATCTCTCTACTCTCAAGACTGAACTCTCAAACCTGTCTCCAATATGTTTCTGGTGTTTGTTCCCCCTCCATCACCTCCCTTACCTCAAATGGCTAATGGCTTGTGTCCCAAACCCATCTCTCTCTGTACCCACCTTACCCAGTCGAACCCAGCTGCTCCTGGACTCTGTGTCTTTCTCTCCTGGCAAGGTGGAGAAGTTTCTGTCAATCCTCGATTATGATTCTGCAACTGGACCAGACGGCATCAGCCCACGGGTCCTAAAATCCTGCTCTGCCACTCTATCTCACCCTCGCTCTGTTCTCTTCACCCTCTCTTTTGCTCAGGGTCATCTGCCATCTGCTTGGAAATCAGCCAACATCACCGCTTTACACAAAAAGGTGCAAAAACAGATCCTTGCAACTACAGGCCAAACGGCCTGCTCCCAATAATCAGCAAGGTCATGGAATCCATCATCGCTTCTGACATCAAAGCCTTCCTCTTCTCCAATGGCTTGATCTCGGATCATCAATTTGGATTTGCACCAAGCCATTCTACGCTGGACATGCTGCTTCTGCTGTCTCAACAATGGATGGAGGTCCTCAATGCCAAACTGGAAATTAGAGCTGTCTCCCTTGACATATCACGTGCCTTCGATACGGTCTGGCACCCAGCTCTGCTCACCAAACTCTCCTCCTATGGTATCCATGGAAATCTCCACGCATGGCTTGCGGACTTCCTCTTTGGTCGTAGTCAACGTGTGGCCTTGAATGGGTTTCTCCCATCTCCCCTTCCTGTTCAGGCTGGATTTCCCCAGAACTGACAGAACTTCTTGGAGAGGGTTGTTCAGAAAATAGATGGGAGGGTTTTCCAGACGATCTTTTCGGAGAGACATAGTGAGACTGTGAGATTTGCCAGGATTGAAAGACATGTTCCACTTGTTTGATCAGTCTGTGATTTTATCCAGGTCTCCAGAGAGTGAGGAGGCTGCAGACTGCCGATCTGAGGGATGAGGTATGGAGCGGCAGAGAGTGGAGTCATCAGCAAAGAGATAGAGAGGATTTTCCAGAGAGTCGGAGAGATCATTGATGAAGACCAGAAAAAGCAAAGGGCCCAGAACACTACCTTGGGGAACTCCAGCCTGAACGGGAAGGGGAGATGAGAGAAATCCATTCAGGGCCACACGTTGACGACGACCAGAGAGGAAGTCCGCAAGCCATGCGTGGAGATTTCCATGGATACCTTAGGAGGAGAGTTTGGTGAGCAGAGCGGGGTGCCAGACCGTATCGAAGGCACGTGATATGTCAAGGGAGACGGCTCTGATTTCCTGTTTGGCATTAAGGACCTCTGTCCATTGTTGAGACAGCAGAATCAGAATTACCAGTGATATAACAGGGAAGTTCCCACTTACCAGTGATATAACAGGGATGTTCCCACTTACCAGGTATATAACAGGGAAGTTCTCACTTAACAGGGATGGTCCCACTTACGAGGCATATACAGGTGGTGTACAAAAAAATGGACACCTGGGTAAATGAGGGACACCAAGCAACACACCCATTGCCTGTTTGTTCTTCCCGGCTTGACACCAAGCATTCCACTATCATCATCACACCCAGGAAAGTTGCTAAGATTATTCAAAGGCTTGCCATTTCAAATTCTACTGGATCAGGTAGAATCCCTGCAATTGCTTTGAAGATTTGTTCATCTGAACTGTCTTCTGTTCTCTCAAAACTGTATTGCTTGTGTTTGTCAAAGTCTGTGTTTCCACTTAGCTAGAAGCAGGCTTCTGTCGTCCCTGCCTTTAAAGGCTCCGGTGAGAAATCGGATCCTTTTATCTATTGGCCTGTGTTATGGATTCGGCCCTAATTATGGTTGTTATTGTTATCATTGTGGGTTCTAGATATGATGCTTATTGTGGCTTAAGGGAAAGGGTTATTGTGGTTAAAAGGTTTAAAAGCGCTCCTGGTAAAATGTGGCTGGAAATCGGATCGTGACCCGGAAGGAAAGGGAGCGAGTAAGAAGAGGCGGGAGGAGATGAGACTCGCTGATTGAACCGCAAACGTGTACGTCGGAGCGCGTCTTTGGGAGGTTTCCCATTCCGCCGCTATTGTGCGGGGTGTTGGACCACGTGACCTGTGGGTTGCTTCGATCGTCCACACCTCAATTGATTGTGATCGGACATTGATCCAACGATCGCTGGAGCGAGTCGACTTCGCCTTGGAGGGGTACAGAGACATTGGGGGAGTGCTGTGAGTTTGGGTTAAAGGAATAGATAAGGTTACCATCTTAAGATTTGATTGTAGGGTTGATTGCCCCCATTGTTGTATGGCTCTTTTTGTGTGATTTATAATATACTAGGACGTGCCCGTACGTGGGTGCCCGTTCGGAAAAACATTCCAAACCGCGTGGCAGTAACGACCACAGAACCCCCCCCCCCCCCTCTATTTACATGAAATGGTTTGGATCCATTCGCAAAGCCAAAGCGAACGACCACAGAACCCCCCCCCCCCCCCTCTATTTACATGAATGGTTTGGTCCATTCGCAAAGCCAAAGCGAACGGCTAAATCGCCATAGCTCGGTAACTACTTCTCCAATTAATATGAAACCTTGAAAAGGCACATCCTCAGGTCCCCAGCAATATACCTGGCAAGTTTCAAGTATATCGGACCCGTGGTTGTCGAGAAACAGCGGTCACAGACAAACACACACACACACACACACACACACACACACACACACACACACACACACAGACACACACACACACAGAGATTACTGGAATTATAGATAGATTATTGTTTGTTCATAACCCTTGGTGTGGTTTCATTATTGATTTGCTTGATTTCAACCAAGGATAACATATCTTTCTGCCGGGGACCCTCTCGGGGTTCGGAGGTTTACCGAGACCAGAGGATAGGGGAGGACCCCGTAACACCTGTTGGCCTTCTACCCATTATCAGCAAAGTGTTTGAATCCTTAACAAAACAAAAACTCATGACTCATCTGGAAACCCACAACCTCCTAACTGATGTTCAGTATGGCTTTCGACAATCAAGGATGTCGGTGACTGGTGATGTTCTATCCCCAATCACTGAACATGTGAATTGGGCTTTGGATCATCGTGGAGAAGCCAGGATTGTTGCTCTCAACATCTCGAAGGTCTTGACAAAGTGTCACACAAGAGCCTCATCCATACGCTAAAATCATATGGCATTCTGGAAGATTTATTGATACAATCTCTGACTTCCTTGAAAATCGTCAAATCTTTGTGGTACATGAGGGACAGTGATCCCCTTTCCATAATACTAATGCTGGTGTTCCTCAGGGGTCTGTGTTGGGTCCAATATTGTTGTTATATATCAATGATCTGCCTGATTGTATTCTTTCTCAATTAAGCATTTACGCAGATGACTCAATACTGTATACCACCTACCCAGGAACCTTGTCTCCTCATACCCGTATCGATGCTAGTACCACTCTCAATGAGGACCAAGAGAGTGTGATAAACTGGCGAAAAGACTGGCTTGTTGCTTTCAATAAAAAAGACCACCTTGTTATCTGTTTCTAGTTCAAGATCACCTTGTTTGCTGACTCTGTCTATGGACTCTTCACCTTTGCAGGAACTACCTGTTATCCATCTGCTTGGATTGGATATCAGCTTAAACCTCAGTTGGGAAAAGTACATGTCTGGTATAGCTAAAAGAGCCTCCTAGCACCTTGGCTGCTTATTTGGTGCTTGGCGATACCTTTCTCAAGCTGCTATGCTCCACCTATACAAGGCCACTATACGTCCTGTCATGGAGTATCATTACCATCTTTGGGCTGGTGCTCCGGCCTGTCACCTATCTCTTCTTGACAGAATCCAGTGACGTGCTGGCATTCTGGTGGGACAGGAATTGGCATCATCCCTGGAACCTCTCTCAGTCAACCGCTCTGTTGCTTCCTTGAGTCTTTCCTACAGATATTACCATGGAATGTGCTCTGAGAGTCCATCACAGGTTGTTCCACCTGAGCAGTCACTCTACATGTTTGGCAGTTTCATCCCATCCATACACTATATCTGTCCCAAGGAGTTAGACTATGAGGTATTCTGGTAGTTTTTTTTATCTGCACGGCATCACTCTGAAGCAGTTTACCTGCATCCTGCTTTCCCCTCTATCCCAACCTACCTCTATTCAAGAGGAATGTCAATAGATTCCTCCTTTCTGTCGAATATTTATACTTTCCTTTGTGTAGCCCTCCCTCAAGTGGCCTGAAAGGCTTGGTGGAGGACGATTTCCCATTTAAAAAAAAACAGCTTCCACAGAGGAGTGGCCCATGTGGTAATTAAGCAAATGACATCCCAGTGTGCTTAGGGTCATGTATATAATGCTGCACAAGCCTGGTTGCCTATAATATAGCTATAGCATGGCAGCAAAAGGAGAACCTCCTCTCCCCCTCCCAACACCCACCCACCCACCCACTGAGCACGTGTGGTCGCCCAATGGTTTGATGAGTGTGACACTGATGTTGTCCATATATCTTGGCCTTCTCAGTCGCTAGATCTGTGAACCCAATGGGACATTCATGGGATACTTTGGAAAGATGCCTGAGACAGCGTTTTCCACCTCTATCAAACAGATGAGTTGATTGACTTTTTTGTGGAAGAGTGGTGCGGCATCCCTCCTGCAGAATTCCAGATGCTGGCGGACTCTATGCAATGGCACATACAGGTCATACCGGCCACACATGGTGGCCCAATGCCCTATTAAGTGACTTTACATTGGTGTTTCCATTTTTTGTCCACTACCTGTACCCACATATAACCCACATACCTGGATGTTCCCACAAATAAGGAAGGTTCCTACTTACCAAGAATATACAAGAAATGTTCAAACCTTCCTGCAACATAGAAATAATGTTCTCCCTTACCAGGAATATACAGATATTTTTCCTGGGACCCACTCAAAATGACCACACTTGAGGCTGTTTAAAGGGACCAGGTTCAATTTTTGAATCCAAGCTGCTTCCTGTCTTCACTCAGGATGCTTTAAATAATAATAATAATACTGTAAAATATATATATATATATATATATATATATATATATATACATACTGTATAATACATATATGCCTTGTGTATTTATTTGTCTGTCAAGAAAGAAGTGACTTTATGTTCAAGGAGGTGACGTCACTGAAAGGGAGCACACACAATATCAGTGTTAGCGCTATTCGCCATTTTGTTTCCACTCAGGAAAGGTGAATTTATGCCATCCAAAACTTTTACAACACGCATCTGAATCTGGGTTGATTGCATGAGCATTCTAGTTGTTTTCACAACTACACCGCCAGAGGTGAGATGTTACATGTTAGTAATTGTTTATTTGCAGTTAAAATATATACAGGTGAGTAATTTTACTCAGTCATTTTAAAATTATGTTATCACTTTGATAATATGTATTTTCTGAAATAATCGGTTTTCTTTATGAAACAAATCCACAAGTTGTATTCTATGGCATGTCATGTCACTGCTCGGCCCGTCTTGGAACGTCATTCATGTCACAGCACGGCATGATCTGGCATACGTCACGCCATGGTAAGGCACGATCTGGCACACCGCGCATAATGTCACAGCACGACATGGCTCGGAAAGTTCCATAACGGTATGACGTGGTTCGGTTACGGCAAGGCTCGGATTGGATTGGTCCGTTACCACCCTGCATGGTCCAGCACATGGCATGGCTTGGCTCAACATGGCACGGATCAGACATTCTGTCACAGCTCACGGCACAGTTCGTCATGCCTCAGAATGATTTGGCACGGCACAGTTCGTCATGCCTCAGAATGATCTGGCATGGCACAGTTCGTCATGCCTCAGAATGATCTGGCATGGCACAGTTCATCATGCCTCAGAATGATCTGGCATGGCACAGTTCGTCATGCCTCAGAATGATCTGGCATGGCACAGTTCGTCATGCCTCAGAATGATCTGGCATGGCACAGTTCGTCATGCCTCAGAATGATCTGGCATGGCACAGTTCATCATGCCTCAGAATGATCTGGCATGGCACAGTTCGTCATGCCTCAGAATGATCTGGCATGGCACAGCTCACAGCACAGAACGTTCTGGCATGACGAGGCTCGGCTCAGAACAGTCCAAAAAAAACCGGCATGGTTTGGCTCACTTTTCGGCTGTCAACATCATTTAACTGAAGGAACTCCAAGAGTATGTTTCTTATTGTATGGAGTACGTGAGGGTATCATCACATACATTCAGGGAAAAAAGAAGGTAAACAGTAATCAACGATATGAGAGCCGTTTGTGTGTCACCATTTTTCTCAGAGATGGATAAACGGATCTTCGTCAAACTTTCAGAGGTTCATCAGTGAGAGCTTGGGAGTGTTCTAGACAAAAAAAAAATTTGGAAAGAAAAAAAGATAGTTTTTTTGCAATAAAAAAAAAAAAATCGCTCTATAGTGCATAAACCTTTTTCATGAATGACAGTTATATACAAGTACACATTCGCATAAAAAATACAAAACAATCACCAGAGATTTGAACACAAATAATCAAACAATTCCGGAAGCGGTCGAAGTTGGTGGTAAGGCTTCTTCTTCTTCCTGAGCGATATCATACTTAACTCGGAAACGTGATGAACTGCACATTTAGCAGCATATATTCAACGAAAAGGTAAAATGATGATTTGACATTTGTGATGGATTCTGATTTAGATGCAATTACTTTCCCATTATATTTGCCCTCATTTCAAATATGTTAGTTTCTTTTTCGCTTGAGCAACGCCGGGTAATCCAGCTATAAACACTTATATACTTTACTCGGGGTACAAATACAAATTTGCCTGGGGGGGGGGTGGGGGGTGGGGGGGCGGGTAACATAAGCTGTGTCCACGGCCTCGTGTGGGGGACCGGGAGAGGGGCATGAATTCTCTGTGTAAATGTGTACCGTGTAGCGCCACCTGGAGTTGGTGGCAGAGGGTATTACAATTTCCTTTGCACAGGCAAATTTTTCCTCCTTCCCTTCCCCCCCCCCCCCCTTCCCAAAAACAGAGGGGCCTGTCAAAGCCGCCACCCCATCCCCATCCCCCTCCCAAAAGATGTATATGTAGAATATCTTTCCCGTCCTTCTCTCCCTGCTCCCTTCCTCACCTCTCCTGCCTCCCCTCTGCCTAAACCCCCTCCTCCTTCCCGGGTACTCCTGCTTGTTTATGAATAAAACTGACCCATTACATTGCAAAATGGCGGCTCTTATTTGGTTAAAAACGGCATTTTCCAGAGGCTGACGTTGATGAAAGTTTGTGCAATGCAAGCCCTCATTGAGTAAGAGTCCAGGGTAGCCACTGCCCTTTGGAAAAGTCTTTCCATCGTCCACCTTACTTTTTTCCTTTGGTGAGTATTTTTCCCGATACAATGGTAGATTTCAATTCAAGCCTGCAATCCATCTCTGTAACATACAAACCAGCACACACCCTCGACTGAAGTCTAGTCTGGAACTGCCAGCGTGATGTGGACGAAGGTGCCTTTTGTTCTGGGGGTGAGAATGGAGCTTGGAGCTGACAGCTTCATTGGCAGCAGCCTTTTCACTGTGGGCCTTGGCATGCTGTGCACGACACGCGCCGCACCACGCTAAAGTCGCCCCGAAGTCTGTTGTGCGGCCCTGCGATGATATAGGCCTGGAAAAGTGTGTGGTGTAAATTTGAGTGTGATTATGTCTGGTTTATCAATTACCAACCCGGTCTGTGTGATCCTTTTTGTGTGCATTGTACTTGCATATCACATGTATTGCATGCAAGGGCTGGAAGGATAGCCTAGATCAGGTACGCACACTCGCCTTTGAACAGGTAGCCTTGGTTCAGATCTCAACCCAACTATAAACTACCACCCTGGTGTTTCCTATGGAGGGCAATGCATCAATGTTTGTGCGGTTCATCGAAAGGACGATATATATATATATATATATATATATATATATATATATATATACACAAGTCAAAGGACCTGTCTGCTAATACTGGTCGTTAGTAAACGCTAAAGATTCCATGGTACCTTTAACAAAGAGTAGGTGAGTAATCGCTGACACTGTGAACAAATTACAGATTCCTGATCAAATCAACTTCAGTCGAACATTATTCTTGGTCAGCAGGTTCGTGAAAAACTGGCCAAAAGCTTTCCCTGGCCGACCGTACTTAAAGTTGGGAAGAATTGGGCATGTGAAAATAAGTGGTGGACTGGTGGTGGTAGTAGTACTAGTAGTAAAAGTAACAGTAGTAGTGGTGATTGTAGTAGTCGTGACAGTAGTAGTAGCAGTACTCGTAATAGCAGCAGTTGTAGTCGTGGTAGTAATAGTAGTAGCAGTAGTACGGGTAGTGGTAGTATCAGTGATAGTAGTTGTAGCAGTAGTAGAAGTAACAGTAGTAGTGGTGGTTGTAGTCGTGGCAGCAGTAGTAGTAGCAGCAGTACTCGTAGTAGTAGCAGCAGTACTCGTAGTAGCAGCAGCAATAGTAGTAGCAGTACGGGTAGTGGTAGTAGTATCAGTGATAGTAGTTGTAGCAGTAGTGGTAGAGTAGAGGGAGTAGTAATAGTAGTAGTAGTAGTAGTGGCAGCAGTGGTGGTAGTAGCAGTTGTAGTAGTGGTAGGGGTAGTAGTGGTAGAGGTAGTAGTGGTAGCAGTAGTGGTATGGCAGTACTCGTGGTAGTAGCAGTAGTAGAAGTGGTAGTTATAGTAGTGGTAGCAGTAGTAGTGGTGGTAGCAGTAGCAGTGGTAATAGCAGTAGTCTATGCATCTTAGTAGTTTACTTCTTATTTAGCTTCATGAGCCAGGTGATCGCAGAGTTTCTAGTTGTGAATGTGTGTCTATGTGAAATGTTTGTCTCCGTAAATTTAGTCATTTCCATCTCTGTCTGATTTTCTTTCCACTCCGACAAGCCCACCCGACACCCAGGAAACGTGTCGATGTCTTTTTGTAATAAATGTTCCATGATATGTGAATCACCATGACCTCCTGGAATATCGTCCCTGGCTTCTTCTTCTTCTCCTTTGTAACACAATGTGCCATTTGTAGATGTTGTGCCATTTGAGTGCAAAAACGCTAAAACTTGCATAAAGTTGTCGTACCGTATACTAATGGGAAGAGGTTACATTTGGAGCAGGGTTTAAGCAAGAAAGCAACAGCAACAACAAGAAATAGAAAGCGGAACTTATTAATTTCAGTAAATACATCAATAAATACAGCACAGTATAAATTGACATAAAAAACAAACATTATTGATGAAACTCACTTTATTTAAGCGTTTTACATCTGGTACATCTTCGTCAAGCAAAGTGTGAAAGTTGGAAAATCCATTGTCTTCAAACGATGCTTAATGATTTCCTTGTCTTTCCGACCCTTCCCCAAAATGCACTCTTGGCGACCTGGACCCGAACCTTCGACCATGATCACAAGAGGCCATCCTCGACCCTTACCGTCTCAGTTTGCACCTGATTGCCGGCTTCGGTGAGGGCATCACTTTGCAGCATGCCGTAGACCGTCTTTTCGACCACCTTGTGGCTGGATTCCGACCCATTTGCGTCGCCGAGTCTCACAGACACCAGCATCACCACCGTCGACCTCGCCACACGAGAAAACCCAGGCCTGGCTACCCCCCTCTGCATGTCCAGGTGTTCCTCATGCCGAAGGAGCTCGGCTCGTCTTGTCGCTTGCTGTCGAGGCCTCCCTGGCGCCTTCGGCACTGGCATCTACCACCCGGTGCCCCTCATCGAGGGGTTCGTCTCTATACCCTTTCCGATTTGCCTGCCCCACTATGGTCAGTTGTGGAGGCTCCAGGAGGGCGGCCGATGCTACGTTTTGTGGTGAATGCGAGTCAGGACACTTTCTCCGCTTCCTGTCGCCTGTACACAGAGCTGCTCCTTGGCGGGGAGTCCAAGGACTTGGGTTTAATGGGCGACGAAGAGGCACTCGGGGGCATCGATGCCCTCAATAACATGGCGGGGTTGAGAGAAAGCGTGGTGGACGAAAAGATTGCCGGAAATTATTCTGACGAACACACGCGAAGATTCGCCGATTTAAAGGCCGAGGGCAAAAAGAAGAGCAGCACGCTTCATGGACATGATGGACAGAGGAACGATAAACGTGGAGGTTGTAACAGCTCCACCCTCACGAAAGACCATGTGAAGACCTGTGGACAGTCAAACGGAGTTGGCAAAGCAGATGATGGGAGTCTCATTGGGGACGAAGGCTGCAGGAAGTCCAGCGGCCTTACCCCAAGCAGACGCCTGACTAGTCAACCGAGCCAAGATGGAAGTGAATGGTCTAGATTTGCATCGGCTTTTGAAGGTAAGCTTGAATTCCAGGTAACTTTGATTATCGGCCTTATTCATCCGCTAAACCACTGAAGCTCAGGTGCCAGGTGGAGGACCATATGACAATACTAATTATACATATGGGATGTTGTGTTGGCCTAATGGTTAGGACTGGTTTACTATAGGGTTGAATTCAAATGGATTTATCCCTTCCTGTACATAACATTGATCTTTCAAAGTGATTATATTTATATTTATATTTTATTTTAGGAAATGTGATTGGACACGCACGAAAGGACTCCTGCTTAACACAACATCGGCAATTATATTCTCACACTTCAGGGTGTCTCAATAAAATGTATACTAGTGGGGCGGCTTAGCCCAAATATTCAAAAGAATTGTGCATTTTGTGAAACAAGCACCAAATTTGGCACAAATGTACATTAATATGTTGCGAACATTTTCAGATATTGGGCCACTTGAAATTCCGTAATTTTTTTTTTCAAATTTCGTAATTTCAAATTTTTCGGGTGACACCGTCACAATTTCGGTCTTCGAGGCCGGCCGATAGGCAAAGTGTGACCGGAAGGGACGAGGTTCTCCTGACCACGTGGCCCTCGATCTGGGAAGCGAGAGGCGTTCCATTAGTGGACGCGCCCCTCACGCCCGACTTTTGGGCGGCCCCGGCAGGCCGTTTGTTTTGACGTTCCGTGACAGGCCCCGCACCCCCACCTCCGGGCCGACCGGAAGCTTGTGCTGAGTACGTCATACCTGAACAACTCAGTGAGGCAGAACACAGCAGTGCACACCAGGGTGACCCCTTCAGTGCATAAACCAATTAACCTGTCCACTGCAGGGCATATAGAAATGAAGTTATTTTCTGCATATAATAATAATATAAGTTCAGTTCTATATAACAATTTCTGTTATCACCACTACCACTACAACTACCACTACTACAAGCTTTGTCTGGAATTTTGTGGACTAACAGACAAACAGACATACAGACAAGCTGGGATCAAAACATTACCTCCTTCCACCATTGAGTGTAGAGGTAAACATCATGGAAATTATATCATGCCCTAGATTTAATTCATGCTTACCCGTGTATTTGCTTCACTGGTTCACAAGGTCTTTTGCATACATGTAATTCAGACTCTCGTCTTCATTGCTGACCACACAATGTTCGCAACATATTAATGTACATTTGTGCCAAATTTGGTGCTTGTATCACAAAATGCACAATTCTTTTGAATATTTGGGCTAAGCCGCCCCACTATATCGGCCGGCCTCGAAGACCGAAATTGTGACGGTGTCACCCGAAAATTTTTAAATTACGAAATTTGAAAAAATTTGAAAAAAAAAATTACGGAATTTCAAGTGGCCCAATATCTGAAAATGTTCGCAACATATTAATGTACATTTGTGCCAAATTTGGTGCTTGTATCACAAAATGCACAACAGGTTTGCTATGCTGCTACACTAACAGACTTTATATATAAAAACCTATACTAGTTCGTCGTTCTGCACTGCCTTATGGGTATTTTTGGATACAAGATCGAGGTTCGTGTAAGAGCTAACATTAATCACAAAAAGCCAAACTGACACATAAAACATGACAAAGGGAGCGGGAGATAAGATGGAGAGCAGGGACATCGGGATATCTGTGGGAGGGAGAGGGCTTGTGGGGAGGAGGCATGGAAAGGGGAGGAGGGGGGGGGGTGGGAGAGGTAAAAAAAACACATGGACACTGCTAGGACTTCCAGGAAAGAAGTCGGTATTTCAAAAAAGTGGATCTGGGGTGAATTAACGGGGGTAGAAAAGATCAAGGTTTTGGATGGGGGAAGATAAGAGATGGTGGTGAATAGCTGTTTTAAAGACCTGGAGGGAGGAGTGGGATTGAATAGAGAAAAGAGAACTGATGATGTGTTCGATCATACATTAACATCACGTTAGGTATTAACACTCGAGATTGCACCTCTCTGCGCTACTTCATGAAATTCTCTGCAACATGAAAGTCTGTGTACATTTTATTGCACATCCTGTATTGTGCAGACATAGCCGGCCTCCTGAATGGAATAAATTACAAATTCCTGCCACCTTCAGTCAAATATACGGCTCGGCCAGCCGGTTCATGAAAGATTTGGGCCATCAACACCAAAAGAGGTGGGAATAGCCTGGTGTTGGCTTAGCGGTTAGGGTGCTGGCTTGGGATCCAAGGATCCTGGGTTCGAATCCCGGTCGATCGCTGAATTAATGCCAGGGGGGTTGACTCAGTCTGTCATCCTTCCCTAGGTCAGCAAATTGAGTACCAGTTCACTGGTAATTCCCTGTGTGTCACAAGAGGCAACTAACAGGGTTGGCGGCAGGAAGGGCATCCGGCCGTAAACATTGCTTCAAAAAAAAAAAGGGGAACACGGTGCCCAAAAAAGGCCAACCCCTGCTCTGCAGGGAAAAATGGCCTCCAAAGGTGGTTCTTTCTTCTTTGTACACAATATGAATCCCATGCGCCCACGATATCTGACTATTCACACGGCACGGACCTAGACAGGACAAGGTCACAAGACAATAAAAGAAAAAGCTGACTCCCACACCATGCCTGTGTGGGGTCAGTGCCAGTGGTTCGAGGGGGGAGCTACAGTGGTGGAGCATTGGCCGGAAGAGATGCGTATGGTGGTGGTGCATCTGGGCCCCACAGCCATTTGGTATTCGCGTGGTTGTCCAGCTTTGCTGAGTCCATGTCTGCCGCGTGTACTCATTGGACGCCTCTCGCCTACCAAACTCACTGCTCAGTCCTGACTCTGTATGTAGCTGCTCGCCCTCTAAACTGCTCTGTACTGGCTCTCCGGACTAACTGATCTAACCAATCACCAGTCCTGAACTTCCGTGGACTGTCCCCACCCCTCTGCTCTCCTTACCCCGCGCTGATTGGTTTTTCGCCTGGGCTCTCAGTATTCCCATGGTTATGAGCGATTTCAGGACGTTTCAGTGCTTTCCAGCATGGGCTGTAGTTCTTACCTTAGTACACGATCTTGAGGTGTTACTCTTGCCGTCCTTGGGCGGAAGAGGGGGTTCGCTGAGATCACAGAGCTGGTTATAATAGCAGTTCACTTTTAAAGAAACACACAAAGACAGATTACCAAGGGAACGATTTAAAGGATTAAAGAGGGGAAACAGTGGGGAAGCTTGTCAACACATTATGGTGGAGAGCGGTCACGATCATCATCTCCTGAATAAACTTCCATATATGCTCTGTCATTTTCACAAATAAACCACACACTCATACCACCACACATAACTGAACATACCTCGGGTTCTCTCCCTTTCAGTTTAGTGTTAAACAACAGTAGCGATTTTCAAAAGGTAATCATACGCGTTTGTGGTTTATAATATTTTGGGGTGCCCCCACGAAACGCCACGATAATCTATTTATACAAGTTAACATGGCTTTTCTCCAAGGAGGAAAAACCCCTTCGCGAAGGGGAATTTTATTAGTATTAATATTGTTTTGTAATAACGTTAATATTATGTTATCATTCGTGTTATTACCTCCACCACTGAAGGTGGATGGACGTTATGTTTTCATCCCTGTATGTTTGTCTATTTGTGAACAGGATATCACTAAAAGTAAATTTAGTGGAGAGGTTAAGTATCGGACACAGACGAAATGATTAGAATTTGGAGAAGATTCGAAGATTTTGGTGAGGATTTTAAAAAGTGATTCGTAAAGTGATTCTTTACCATCGAGTTATAAGAGCTAAAGCCGATTAAATCGCACGATATCTCAAGTTGTGGACGGATTCGGATAAAACTTCATGGACAGGTTGGGCACGTGACAAGGATGAATTTATTACATTTTGGTGAAGATCCAAAGCTGGTTCCGGATATGAGAATTTTAAAATTTTCTGATGTAATTCTTCATCATTGAGTGATAGGACCAAAAACGATAAATAGCACAATATTTCAAAAACTTGTGAACGGATTATGACAAAACCTGGTGGGTGAGTGAGTTAGGCGACAAGAACAAGCAGATTAGATTTTGGTTCAGGTCTGGATCCAGATCTGGCCTAATCAGTGGGATGTAAAATGTAATATGTTCGGCCTGGTAGAGATTTGCACTCTACCGAGTGCCATTCCAGTTACCCTCGCCAGGGGAGGGTATTGCATTTGAGTCCGTTTGTTTGTCTGTTTGTCCGCAAAGAATAAATATGATTTTCTCTGCAACTGTTGGTCCGATTGACAGGAAATTTTCACCATAGGTGCAGCTCCACCTGTATAATTTTTAAAATAATTATGACGTCATAGGTCATGTGGTTCGGCCGCCATCTTGGAAAATCAAAAAACTTTGCACCTCTATATCTCGGAAAGCGCTGAATAGAAAAAATTGAGACATGGCTCATTGTAAAGAACTCTCCATGCGGAATAAAATATGTTGATGATGTCATAGGTGCCTCCATTATGACGTCATAATTCGACAAGTACAAAACGTCATCCAATCAAGATGAATTTTCTTGAGCACCATGTCGGCATAAACGGGTGGAGAAAAAAAAAAAGATGACGTCATCAGTCACGTGGTTCGGCCGCCATCTTGGAAAAAACGAAAAACTTTGCACCTCCATATCTCAGAAAGTGCTGAATAGAAAAAATTGAGACATGGCTCATTGTAAAGAACTCTCCAAGGGGAATAAAATATATTAATGATGATGTCATAGGTGCCTCCATTATGACGTCATAATTCGACAATTACAAAACTTCATCTGATCAAGATGAAATTTCTTGAGCATAATCTTCACCGACAAGACATCAAGACCAACCTCATCTCCATCTCATCTGCTCCATCATTTGAACACCTGGCTTTTAAACTCTCTGGTCACACACAGTCAGTCATGGCTGTTGTCTACCGCCCTCCCAAACCACACCCATCATTCCTGTCTGACTTCTCCTACTTTCTGACCCAGCTATGTTCCCTCTCCCCCTCAATCCTCCTCCTTGGTGATTTCAATATCCACATGGACTCCACTGACTCCACGCTAACCACTGACTTCACTGATTTACTCACCTGCTTTAACCTCACTCAACATGTCAACTTTCCTACCCATAACCGTGGTCACATTTTGGACCTTGTCTGCTCTACTGGACTAATTTTGCACCATCTCTCTGGCTCCGACCTCACTCTCTCTGACCACCTAGCCATCACTCTGACCATCAACATCCCCACCCCAGCACCAAGGCATTATCGCACTATCAACTTCCGTAAGCTAAACGCTTTTTCACCTGCCTCATTCTCATCGACCCTCTCTGAAAAAATGTCCACTTCTCCCTTCGTTGACCTCCACACCCCTTCTGACCTCACTGACTACTACAACCACACTCTCTCTTCCTGCCTTGACCAAATTGCGCCTATAAAAACCAAAACAGTTTCTTTCACCCATTCTGCTCCCTGGTTTACCCCTGAGCTCCGCCTAATGAAAACTCGTGCTCGCCAACTTGAAAGACTCCGCAATAAAACAGGTCTCACAGTTCACTCCCAGGCCTACAAGAACCACATACAACACTATAAAGATGCCCTCTCCCGCGCCCGCTCCGCCTACTACTCTCAAATTATCCACTCTGGCTCCGGAAACCCAAAAGCACTCTTCTCTACAATAAACAAACTCCTCAGCCCCCTGAACACCACCACCCAGTCATTCACAATAGACAACTGCATCTCCTTCCTTTCATTCTTCCAACGCAAAATTGAAAACATCTACAACAGCTTGACCACCGCCGCACCCGCTCCCCCTCAAACCACCTGCCCCCCCTTATCCTGCCATCCCCTGTCTCAATTCTCCCCAGTCTCCCCTACTGACCTCTCTGAACTCCTCATCGGAATGAAAACTGCCACCTGCACTCTTGACCCCATCCCCTCCAGCTTTGTCAAGGCCTCCCTTCCTGCTCTTTCTCCACTTATCATTGCAACAATAAACTCCTCCCTGTCTACAGGCATCGTCCCACCATCCCTCAAAATTGCTGCTGTTACCCCCATTCTGAAAAAACCTGGACTAAACCCTGACACCCTAAATAACTTCAGACCCATCTCCAACCTACCCTTTCTGTCAAAGGTTTTGGAACGCGCTGTAGCCACTCAACTCAAGCATCACCTCTCTGCCAATAACCTGTATGAAACATTCCAATCCGGATTCCGGTCCAACCACAGTACTGAAACTGCTCTCCTCAAAATCACCAACGACCTTCTCCTCTCCTCTGATGCTGGCAACCTCAACATTCTCATCCTCCTCGACCTCAGCGCTGCCTTTGACACCATCGATCACACCATCCTCCTCACCCGACTTGAAACCACCTTTAACATTACCGGCACTGCCCTCTCTTGGATTAAATCATACCTCTCTGACAGACGTCAGTTCATCTCCATCAATAACTGCAAATCCCCCACTGCTCCCCTCCCCCAAGGTGTCCCCCAAGGTTCAGTTCTTGGCCCCCTCCTCTTTATCCTTTACCTGTCCCCCCTCGGTCACTTAATCCGCCGTCATGGTCTCCAATTCCACTGCTTCGCCGATGACATCCAGCTTTTCATCTCCACCAAGTCCATCTCCACCGCCACCCACTCTATCCTGACAAACTGCATCACTGAAATAAAATCCTGGCTTCAAATCAACTTCCTCAAACTTAACTGTGATAAATCTGAAATAATCATCATTGGCCCAAAAACGCTCACCAAGTCCACCCATAACTTTGCCCTCAACATCGACGGTTTCCCAGTGTCCACCTCCCCTCACATCCGGAATCTTGGCATCATCTTTGACCAAACCCTCTCCTTCGACAAATACACTAAACAGATCACAAAGACAGCCTTCTTCCACCTGAAAAACATCGCCCGTCTCCGTCCATCCCTCTCCTCTGTGGCTGCAGAAACCCTCATCCACGCCTTCATCACTTCCCGTCTGGACTACTGCAATAGCCTCCTTTATGGTTCACCCTCAACAATCACCAATAAACTCCAATACATTCAGAACTCCGCTGCCCGTCTACTCACCCATTCCCGGACCCGTGACCACATCACCCCCGTCCTTTACAAGCTTCACTGGCTCCCCATCTCCCAGAGAATCCAGTACAAAATCCTCCTCTTGACCTACAAAGCCCTCCATAACCTGGCCCCATCCTACCTGGCTGACCTCCTCTCCAGACACACTCCCACCCGCAACCTCCGCTCTGCTGGTACCAACCTCCTGACCCCCCCCATCCGGACCAAATTTAGATCCTGGGGGGACAGGGCCTTCTCCATCGCTGCTCCCACCCTCTGGAACTCGCTACCTCACACCATCAGAGACTCCTCCTCACTCACCACATTCAAAACATCACTCAAGACCCACCTGTTCAACACTGCATTCAACATTTAACCCACAGCATCTAACCCCTGACTATCTCCTCTCCTTCTCCCTCCTTTGTGCTTTGAATATTTCCCTATTGATTCTTCTTTTTTTGCAATTGTCTTTATGTTTTGCTATGCGTTATGTTTTGCACTCTGTCAAAGCGTCTTTGGGCTTCCTGAAAAGCGCTATATAAAATAAATGCATTATTATTATTATTATTATAATCTAGGAATAAAGTAGTTTAGGAGAAAAAAAAAAAGATGATTACATTGGTCACGTGGTTCGGCCGCCATATTTATTTTAACACAAAAGCCTTAAAAAGACAGATTACCAAGGGAACGATTTAAAGGATTAAAGAGGGGAAACAGTGGGGAAAATACATCCTTGCAATCTCCGATTGCTCTTTTTCTTGTTACTTTTGTTATTAGAAGTGGCCTTGGAGAAATGCCACAATAACCTATCTGAACACGAATTTACACCTTCACACGGATTTCACCCAAGGTGGAAAACCTCCTTGGGAAGAGAGGAGGGGGATTAAGCCACTATAACCTCCATTATGTGACTCCTAGTCCTTTTGTTAAGATTGGTTGAGATTGGATAAGTAATGACCAAATGTATCGTAGTCAGACAGGCAGATAGACAGACACCAAATTGCGTATTTTAGTATGGTAACCGCCCGAGGCGCTCATTAATTCAGGGGATTCTTAGAGCGGCACTTATTAGAGGAAATATGGTACACACTTTAATGTGTGACTTGCAAAGTTGTAAATGTTTCTTCGGACAAAATGTGTCTTGATAATTAACAAAATTTGAAGAACATAATTATAGACCCCCGGTTTGTTGACAAGCTATCATTTCTGCACGTCCATAATACTTTTCATAATCTGAGTACCAAAGCAAATATTTGAAGTCATATTTCACTTGGTTTGCTCATGTGAGTAGTTGGCACTATACAACTGATAGATATAGGGATGGTAACAAGAGATTATCATGTGAAACCATCCCAACATCTTTCCTTGAGTAATGGTTGTTGCCTGTCCATCCCTCCATACATTTGCAATCATAGTGCATGGCGATTGTTTCCATGTACGAATTTAACCAGTGATAGTCAGTTGGACAAACCATAGTTCACCACATTTTTCAAGGCAGAATCAGAGATTTATCAAAGCAGAATGAAAAACCTGATAAAGCAACGTACTCCACATCCATCATCCCAAAAGGACACGTTTCTGGAGAACCTCCCTTGATTTACAGGTTTCACACCTGCAATGCAATGAAACCTGCAATTTCACACTGCCAGTGGTTGATTAACGGTGCTTCCTTCCTTGCTCGAAGAGCCGTGATGTGTTACTTCCGAATGCTGTCATTGGCGATGACGCAATCTGACCGGATAAGAACGAGGGCCTTCTGTGATGACAATACAAGGACGTTGAGAGCAGTAAATACTACAAGTCTTCATTAACTTCATTGAACCGGGAGTCAATTACAAATTATACCGCTGGGTGAATCATTCCCGAAGCCTGTGGGCCATGCAGCTGATGCAGTGCCCACTGTACATTGGGGGAGGAAGTTGTAATTTGCACAGGGTGTCAGCAATAACTCCCATACTCTTTGCATTTCTTCTGTTGGCACGTTTTTGCCAAGCTAAAATTTATCTTGCCACAGCCAGAGTACCATGACCCTGTGAATGTCAGGGTGCACTTCCCTTGCTAGAGACTAGAGTACAACTTTCTCTGCCAGGACTGGGGTACATCTTCCCTTGCTAGAGACTAGAGTACAACTTTCTCTGCCAGGACTGGGGTACATCTTCCCTTGCTAGAGACTAGAGTACAACTTTCTCTGCCAGGACTGGGGTACATCTTCCCTTGCTAGAGACTAGAGTACAACTTTCTCTGCCAGGACTGGGGTACATCTTCCCTTGCTAGAGACTAGAGTACAACTTTCTCTGCTAGGACTGGGGTGCACTTCCCTTGCTAGAGACTAGAGTACAACTTTCTCTGCCAGGACTGGGGTACATCTTCCCTTGCTAGAGACTAGAGTACAACTTTCTCTGCTAGGACTGGGGTACATCTTCCCTTGCTAGAGACGAGAGTGCAACTTTCTCTGCCAGGACTGGGGTACATCTTCCCTTGCTAGAGACTAGAGTACAACTTTCTCTGCCAGGACTGGGGTACATCTTCCCTTGCTAGAGACGAGAGTACAACTTTCTCTGCCAGGACTGGGGTACATCTTCCCTTGCTAGAGACGAGTACAACTTTCTCTGCCAGGACTGGGGTACATCTTCCCTTGCTAGAGACTAGAGTACAACTTTCTCTGCCAGGACTGGGGTACATCTTCCCTTGCTAGAGACTAGAGTACAACTTTCTCTGCCAGGACTGGGGTACATCTCCCCTTGAGAATCATATGGTAGGATTTTGTACTTCCACTTAATTGCAGAAGCAACACCTTGCTTAAAATCACTTTCCCTTCCCTATCCCCAAAAAAGTCACAAAATATTTGCATCATACATTCATTTATATTTCTACAATTAAAATGTAGTTTCACAGTACTTACTGAGGATTTGAATTTTGTCAATGCAACTTTTTCTGAATTGGTTATATTCCTCCGAGACATACCGAAGAGTTTGTAAAAACCAAATGTCCAGCTCAGTGTTTTGAAAATGGGAACCAAGGCCTTCTTCTGGTTACAGGTTTTAGCTGCATGGCAGTGACAGTCACACCATCACTGCTGGTACAGCTGGCTGTGCAACGGCTGCCCATTGGAGTTCCACCAGGTAGATCTCCCTGTGCCTTGCTGGAGGTGAGGGTGCCAGGCAGTGAACTGGGTCGCTTCGTACCACTACTACCATCATCTTGTCAGCCAATCAGCGCCACACGCTGGCAGACCCGCGACCATGATGGAAACAAAATCCTTCTGCAGGTAATTACCTCTGCCACCAAAGGTGAACGGAGGTTATGTTTTCATCCCCTCTCTGTCTGTCTGTGAGCAGGATATCTCAAAAAGCTATGGACATATTTGAAAAAAACTTCGTGGACTGGCTGAGTGTGACAAGTGTTTGTCTGTGAGCAGGACATCTCAAAACGTTATGGACATATTTGAAAAAAAACTTTGTGGACTGGCTGAGTGTGTGACAAGGACGAATTAATTAGATTTTGGTGAATATCTGGATCGAAGAATTTTAAGTGATTCTTCACAATTGAGAGGAAGAGCCAAACGATACATCGCATACAACAACAACAACATGCATTTTAAAAGGCCATTTTCCCTGCTAGAGCGGGGGTTAGCCTTGCGGTCCCCATGACAATCTTCTCCATTTTGCCCTATTTTCTGCATCTCTCCTTGTTAACCCCCTTGCCCGCATTTCTTCTTCCACCATCTTTAGCCAAGTCTTTCTCGGTCTTCCCCGTCTTCTACTTCCTTCTACATTCATTTCCATCACTCTTCTCAACCAGTCACTTTCATCCTTCCTCAACACATGACCAAACCATCTCAACCTGTTCCTCTTCACAGCATCAATCACAGGCTCTATTCCCATCATCTTTCGCAATTCATCATTTGTCTTCCTCTCTCTCAACGATACTCCGCACATCCGTCGAACCATTCGCATTTCCACCCTTTCCAACCTTCGTTGCTGCTCTACATTCATTACCCATGTCTCGCTCCCATAAATCATAACACTTCTCACACATGCAGCATACACCTTTCACTTCAGCTTCAACGACACTCCCCTCATCATCAGCACGCCACTCAATTCCCGAAACTTCTTCCATGCACATCTCACTCGAGCAACCGTTGCCGAGTCTGATCCACCTTCTCCATTCAGCATGTCTCCGAGGTAGCAAAATGTTTTCACACCTTCCAGCTTCACACCGTCTCCAAGATCCAACTCAACATTTCCTCCATCTGCAGCTCCCTCTGTGCACACTTTACATTTGAATGTAGCTGCCACACTGGTTAATGACCCTCTCAGACCACTACATTTTTGATGAACCCACTCAGCGCACATTGTACACTGAATGGAGTTCACTCCGACACCCTTCCTACACACAGCACAGGGCCACTTCCCAGTTCTTTCCACCTCACCACATGCTTTACCACTTGCCATCACCTTCGTCTTTCCGATATTCATCTTCAGACCTTTTGTCTCCATACATTCCTTCCACGTGTTCATCTTTTCCTTCAGTCCATCCATACTTTCCGCAATCAACACCAGATCATCTGCATACAACAACTCCCACGGTAAACCCTCCTTTACGTTCTGAGCCAGCACCTCCATCACAGCTACAAATAGTAGTGGACTTAGTACCGACCCCTGATGCACTCCCACCTTCACCTCAAACTCACCACTGTTCCCGTCCTTCGTCCTTACAGCTGTGCGCGCTCTTTTGTACATTGCCATCACTACTCTGATCAACCATTCCTCCACTCCTAACTTCCTCAATGCCCATGTCAATACTTTGCGTGGAACCCGATCGAATGCTTTCTCCAGATCAACAAACCCAAGAAACAACTTCTTCCTCTTCTCCAGCAACTGCCTCACAATGAAAAGCGCGTCTGTCGTTCCTCTTCCTGGCATAAATCCAAACTGCATTTCGTCGATCTTCACTTTCTTCCTTATCCTCCTCTCCAACACCCTTTCCAATACCTTCATTCCATGCTCCAATAACTTTATCGCTCGGTACGAGCCACACTCCAGAGGGTCACCTTTCCCCTTGTATAGAGGGACGAGGGTACTCAGTTCCCAATCCACTGGAATGCGGCCTTCTTTCACCACCAGATTACAGATCTCTGTCATTCTCTTCACACCCCAACTTCCTGCTGCCTTCAACATATCTCCCACAACTCCCGTCGGCCCTCCTGCTTTTCTACCCTTCATTGCTTTTATCGCTTCCTCAACTTCCTTCTCAGTTATCTTCTCTGCCGGTCCTAAAACTGGGTTACTCTCTATGTTGCCATCCCATTCATTCTCTGTATTCAACAGCATTTCCATATATCTTTTCCATCTTCCTTTAATTCCATCTGGGTCGACAACGATTTGTCCCACTTCATCCTTCAAGCAGCTCACCCCCATCACATCACACCTCTCTTTCGCTATCTGCTTTGCAATCCTGAATACCGCTCTCTGACCCTCTTCCGAATCCAAGCGTTCTCCGAACATTTTCCTACATGCCTCCTGCGCCTTTGCTACCTCTTTCTTTGCAGCCTTCCTGGCTGCCTTATAACTTTCATGCTCTGCTGTTTCTGCTCCCGTACCCTTCGCCTTCTGCCACTCCTTGAACTTCTTCCTCTTCTCGTCAATCCTCTTTCCAACTTCATCATCCCACCACCATGTTTCCGAGTGCCTCGGTGGTCCTTTTGTCCATCCACATACCTCACCAACGGCTCCCAACAGACTAGCTTTCATTGACATCCAACCACTTTCAAGTTCAACCACATCATCCTCGACCCTACTCAGCCTCTCTTTTAATGCCTCCCTTACTGTCACCTCTTTCAACCTCCACACCTTCATTCTCGGTTGGTACTTCACCCGCCGAGCTCTCCTCGCACCTTTCACCCTTACGTCGCAGACAACCAAGTGGTGCTGTGAAACAGCCTCCTCCCCCGGGATCACCTTTGTGTCTCGGAGGTGCCCCCTATCTCGCCTACGCACCATCAGGTAAGTCAACGGTTGTCGTCGATCCACCCCACGTGTATGTAACAAGCTTATTATCCTCTTTCTGGAACTGAGTATTACAAATCAACAAATCAGCTCAATCAGCAAACTCCAAAATCCTTTCACCTTCTCCATTTCTCACATCATATCCGTAACCCCCATGAACTCCATCAAAACCATCCATACTCCTTCCCACATGTCCATTTAGGTCTCCTCCTACCACAACAACTTCCTCATCTTTCACGTTTTCCATCAGCTTCTCTATCGCACACCAGAACTTGTCCTTCTCTTCATCGCTCCGACCAACCTGCGGAGCATATCCCGAGATGACGTTCACCAAGAGCTTTCCAATCATCATTTTCACCATCATCAACCTATCACTCACTCTAGTCACACTCACCACACTGTCTACAAACTCCTCAGAAAACAGGACACCAACACCATTCACGCCCTCCAGGCACCCTTGCCACACAAACTTGTATTTCTGTCCCTGCCTACCCTTCACCATTCTCACACCACTTCCCTTCCATCTCGTCTCTTGCACACAACATATGTCCACTCTTCTTCTGACCAATACTTCCACCACTTCTCCTGATCTCCTTGTTATTTTCCCTACATTCCATGTCCCAAACCTCAGAAACCGATCTCCACTTCGGGCTGTACACTGCCCACATGTGGTTGTAATTGTCATGGTTCTCCTTTTGAAGCAATGTTTTTTATGGCCGGATGCCCTTCCTGACGCCAACTCTCTTAGTCGCCTCCTACAACACGCAGGGATACGGCGTACCTATTCTTATCCAGGGTACACACTGGGAAACGTTTAAAACATGGAAATCCTGGGGGGGGGGGGGGGGGGGGGGGGAGGGGGGGGGATCACCGCTGCGGTTTAAACATATTTAAATAAATATTTAAACAAAACCATGAAAACAATCTGGGAAAAGTCTCTAAGTGAGAACGTGGATTTGAGAAAGCAGGAGCAGAGGTGAAAGAACAAACGAGAATATAGGGGGCGGGGCACAAGTCGAGACGAGGAGGCCGCACGAGACACCAGGCCGCACGAGGCGCACGAGGCGCGGACAAAGAAACGACTAATTACACACAAATTTGCAACAACTACAAAACCAAAACCAAATAGAAACACACAATAACACATACACAACAAAATACGCAGCGGAAATTTGACAAAGAAACGAACGGGAAAACACTCAAACTTTGATGCCGTGGAGAGATCAAAGCAAGCCCCGTCGCTCGAGGGACCGGAAGCCCGATCTCCAGAGCCCGAGCAAGCCCCGACCGGAAGCCCGAACATCGCATGATATCTCAAAAAGTTATGGATGGATTCGGACGAAAAACTTGGTGGACAGGTTGGGTATGCGCCAAGGAAGAATCAATTCGATTTTTATGGAGATCCGGATACGATAGTTTTTTGGGTTTTTAAATGATTCTTCACCATTGAGAGATGGGGCCAAAATCGATATATTGTATAGCACGATATTTCAAAAACTTGTGGAGTTATGACAAAACTTGGTAGACGAGTTCATTAGGCGACAAGACCAAAGCAATTACATTTTGGTTCAGGTCTGAATCCAAATCTGGCCTATCAGTGGGATACAAGAAGTAGACTGTTCTGCCTGGCGGAAGTATGCTCTTCATCGAGCATCTTTCTAGCTCTTACCTCTGTGCTCCCCCGAAACAATTTACACTATAATATATATATATATATATATATATATATATATATATATATATATATATGTATATTGTTACGGAACCCAACGTCGGCCTATGGTTCCCCTTTGATGGGGGATTAGTCCCCTCGATTATTGCTGACCGACGTGGTCCCTGAAGCTACACCGCGGCCTCCGGAAAGGCTGGTGCACAGCCCCGTTCGTACCGCGGATAAGATGTTACTTGATTGCCGAGCGGTGTTTAGCAACCGCAGCACGAACTGTTAACAATGACTAACCCGATTCTGAACGTTGGCCAAATCGTGCCACCGGTATTCAATTTGGAAAAGACAAAGACGACGGATGTGAAGAAGAAGAAGACAAGAGGTAGGAAATACGAATATGATTTATTTACTATTTACAATCAAAAGAAACCAAGGAGAAGGAAGGATAATAAAATAAAGCAGAAAGAGGGACGGACCAGAAGGACACAGTGAAACTTAGCTTACCTATGCAGTCTTAATTAATACCCAGGACAGAACAAACAAAGACGGACTCACACGAATGGGGAATTTGCAGGTAGGAATGACTGGAAGGAGGAATGGGAAGGTTCAGCTGGTTCGAGCTGGATCCCGCACGGGACGTCGGGCTGGACCTCGACGGCCACCGATGCCACCGCAATCTGGCTCCCGCGTCGCAGCGGGTCGAAACTGCGTGGTCTCCAAGCTGGTGGTGGTGGACTCCAAGCCAGTGGTGGTGGACTCTCTGGGGACTCAACGTGGGGATCCCTTACTCATCTGCCGTCCCTGGCGCAACTCTTAGAACTCAATGGTTCGCTCTCCATGCTGCCGTGGGGACGTCGTGTGCTTTCTCAGGACTCATCTGAGGTGGGGGCGCCTCCCGTGGGTTATATATAGCCCCACCCTTGAACCTCTTCGAACCTCCCCGATCGCTCTTCCTCCGCCCTCTCAAGCCAAACCCCTCGTGCTTGGTTGGTTGTTCGGGGCTGGCTCACTCCTCCCCTCTATTACGAGGTGGAGACACGCCTTTCTTCTCCGAGTTGGAGCACATGGGCAATGGCGGCGAATGCAGTTGGCAATAGAGGCTTTGGGAATGGGGCTTTGGGAATGAAAGGGCATCTATCTATTTGAATTCGGTGCAATGGAGTGTCAATTAATGGAAGACACAGCCTTAACCTACATAGAATAAGGAAATAAACTACCAACAAGGAGGAAATCTATGATTGGCTAACGTGATTGTTTATGACCTAATTACGGGACGCACTTTGACCTTTATACACAACTGGAGGAAGGAGGGTGATATTTTACAATGTACTACACAATAAAAAAACACAATCCTCATATCCACAACAATATATATATATATATATATATATATACTGTATATATATATATATATATATATATATATATATATATATATATATATATATATATATAGTTGCGGATATGAGATTGGCCTCCATCCATATCCGCTTGTAAATATTCCCCTATTTCCCCAATACTTCCCAACTATCCCCAATCCCCCATTCCCTAGTCCCATTTTCTGTAAACAACACTCTGTAGACCCGACCTCCCCCTATTTCCCCCATTAAATGTCGCATCCAGGTCCACCGCATCTCACGTAGACAACTATAGGACATCTTGCTAGTTATTCTTAGTCTATGTCAGTTAAGGACTCGTTTCCATTAATTCTGACTCTTCGTTGCACCAGAATGTGATTGTATGGCACCGTTAGGAAGTTTAGGACCTCCCAATACCTCCCCGCAGCTCTTCCTCACGGTTCAGCAACAACAACAACAACAGCAACAACAACGGCGGCGGCGCGGGGAGTGCGCGTCCTCACTCCGGCTTGGTTAGCCGCCATCGAACATGTGCTCCGACGGGGTTACCACGTAGGGGCTCGCTGTCAGCTCCTCGTCAAGCGCGGAGCCCGGTAACCCCCTGCACCCAATAGAAGCGGCGGACCGATCCCATCTGGGGCGGGGCCAACGAGCCGAGGGCGTGTCACTCCCCGCTGAGCATGCGCAGGAAGAGGGAGGTGACGTCAGATGCGCGCTGGACTTGAAGGAAGAGAGACGCTACCTCCGAGCGCTGCAATACCTCCCCGCATCTCTGGACTGGACCGTGCGTGATTCTGCCCCTGAGCCAAGGTGCACCTTGTGCTATCGACTGCCTGTCCTTCCCTGCCATCAATCCCTGTGTAAGTCAGTCTTGTTCCGTTTGTCTGTGGTCTGTCTGGGATAGATAAGATTGTGTCTAAGTGCCCATCTTTTCTGTGCTTTACATCTTACCTTGTAATCTACCCCTTTTCTGCATCACCAATTATATCCTCCTCCGGAGGTCTTGAGAACTGTACCCCTTGTGTCGTTTCATTTATCCCAGCCGTTGTGTCCTTTCCTTCATTGATTTAGCATAGCGCGATTTGGTCAACGTCGGGTGGAATCGGGTAAACTGTGCGAACACGGCGGCCATTCCGCTTGGCCCATCATAACATCTTAATCCGCGTGTCCGTAACAATATATATATATATATTGTTACAGACACGACTTTGATGTTAAGGTGGGCCGAGCGGAATGGCCGTCGTGTCCGCACAAGTTACCCGATTGTGCCCGAACGTTGACTAGTCGCGTTACGCTGGCTCAATAAGAAAAAGAAGACACCCGGCTGGATTACAATAACACAATACGACACCAAGGGTTCAGTTCTCAAGACCTCCGGAGGAGATTATATTCGTACGGAAAGGTCAGATTACAGGGGCTAGAGTTATAATCACAGAAAGACAGGCACTTAGACACACTCTTATATTAACCCCGGACAGACTACAGACAAACGGGACAAGGCTGACTCACACGGGGGTTGATGAAAAGGACAGCGGGTATCGATGGCTCAAGGTGCACTCTTGGCTCAAAGCAGGGTCCAGTACGGTCCGGTCCGGTCCAAAGATGCGGGGAGGTATCGTCGCGCTGGGGGTGGCGGTGGCTTCTCTCTCCAAGCTGAGGCGCATCTGACGTCACGTCCGGCAAGCGGCTGCGTATATCCGGCGGGGAGTGACACGCCCTCGGCTCGTTAGCTCCGCCCAGATGGAATCGGTCCGCCCTTCTTATTGGGTGCGGGGGGGGGTTTACCAGGCTCCGCCCTTGACGAGGAGCTGACAGCTAGCCCCTTCGTGGTAACCCCGTGGGGCGCATGGATAATGGCGGCTAACCGAGCCGGAGGGAGGACGCACACTCCCCGCGCGCGCCGTTGTTGTAGTTGTTGTTGTTGTTGCTGTAGTTGTTGTTGTTGTTGTTGTAGCTGTAGTTGTTGTGGTTGTTGTTGTAGCTGTAGTTGTTGTTGTTGTTGTTGTTTGGGGAAGAAGATGGGAGGAGGTATGGGAAGGTCCTAAACTCACTACTGGTGCCATATAATCACATTCTGGTGCAACGAAGAGTCATAATTAATGGAAACGAGGCCTTAACTGACATAGATTAAGAATAACTAGGAAGATGTCCGAAAGTTGTCTACGTGTGGTGCGGTGGACCTGGGCACGACATTTAATGGGGGAATAAGGGGAAGGTCGGCTCTACTGATTGTTATTTACATGCAATGGGACTAGGGAATGGGGGATCGGGGAAAGTTGGGGAGTATTGGAGAAAATAGGGGAATATTTACAAGCGGATATGGAGGCCAAATTCCATATTCGCAACATTGCACCCTTCTCTACCCTCGGGGCGTCCCGACCCGATAAATTTTTACCTACTTTAGTGTGGCACGCAATGTAGTTCCCTCTACTATTAACTCTACCCTGAGTGCGACAGTTTTACAGATATTCACAAATGAGTAAATATGTCCCCCTGCGACGTTGCACCCTTCTCCTCACAGAAACACACCCACAGGATAACCGAATCCGGAAAGAATTCTCAAACTAAACATACAGCCGGTAGGGAGCATTATTTACAAGACTACGCTGCTATTTACACTACGATCCAGGACCTGTTTTTGGAGGAACACATGCAGATGTTATGCATAGAGAGAGCGCGCTTGCCAACATCGATACACCAACCCACGAGTGCTCTGTGGCCGACGGCCTTTAATAACGTGCAGAGCACCCTTCCCGAGCATCAACAGCACCACCCCACCACCAATCGGTGCAGTCACCATTGTTCATTGGAATAAAAATAAATTCGACAACCCCTAACCCTGCAGGTGTCTCTTGCTCTTCTTGTGGTGCACTTGGTGGTAACTAAAAGTGGTTCACCTGTATGGCATAGGTGCCACGTTGACCCATAGGTCCATCCCCGGGTGGTGCTTGGCCGCAAAAGAGCTGCGGTCCATTGTGGGTGGCCACAAACATTGCGGTCCATATGGTGTATCGATCCAGGCAGCCAACAGCGAAAGTGCAGGCCCACAACTGCGTAGCCAGCACCTCTCTCTCCTCTCTCTCTACCCCAAAGCCAGATCCTCGGAGGTGGGAGACAAAAGAAGAAACAAGTGAGTAAGGTGGTAAGGGCGCAAAAGTGCACGCAATGTAAGGTGATGCACACTGGGGGCACATGGGAACCAGGTGAGACAGGTACGTTCCTATCGTACGCCCCCCCCCCACCAGGTAACCTACATGGCCCCTCCCTTACCCCTTACTGTATCCACAAAACACAACACTACCCATAAACATCTACTTTACAAATCGACAAACATCCCTACTGTCTTCCCCGTTCCTCCCATAAACCAAATTCGTCTTCTCTCCCTCCTAACCAATCAAATTTGCCATTTTCAACTCTCATCATAATTTGCCATCTCCAACTCAACATCAAAATTTGCCATTACCAATTCATCATCAGTCCCTCCTAGGGAGGGAGAGATGGAATCACCCCAATGTCTCATCCACGTCGTGATGCGTCTCACAAATCCACACAGCGATTCATCTCCTGCAACAAAACAAAGAAAACACAGGTGTGGAGTCATCATCATCACCACAGGTAAGTGGCTGCGTATGGTGCGACAGGTTCATCAATCCTAACTATCTCCTAAATGACTTTAACAACTTTACACTACCCGGGGCTTTCTCCGGCCAAACCATTGGCCCTCTTACACTATGGGTTCTAAAAACCAATTCCCATTGGCCAAACTGTGGTGCTCTTCAATTTGGGGTCTCACTCCCCCGATTCATCTCCCGGTGCCCTCGTACAATTTCTGGGCTGCGACGTGTACCTCTCCCAGTGGGTCTACCCACCTGCACACCTCCACCACTGCAGTTGCCTCCGAGCTTACCTGCTCCTTACCCTAACCTAACTACCTGGGGAAGGCCCTCTGGCACTCTCCCCACTCGGTGCCCTCTCTGGCACTGGGCTACCCGGGTCCGTCCTCCGGATCCTCGGGCCCCATCCACAACTCTACCGGCTCCCAGAGCCCACCTGCGGCCTCACCTGGCCGACATCCTCACAGTGGTGGAGTGCCCAACCAACTACACACACTAACAGGCTACACGCCCAGCCATTTCCACAACACTAATGCACCCATCCACAACACCATTCTGCCACCGCACCACAAATGCCAATATCCAACCACAATTTACCTGCACCCTCTACCTAACACTTACACTACCCGCCCCGGGTACTCGTGAAAGGGGTCCACTCTTCCCCCATCCACACCTTCGCACCACGCACACCACTCCATACCACTTACTCCAACTCTCTCCACACACCTGTACTTGCACACCTGTGCTCTCACACCTGGTGCCACCTGCACCCTTCTCTCCCCAAGCGCATTCGCGCTGATCCACACACTCACTACTCATACACTGCTCCACACACCTGTCCAGTTGCACACCTGTGCAATCACACCTGTTCAATTCTCACACACACGGCATCATCTCAGCTAACTACTCCCTTCTGAAACTTGCGCTTCCCAGTCGTCCCTTTAAACTATTGCGCTCCCACGTCATTATCATCCATACTAATCTACCTGCGTCCCCACTACAGGTATCAGTCACTAACTAAACTTAACGTCACCTAATGTCAATCTTCGCTAGATCCCTACACACCATATCCTAACCCACCCGGGCTAGTTTTCACTGCCATACACCCCATAATCTAGTGCTCCTTTGCCCCACGCATGGGAAGGATGGTGGATTTGCCATCCCACCACATCGGGGGTCTCTCACTACCAATTTTGCACATCAAATTTCAACAAATCAAAAATTTGCCAATCACTACTCATCATCTGCCAATCACTACTGCCAATCCCTTGCCAATCATCAAATTTTGTTTTTCTCTAATTTTGGGGCCAAAACACTAACCTCATCACCCAGTCTACTCACTACTGCCTCTCGGTGCGCCAATTCCTGTCCAAAGCCCGGCTTCGTAAAGCCAAGCAATGGATGCTGGTTGTTTTGTGCCAGCGGCTGGATACGTCCGGCATTCGGGGCAGGGACGGGGGCTTACCCGGGCCGAGATCCCACGCACCACCTCGGCGTGGAGCCATCCAATGTCCCGATCTCGACCTGCCGGCACGTCTCAACAAAAAGTGGTCGCCATGACGACCCTTTCTATCGGGCTGCCAGCTCCGCCTAGTGGAGCCTGGACGCGGCCGTTCAAAGCGAGGCCCGGCACGCACCGAGGGCCTGCTTCGGCTAAAAGTCGCTCTAACCTCTAACCCGTGTAACGTCGATGCTTCACCTGGACGCTTACACCCCGCAGCCC
This sequence comes from Myxine glutinosa, assembly GCF_964187855.1. Classification (NCBI taxonomy): domain Eukaryota; kingdom Metazoa; phylum Chordata; class Myxini; order Myxiniformes; family Myxinidae; genus Myxine; species Myxine glutinosa. The sequence continues at coordinate 49,492,594 of NC_136268.1, forward strand.
GTTCCTTGCTCACACATCCAGCTGTGCCCATGCTCCTCGTACCCTTCCTTACACACCCAGGTACACCCATTCCACTCACAGCTTTGGTCACACACCTGACCACCGAACACTTTGGCACACACTCGTTGGTAGCACACCTCACCAATACACCTCTTCGCGCCCCCTCCTCGGTCACCTCCTCTGTGACAATCACAGGTGTGCTCTCATTCGCACACCCAACCACGTGCCTCACCACCAACTCCAGCGTGCATTCCCACTCACGCTCTACCATTCCAGGTGTGCATCCTTCCATCCCAGGTGTACATCCTCGCTCACCTGTCACAACTAACTCACGCTCCATGTCACTCTCACTACTTTCACCTCCATTCCTGACAGCGCACTCACCCTTACTCTTGACAGCGCACTCTTTCCTCAGGCACCTGTCCGTTACACACCGTTCTCGCGCACACGCTCCCGTTACACCCTCTGTAACACTCACCACAGCTGTGCATTCTTCCTTGCCTTTGACAGCGCACTCTTTCCCCATGCACCTGTCCGTCACACACCTTCCTCGCGCACACTCTCCCGTCACATCCTCTGTAACACTCACCACACCGCGCTTCCACGTGCTTCCTCGCACACACGCTACGACCGACTCATTCTCGCCAACACCCTCACTCCTTGGCACGCACTTTTTCCTCACACACCCCAGAGTCGGACTTTCTCGCACACCTCCTCTTTCGCACACCAGACCTGTCGCACACTTCACCAACGGCCTCTCACGAACACCCGGGTCTATCTCGACCCCCAAGCTTCTTAAATCCCCTGGCGCATCATACGCACGACCATATTGGTCACCACTTACACCGGGTCCTCTTCCTCTTCGCTTCTCCTCCATCACCTGCGAATCCCTCATCCGGTTAATGAGCACATCATCACGATCCAAACACAGACTTTGGACCAATTCTTTTATCTCCTCTTTTATCTCTTTCTTATCCCCTCTCCGTCGCTTCTTAATTTCGCTCATCCCTTCTTCCACTTCTTCTAATTTGTGCTTCACCTCTTTTATTCCCCGGTACGTCTCCTCAAGCTCGTCCTCCAAGGCTACCTTGACCGTTTCCATGTGCGTCCTTACCTGCCGGTCCTTCGTCTCCATTACCTCTACCACCTCGTCCAACCTCGTTGTCAGTCCCTCACGTACCATCTGACATTCCCTCTTCGTCGCTATCAAGTCGTCTTTTAGTTCTTTCTGTGTCACTTTTAACCCTCCTAATACCGCAGTGTTCCTTTGAACCTGCTCCGTTAGTTCTTTTTGTCCCTCCGTCAGCTGTTCCACCTCCTGCGTCAGGACCTCTATGCCCCCCTGTAACTTTACAGTCCCCTTTCTCACCTCCTTTTCCATGTGCTCCTCACAGTGCCTCACCTCCTCGCGCACTCCTCCGACCTCCTCACTCACTCCTCCTCTGATCTCCTCTCCCATCACTTGCATCTCCTGCCCAGATGCCACCCTCATCTGCTCCATTTCCTCCCTGTGAGCATCCAGTTTGGTTTCTACCCCCATTCTGACCCCCTCTATCTGCTGCTCCATTTGTTTAACTTCCCTTTCCGCTTGGTCCCTCATGTCCCTCAATTTGCCTTCCATACTGTTTTCTAACCCCTCTAACCCAGTTTTCACCTCTTTTATCCCGTTGTCTAACCCCTCAAAATTATTGTCTAACTTCCCAAATTTCTTGTCTAACTCCTCAAAATTATTGTCTAACTTCCCAAATTTCTTGTCTAACTCCTCAAAATTATTGTCTAACTTCCCAAATTTCTTGTCTAACCCCCCGATTTGATTCCCTAGTCGCTCCCCCATTCTGTTTTCCATTTTCTCCATTTCCCTGGCTCTTTTTTCGTTGTCGCTCTTCGACTCTGCCATGTATTCGCTAAACCGTGCCATGAACTGCTGCATGTCAAACGGCTGCATGTTAAAGCCCGCTGATACAGCCGGCTCGGCTACCGCGCGCTCGTGCGAGGCGCCTTTTTGCGCGCCCGCTACTTCGTGCGTGACGGCGCTATTTTGCGAACCTGCCGCCCTCACTGCTTCGCTCTCCTCTTGTCCCTCAATTTGGTCCTGGACCGACCCTGCTTCACTCTCCCCTACCGGACCCCAGCCGTCTTGATCCGCCATAGCGCGACTTTCAAAATTCGAGTTTCGTAAAACAAATTCGAAATTTCGCCGTTATACTTTCGTCGAGCGCAGTACCCGCGCTCCGGATCGATTTTGTCGAGCGCCGTACGCGCTCCGGATCGATTTTGTCGAGCGCAGTACGCGCTCCGGATCGATTTTGTCGAGCGCAGTACGCGCTCCGGATCGATTTTGTCGAGCGCAGTACGCGCTCCGGATCGATTTTGTCGAGCGCAGTACGCGCTCCGGATCGATTTTCCCTCCCAAAATTTGGGCCTAACTAATTTAGTCCCGGGTCCGAATCCCACTCCTGACACCAATTGTTACAGACACGACTTTGATGTTAAGGTGGGCCGAGCGGAATGGCCGTCGTGTCCGCACAAGTTACCCGATTGTGCCCGAACGTTGACTAGTCGCGTTACGCTGGCTCAATAAGAAAAAGAAGACACCCGGCTGGATTACAATAACACAATACGACACCAAGGGTTCAGTTCTCAAGACCTCCGGAGGAGATTATATTCGTACGGAAAGGTCAGATTACAGGGGCTAGAGTTATAATCACAGAAAGACAGGCACTTAGACACACTCTTATATTAACCCCGGACAGACTACAGACAAACGGGACAAGGCTGACTCACACGGGGGTTGATGAAAAGGACAGCGGGTATCGATGGCTCAAGGTGCACTCTTGGCTCAAAGCAGGGTCCAGTACGGTCCGGTCCGGTCCAAAGATGCGGGGAGGTATCGTCGCGCTGGGGGTGGCGGTGGCTTCTCTCTCCAAGCTGAGGCGCATCTGACGTCACGTCCGGCAAGCGGCTGCGTATATCCGGCGGGGAGTGACACGCCCTCGGCTCGTTAGCTCCGCCCAGATGGAATCGGTCCGCCCTTCTTATTGGGTGCGGGGGGGGTTTACCAGGCTCCGCCCTTGACGAGGAGCTGACAGCTAGCCCCTTCGTGGTAACCCCGTGGGGCGCATGGATAATGGCGGCTAACCGAGCCGGAGGGAGGACGCACACTCCCCGCGCGCGCCGTTGTTGTAGTTGTTGTTGTTGTTGCTGTAGTTGTTGTTGTTGTTGTTGTAGCTGTAGTTGTTGTGGTTGTTGTTGTAGCTGTAGTTGTTGTTGTTGTTGTTGTTTGGGGAAGAAGATGGGAGGAGGTATGGGAAGGTCCTAAACTCACTACTGGTGCCATATAATCACATTCTGGTGCAACGAAGAGTCATAATTAATGGAAACGAGGCCTTAACTGACATAGATTAAGAATAACTAGGAAGATGTCCGAAAGTTGTCTACGTGTGGTGCGGTGGACCTGGGCACGACATTTAATGGGGGAATAAGGGGAAGGTCGGCTCTACTGATTGTTATTTACATGCAATGGGACTAGGGAATGGGGGATCGGGGAAAGTTGGGGAGTATTGGAGAAAATAGGGGAATATTTACAAGCGGATATGGAGGCCAAATTCCATATTCGCAACAATATATATATATATATATATATATATATATATATATATGTATATATATATATATATATATATAGTTACCGATTTGGGAACCCCCCCCCCCCCCCCCTTCACTTGTAAATATCCCCCTTTGTAATATTATCCCCTTTTATTAATTATTAAATATCGCACCCTAGGCCATCGCAACACGCAGCCAATCTTAGAATCATCTTACTAATTATTTCCTATTCTATGTTTAATTAAGGCTCTGTATCCACTAGATTGACACCACGTTGCATTAACAAATAAGGATAGCTCCCCTTCAATAACGCCATACCCCAGCAAACTCTCTCTGCAAACAGCTCAACAAGCGTGGGGGACGCACCCTCTCACTGGCCTTGGTGCTCTGTATTGGACAAGAAGGCGGGGTCGCCGAGAAGAGGCGTGGCCGTGGCTCGCCACAAGGGCGGAGTTGTTCAGCTCCGTTACCAAATAAAGCTACAAACAGAGCATGTGGGCGGGACCCAAACGTGTCGCGACCCCACTTCATATATATGTTCGAGGATCGCGCATGAGGAGATGGGAAGAGAGAAGGCTTGAGACCAGCAGAGGTGATGCATGCACAGCACAAGAGGGTTGCCCGACGCGAGAGGTTGCCTGACGTGTGCCTTGCCTGAGAGGAAATCCCATCATTACTGAGAGAGCGAGAGGGTCGTGGCGTCGACGCAACCACGTTGGTTCCAGCGGTTGTCGGGTTCGCTTTAAACCACGACGCGAGGTCGGAACGGAACCTCGACGGCTGAACGAGCCGAACTGGCCGCCTTTGCCAGCTGAACGGACCTTCTCCTGCCATTCCTGTCATCATCCCCATGTGAGTCTGTCTTTGTTCTGTCCTGGGTATAAGTAAGACTGTATAGATAAGGCTGCCCTGTGTTCTTTTTACATCCATCTATCTTTGTACAGCTTTGATCTTTCTTTTCCTCTGGTGGTTGTTATAATAAATTCTCCTTCCAAGCTTTGGTTTCGTCTTCCTCCAGTTGCATTAGTCTTTTCTTTCCATTGGTCTCCGTGGCACGATTAAAACCGCTATAATCGGGTTAGTAATTGTTAACGGCCTGGGTCGTGACTCACTTCGCTCGGCGTGTCCATTACCGTCGCGACTCGGGCGGGGCTGTCTCCTCGCTGGTTGGGAGGTCACGGTAAGCAGGTATTCGGGGGGTCTTTTTTTGGGGTCTCTGGCCCGATTACCCTGGTCGTGGCTGACCACCAGTGACGTCACAGACCCCCAGGATCGGCGACGGCCAGTATAACGGACAAGGGGTTAACCCCCCTTGCTAACGGGAGAGCCGTCATCCCAGATCTGTAACAATATATATATATATATATATATATATATATATATATATATATATATATATATATATATACACATATACACAATTATACATACATACATATATATATATATATATACAGGGTATTTCAAAAAGATTGTTAAAAGTTTGACTTCCTGCCATTTATTTGTTTTTTGACCTACAGTTTTTGCTTTTCAGGGTTTGGTGGTGTTATCGTGGTATTTGTTCCCTGGGATTTCTAGCTCCATAGCTCAACTATGCCATTGATAGTGAAGCAGAAGACAGAAGTGGTGGCTCTGTAGTACGAGACGAAATCAACAACCACAACAATATTTTCTGGCGGGCAGAACCACCTGAGGAGATCACTGAGAGGTACCTGAAAGGGCCTAAGGTCACATGCTTCTGCACCTTCAATGCCAGGTGGGGAATGTTAGGGCCTTACTGGTTTGAGAATGACAACAGCAGGACGGTGACGATCAACGATGAGTGCTACCGGGCCGTGCTCCAGAAGTTCCCTGATGATCTAGCCCAAAAGGTCATCCCATACCAGCTCAGCATGACCTGGTTTATGCAGGATGGTGCACACCCGCACATAGCTGGTGACACCATCACTTTCCTGCAGCAGCTCTTCAGAAACTGCCTCGTTGCCCTGGGTACAGCTCATGACTGGGCATCCCATAAGCGCAGACTTGAACCCTCTGGACTACTGGTTCTGGGGGGCTGCCAAGGGCGCTGTCTCTGTCAACCACCCTGCCACACTAGATGACCTGAAGCAGGAGGTGTCAGACTATCTCCAGGCAGTGCCACATGAGACCTACAGGAAAGTTGGACAGAACATTGGAGTCAGGATCAATGCCTGTCTGAACCGCGGAGGGGCACACATCGAGAACGTCAATTACATGGATTTTGTGTAAATGCCAATTTCAGACCTTGGCCTCTCACTAACTCCAGCAGTGATTTACCACAATAGCAATCAGTGATAGAAAATACCACGTCATAAGCTTTCAATAAATGTTTGGGTTACGATGCTGAGGTTTCTGTTCCTTTGTAAATAAACGTTTAAAGTTGTATCACTCTTTTTGAAACACCTTTTATATATATATATTTGTACTATGTTCTTTAATTCCTTTATTCCCTTCCCTTCCAAATTCCTTTAATTCCCCTGCCATCCATCCACCTCCACACCTCATCCTGCATTTTATAAATTTCTCTCATATGACCCCCATGTGTATGCATAAATGTACACAATGAGTCAGTTACATTCAGTAAAAATGATCAAAGTAAAAAAAAACAAATGAAGACCCACTGCAATGAAAAAGAAATCTTTTTGGTGCCCATTTTGTCTCGAATTACCCAACTCCTTTGGATGAACTTCGTTGATGAAAGAGGGCTTGAAGCAGAAACAGCTGTCCAAAAGTAAGAGTTTAATTTTAGCTTTTGTAATAATCCCATGTGGCTATTGTTTGCTCTGGTCCATTATGAGCTCAGTATAGATATCTTTCCCTCCATTCTATCTGCAAGAAAGCTCACTTTTCAAGTACACTCCGACAAACCATCCAGACAAGGCCTCTTTGCCCGTCACCGCCTTTCCGACCACTTCCATTTCCATGGCAACAAGCACCATTGGAGCACACATCTCCCTTGCACTGCTTTTCAAAGGCCTTCGCTTGATCGTGTTCATAAAACGGCTCTAAATTTGCGTAACGTTGTAGTTCCTAGAGCCACTCAGGGTTAATAAATTCGAAAGTCTCTTTTCTTCTTGACCTTCATTGCTCTGTCACTTTGTCCGTCTCGGGATTGAAGACCCAGAATGGTCTCGAAAAATGATCTCCGCGCCTCGCTGGCAGTGTGAAAGAACTGTTTTGTCAGACATGGGAAGTGACTGATGTTGGGGGTGGTGAGGGAGGGGGAGGGGAGGGAAGAAGGGAGGGGTGCAATCGTTTAACACTGAAAAGTTTGGATTTTGCAATGGCACTTGTTTCAATGTACCGGATGTTAAATGTCCACAGACACGGATTTTTTTTTGTGATTGTATTGATTTTTAAGTAATAAACAAAGAACTGAACGTGCTTTTTATTTCTAACTACAAAGCATCTGAAAATGCAAAGCCCGTCCGCGTCTGTTTTTATTCAGACATAGTTTTCTTCTTCCATATGCTAATAAATAACGAAATAGTAAAAAATAAAAAAAATAAAAATAATTGACTTTACCTTTGAGTTTTAGTTCTTAAAAAAAATAAAAACAACAACAGCTTCTAGCTTTTGATTGGTGAACCAATTATGTGACCTAAGTTCTTAAAATTTGAGGTCAATTGGACGAAAATTGGCAATTTTATGTGATGCTTGACCCTTGACCTTTTCACAAAATTATTAATTTACCTTCTCCGTATTATAAAGCTTTCGTGAAAATTTGATGACAAAATTCAAATGGTAAAAAAGTTGCCACACACACACCACACACCACACACACACACACACACACACACACACACACACACACACACACACACACACACACACACACACACACACGACGTAATCAATGGCAAGGTTGTTTCAGCTCATAACGGACAATGGCCGAACAACTCGATTCACTCGTCAAAGTTAATTTGATGAAGATTTTTCTGATCAAGAATGATAGTCAAAGTCATTGTAAAAACAGCCCGCAACAAAAAAAAAACCCCCCAAAAAAACCCCAATAATAAAATAAAAATAAATAAAAAGCATTCTCGAGATGACGTAGTGGGTCACGTGGGTAATAAAATCGTTTTGGGGGGAGGGGGCGGGGAGGCCAGGGCCAATCAAGCATAAAAGGACACCCAACAAACATTAATATTTTCCTTCCAATATTGCCTGGGGGCACAGTTGTGCCGCTGATGCAGTGCCCCCTGTAGGTTAGAGCAGGAATTTAGAGATAGCTCGCCGACAAAGCACACCGTGGGATATTTAACGTCCATCCGAGGGATGGCATAAAGATAGATGAATCACCCTGCCTGTGAAACACCAGGAGGGCAGCGTATAGCTGGGTCAGTACTCGAACCCAGGCTAGACGGCTCTGAGATGTGTGCATACCTTAAATTACATACAAATGTCCTACTAATGGTTGTTTGTTGTTTTCTCTTCTTCCTTAAACGCAGACAAACAGTGTTCCAGTTCTGCTTGGACCTGAACCCTGGCTCTCTTTCCCAGTTGATGGTGCAGATGGGGATACAATTTGTTCTCTACCCACAAGCCCAGCACCAACGCCATCGCTCCGACCTAATTGCCAATCACTTCCAGCAAGCCCTGGTCCGAGTCTTCCTTGCTGCTCACCTGCTCTAAGTCCAACTCACAGCCCCACAAGAAGCCCTGAGCAACATCCACCTTGCCGATGTCGTCCACGTAGCTACATCGCCGCATCCAACTACCAATCGCCTCCTCAAAGCCCCACACGCAACTGTATCTCCCCAAAGTCCTCCTTTTCTCCTCCATACCAATCGCTGCCACATAGTTCCAGCAACAGAGCACAACTGTTTTCAGCTCAGCGTCGGCACTACTGCGGTCTTACAGCCAACCGATCTACCAGCCCCAGGTTGTCAACTTACAGTGCTTCTCACTCGAGTAAGCTAGTCCATGATCCATCGACCAAAAGACCATCCAGACATATGATGTCCCACTTGTCTTGTCACGGTCAACAATCATCCCGTTTCGCCAGCGGACAGCAACAGATGGGAAACTGCACAGAAAGTCGTCACAAAGCTCCACTGGCTCAACAAACTGGCCGAGCTGCAGGACCGAATGTCGTGGCAGAAAATACTTTGAAGGAAGGTCAGAAAGAAGCAGAAGAACAAGAATTTTTCATTTGATGCAATGGTTCAGGTTATCAATGTCACTTTCCTTCTCCACACAAAACATTTTTCATTCCCATCTGTTTATCAATCGAACTGATATAAATGATATTGCTGATGTGCTGTGGAAATGATGCATCCCATCTGACATCGCTTTCAATTTCACCGAAATTTCTGCTTTTTATGCTGATCTCGTCTTACTGATGGGTCTTTAGAGGAGAAACAGGTATCCCAAGACGGATGCTCAAATTACCAGGTTTGCACCATTTAGGAGCTGCTGTCAATATGAAGTTAGAGAAAAATCATTTCATGCTCACATTTTCATGCTTCTTTCAAATGCTGCACAAGGCTGCAGGGTAGCATCATTTGCTGATGTTGCGGTTGTACCGCTGATGCAGTGCCCCCTGTAGGATATGGCAGGAAATTGGAAATTTGTTCAAGGTGCCGGCAAATTGCTCACCTTCTCATTGATGAATCGTCCTGTCTGCGAAACATCGGGATGACAGTTCATAGTTGGGTTGGGATTCAAACACAGGATAGACGGCTTCGAGGTCAGTGTGCGTACTTGTAGGCCATCGTATTTTCTTGCTGTATCCTCAGAACATCTGTGGCTATACAAGATTGGTATTGTTATAGACAAAGGCAATATCAATGTAACAATTGAACACTGGTCCATGGTAATGCCCTGTGTATATCTCTCTGGGTATATCAGGATTGCTTAAGTTTGTGACAGCTATCTTATGATCCTCATCTGACATCATCTGGTGTTGTCGTCCATCATTGCTGGTTCGAAAAGAGAAACAATTGCTCCGCTTTTTAGTTTTTGACCCAAAACAAATTAGCCGCAGTTAACGCAAAGCATTGATTGAACATTTTAGATAGCCACGTGACAATCACACATTGCCCTTTTGGGGTTGTGGTTGCTTTCTGATCCACTCAGTTTAACCTTAACTCTTGCAAATTACTCTACCACAATAGTTCTGATCATGACATTTAAGATTTACTTCCCTTTAATTTTGCACACATTTATCCATGATTATACTGTAATTTTACATCGTTTCCTGGCATTGGGGCAGAGGTATGTGTGGGAGGAGGGAGGTGGAGGGGGAACATATCACAAAGTAAAGATCATAATGCTTGTAAATATGAAGTTGACAATTCATCTGTCTAAATATCATTTGACGACTTAATCTGCTGTGTGTGTTTTTTTGACAACTAAAAATGCGTTTAACTGTTCACTGTACATCGATTGCTAAATCATTATACAGATATTGTCTGGAATGAATGTCTTTTGGAAATATAATCAGATTTTAACCTACAACTCTGTCTGTATTCTAATGAAAAAGTTTTTTGTTTTTTTTTCCATTAACAACTAACAACGATACCCACCCTATGGGCGGGGCTTCAATTGGTTGGGAGGCCCAAATGAAAAGTCAAAATATCAGGCTTTTTTATTTTAAACGATTCATATAAACATCCGTTGAATCATATTACACGCAAATCATCAAAATCTAAACAGTACATGGCGCCCATTTTGAAAAAAGATTGAATTCTGCAAAACGGAAGCGGCCGCTACACGTCTTTCTCAGTCGCTCGTTTATATGTGAAGAGTGCGCGCCGAATCTGTTACACGGAAGCGGCCGCTACACGTCTTTCTCAGTCGCTTTGCACACGCTGCCATGTTACTTCAGAGCCGCACGTTTATATAAGAAGAGTTAGTCAGGAGTCGATCTACTCTCTCCTGGTACGTAGAATTTCAACAAAAGCCACATCACTGTTCATATCGGTAAATATTATTCCATCGTGTTTAGGAAAATTGGAAAAACAATATAGCCTATTTTACTCCCAGGGGTCCCAGGAATACCCACCCAAAATGTTGCGATCGATTCAGCCGTTGTTGCGGTACCTTCGAACGGACAGACGGACATTTGCTGAATTATAGTAAAATTGCATCTAAATTCATTGCGGAAGGTAAAAGAAGACGAAAAAAGAAAAAAAGGAACAAGTTGTGTTTGTCACAGGAATATCAATGTTTCATGTTGTTCCAGGTTCGGGCTCTGAAAAATGACAACAGTTGAAATTCTGCAATTTGAATATGGGGGAAAATAATAAATCAATTGCATCCTACTAGCAGAGAACTCATCCTTATGGATGGGTTAATTCCACTACTTTTATGGTCTCTGGGATATTTTATTACTTGTAATAACGGCTCCCACCAGCTGGCAGTATACAACACAATGTCGAGAAAATCGAGCCTCCACACTGAAACCCCCAGGACGTTTTTTTTTTTTTTACCCTTAAAACCTTCACTGACGCAACCCAAGTAGAACCACCAGCTTTTCACTCATTCCGTCTCGTGGTCCAAGAGTGCATCCAAGTCAAACAAAAACTTCTTGAATTAGAGCATCCATTGAAAACCAAACCCCATACAGTCTTGAGAAAAAGGACATTGGAAGGGTTACCCCTCCATTTTTATTTGGACAAAGCTTAGGCGATGCGTCGCTGGATGCCACCATTTTATCAATCTCGATGTTCCCCCACCCCGATAGTGAGCAGCAAATCTGATTAATCGAGACGGCAAAAAAAAATAGCCAATTACTGCTGAACTGAAGGTTTTTGAAAGCACAAACAAGGCGATTTGTGTTTTACAGTTTTCAAAATACATAATTCAATTGAAATAAAATAAAAGTTTTAAAGGCTGTAGAAAAGAAAAAAAACACAAACGAGAACGGTACTCATACAGCGCATAGTCTCTCCTCGCATGGTCATTCTGAACAAAAACACCATCGTTAACTGAACACACCGTTATTATGGCCGACTGCTATAATTGCCCAAAAATATTGGCACCCTTGCACTTTTTTCGAATAATGCACCATTTCTTCCAGAAAATTGTTGAAATTAAAAAATATTTTGGTATCCACATGTGTATGTCTCCCCGGTGTGTACCCTGGTTTAGAATAGGTACACCGTATCCCTGCGTGTCATAAGAGGCGACTAAGAGGGTTGGCGTCAGGAAGGGCATCCGGCCATAAAAACATTGCCTCAAAAAGAGAACCATGACAATTACAACGACATATGGGCAGTGTACAGCCCGAAGTGGAGATCGGTTTCAGAGGTTTGGGACATGGAATGCAGGGACAATGACAGGGAGATCAGGAGAAGTGGTGGAAGTATTGATCAGAAGAAGAATGGACATATGTTGTGTGCAAGAGACGAGATGGAAGGGAAGTGGTGTGAGAATGGTGAAGGGCAGGCAGGGACAGAAATACAAGTTTGTGTGGCAAGGGTGCCCGGAGGGCATGAATGGTGTTGGTGTCCTGTTTTCTGAGGAGTTTGTAGACAGTGTGGTGAGTGTGACTGGAGTGAGTGATAGGTTGATGATGGTGAAAATGATGATTGGAAAGCTCTTGGTGAACGTCATCTCGGGATATGCTCCGCAGGTTGGTCGGAGCGATGAAGAGAAGGACAAGTTCTGGTGTGCGATAGAGAAGCTGATGGAAAACGTGAAAGATGAGGAAGTTGTTGTGGTAGGAGGAGACCTAAATGAACATGTGGGAAGGAGTATGGACGGTTTTGAGGGAGTTCATGGGGGTTACGGATATGGTGTGAGAAATGGAGAAGGTGAAAGGATTTTGGAGTTTGCTGATGGAGCTGATTTGTTGATTTGTAATACTCAGTTCCAGAAAGAGGATAAGCTTGTTACATACACGTCCGGTGGGTCGACGACAACCATTGAATACCTGATGGTGCGTAGGTGAGATAGGGGGCACCTCCAGGACACAAAGGTGATCCCGGGGGAGGACGCTGTTTCACAGCACCACTTGGTTGCCTGTGACATAAGGGTGAAAGGTGCGAGGAGAGCTCGGCGCATGAAGTACCAACCGAGAATGAAAGTGTGGAGGTTGAAAGAGGTGACAGTAAGGGAGGCATTAAAAGAGAGGCTGAGTAGGGTAGAGGATGATGTGGTTGAGCTTGAAAGTGGTTGGATGTCAATGAAAGATAGTCTGTTGGGAGCCGTTGGTGAGGTACGTGGATGGACAAAAGGACCACCGAGGCACTCGGAAACATGGTGGTGGGATGATGAAGTTGGAAAGAGGCTTTACGAGAAGAGGAAGAAGTTCAAAGAGTGGCAGAAGGCGAAGGGTACGGGAGCAGAAAAGCAGAGCATGAAAGTTACAAGGCAGCCAAGAAGGCTGCAAAGAAAGAGGTAGCAAAGGCACAGGAGGCATGTAGAAAAATGTTCGGAGAACGCTTGGATTCGGAAGAGGGTCAGAGAGCGGTATGCAGGATTGCAAAGCAGATAGCGGAAGAGAGGTGTGATGTGATGGGGGTGAGTTGCTTGAAGGATGAAGTGGGACAAATCGTTGTGGACCCAGATGGAATTAAAGGAAGATGGAAAAGATATATGGAAATGCTGTTGAATACAGAGAATGAATGGGATGGCAACATAGAGAGTAACCCAGTTTTAGGACCGGCAGAGAAGATAACTGAGAAGGAAGTTGAGGAAGCGATAAAAGCAATGAAGAGTAGAAAAGCGGGAGGGCCGATGGGAGTTGTGGGAGATATGTTGAAGGCAGCAGGAAGTTGGGGTGTGAAGAGCATGACAGAGATCTGTAATCTGGTGGTGAAAGAAGGCCGCATTCCAGTGGATTGGGAACTGAGTACCCTCGTCCCTCTATACAAGGGGAAAGGTGACCTTCTGGAGTGTGGCTCGTACCGAGCGATAAAGTTATTGGAGCATGGAATGAAGGTATTGGAAAGGGTGTTGGAGAGGAGGATAAGGAAGAAGGTGAAGATCGACGAAATGCAGTTTGGATTTAAGCCAGGAAGAGGAACGACAGACGCGCTCTTTATTGTGAGGCAGTTGCAGGAGAAGTACATGGAGAAGAGGAAGAAGTTGTTTCTTGAGTTTGTTGATCTGGAGAAAGCATTCGATAGGGTTCCACGCGAAGTAGTGACATGGGCATTGAGGAAGCTAGGAGTGGAGGAATGGTTGATCAGAGTAGTGATGGCAATGTACAAAAGAGCGCGCACAGCTGTAAGGATGAAGGACGGGAACAGTGGTGAGTCTGAGGTGAAGGTGGGAGTGCATCAGGGGTCGGTACTAAGTCCACTACTATTTGTAGCTGTGATGGAGGTGCTGGCTCAGAACGTAAAGGAGGGTTTACCGTGGGAGTTGTTGTATGCAGATGATCTGGTTTTGATTGCGGAAAGTATGGATGGACTGAAGGAAAAGATAAACAATTGGAAGGAATGTTTGGAGACAAAAGGTCTGAAGGTGAATATCGGAAAGACGAAGGTGATGGCAAGTGGTAAAGCATGTGGTGAGGTGGAAAGAACTGGGAAGTGGCCATGTGCTGTGTGCAGGAAGGGTGTCGGAGTGAACTCCATTCAATGTACAATGTGCGCTGAAAAAACAAAAAACAACAAAAAAAAAAAAACCTTTAGAGGCCATTTTCCCCCGCAAAGCGGGTGTTGGCCTTTTTCGGGCACCGTGGTTGTTGTTGTTGGTCCTCTTTTTGAAGCAATGTTTCACGGCCGGATGCCCTTCCTGCCGCCAACCCTGTTTGTCGCCTTTTACGACAAACAGGGAATTACCAGTGAACTGGTACTCAAATTAGCCGACCTCGGAAGGATGACAGGCTGAGTCAACCCCCCTGATATATGGAAATATATCCATTATATGGAAATAATGTGTGCTGAGTGGGTTCATATAAAATGCAGTGGTCTGAGAGGGTCATTAACCATTGTGGCAGCTACATTCAAATGTAAGGTGTGCACAGAGGGAGCTGCAGATGGAGGAAATGTTGAGTTGGATCTAGGAGACGGCGTGAAGCTGGAAAGTGTGAAAACATTTTGCTACCTCGGAGACATGCTGAACGGAGAAGGTGGATCAGACTCGGCAACGGTTGCTAGAGTGAGATGTGCATGGAAGACGTTTCGGGAACTGAGTGGCGTGCTGATGAGGAGGGGAGTGTCGTTGAAGCTGAAGGGAAAGGTGTATGCTGCATGTGTGAGAAGTGTTATGATTTATGGGAGTGAGACATGGGTAATGAACGTAGAGCAGCAACGAAGGCTGTAAAGGGTGGAAATGCGAATGGTCCGGTGGATGTGTGGAGTATCGTTGAGAGAGAGGAAGACAAATGATGATTTGCGAAAGATGATGGGAATAGAGCCTGTGATTGATGCTGTGAAGAGGAACAGGTTGAGATGATTTGGTCATGTGTTGAGGAAGGATGAAAGTGACTGGTTGAGAAGAGTGATGGAAATGAATGTAGAAGGAAGTAGAGGACGGGGAAGACCGAGAAAGACTTGGCTGAACATGGTGGAAGAAGAAATGCGGGCAAGGGGGTTAACAAGGAGAGATGCAGAAAATGGGGCAAAATGGAGAAGATTGTCATGGGGACCGCAAGGCGAACCCCCGCTCTAGCAGGGAAAATGGCCTTTAAAATGCATGTTGTTGTTGTTGTTGTTGTATCCACATGTGTATGTCTACGGTTTGCAGTGAAACAAACCAAAACTAGAACAATGCGACTGTCACCAATATGCCTCCGCATAGTCCCACAACGGACAGATGTCATCTGTATGGGTAGTGGATCACGTTTGTGAAGTTTCGTGTTGATCGGATAAGGTTCGTTTTTCTATCCAAGATGGCTGCCAAATCACGTCACCTATGACATCATTTTCAATCTGTGTGCAACAGTGCTGTTCGATGATATATGTAAAATTTCGCATCAATAGGATGAGCGGTTTCAGAGATACAATTATTTCATATTTTTCTTTAATCCACAATGGCTGCCAAACCATGTGACCTATACAACAACAGGCATTTTAAGGCCATTTTCCCTGCGAGAGCGGGGGTTAGCCTTGCGGACCCCATGACAATCTTCTCCATTTTGCCCTATTTTCTGCATCTCCCCTTGTTAACCCCCTTGCCCGCATTTCTTCTTCCACCATGTTCAGCCAAGTCTTTCTCGGTCTTCCCCGTCCTCTACTTCCTTCTACATTCATTTCCATCACTCTTCTCAACCAGTCACTTTCATCATATGGAAATAATGTGTGCTGAGTGGGTTCATATAAAATGCAGTGGTCTGAGAGGGTCATTAACCAGTGTGGCCTATGATACCTATGATAGATATCATTATCTATGATACCACCTATGATATCATTATCATGCTTTTCTTCCCCATTGGGAGGACTTTACAATGTGCCAAGTTTAAAAATTTTCCATTCAGCGGTTTCCGAGAAAGAATTTTTTCATTATTTGCTTTTAACCCAAGGTCGCTGCCATACCACGTGACCTATGACATCACAATTATCATAAAAACATTCTGCATAGGTGTCACTCCTACCCTGAAAGTTTTGTCTCAATCGGACATTTGGTTGCTGAGAAAAACGAGGTTTAGCCCGAATGGACGGACGTACGTATGTACAGACAACCCGAAAACATAATGCCTCCAGTGACTTTGTGGGCGGAGGCATAAAAAGATGAACAATTACTAAATCTTAGCTTATTCCACACAGAAATGCTAAAATGGCCCAGTCAATATTATTGGCACCTTTTAGAAGTTGCTCGAAATAATTCGATTTCAAGCAGGTGATTCTCCTTTACTCTGGCATTGAACTCACCCGTGGTGAGTTGCAGGTGACTGCAATATAAAAATCACTCATTCAACCAGTTTTAATAGAGAAAAGGAGTCATTCTGCTGTTTTGTGTCACTGTGTGTACCACAGTGAGCATGGAGAAAAGAAAGAAAACCAGAGCATTGTCTGAGGTCAGACACAAGATTGTAGCCAAGCATGGACAATCTCAAGGCTACAAGTCTATCTCCAAAGACCTTGGTGTTCTTGTGTCCACCATACACAATTTTGTCAGGAAGTTTGAGGCCCATGATACTGTAGCCAACCTCCGTGGACGTGGCCGCAAGAGACAACTTGATTGAAGATTGCAGCGAAGGACTGTTGGAATGGTGGAGAGAGCACCTCGATCAACTGCTAAACAGATTCAAGCTGACCTTCAGACACAAGGTACAACAGTTTCAACTCTCACCATCTGTCACCAACTCAATGAAAGGGGATTCTAGGGTAGGAGACCCAGGAGGACCCCACTGCCGAGAGACAGAGATAAGAAAACCCGACTGGAGTTTGTCAAAACACACCTGAACAAGCCAAAATCCTTCTGGGAGAATGTCCCGTGGACAGATGAGACCAAATTAGAGCTTTTTGGTGAAGCACATCATCTCTATGTTTACAGAAAACAAAATGAAGCCTTCAATGAAAAGAACACCTTCCCTACAGTTAAACATGGATGTTTTGGGGTTGCTGTGCTGCCTCTGGCACCGGGTGCCTTGAATGTGTGCATGGCATCATGAAATTAGGAGATTACCAATGCATTTTGGAGCGCAATGTTCAACCCAGTGTCAGAAAGCTGGGTCTCCGTCAAAGGTCATGGGTCTTGCAGCAGAAAAATGACCCCAAACACACTTCAAAAAGCACCAAGGAATGGTTCAAGACAAAAAGCTTGACTGTTCTGAAGTGGCCAGCAAGGAGTCCATATCTAAATCCCATTGAACAACGGTGGGGAGATCTGAAAACAGCAGTTGGGAGAAGGCACCCTTCAAATCTGGGAGAACTGGAGCAGTTTGCACAAGAACAGTGGGACAAACTGCCAGTAGAGAGGTGTTGGAAGCTCATTCATGGCTATAGGAAGTGCTTGACTGCAGTTGTTTTGTCCAAATGCTACCAAATATTAAGTCAAGTGTCTAATTTTATCGATGCCAATTCTTTTTATTTTGTGATCTAAAAGGATATATTAAGTTATGAATCAAAAACAAAGGTTCTGTAATATTAACAGTGAAATAAAGAATTGTGGAGACCAAATACTTTTGTCAAATTCAACTTACTTTTCGAGAAAATTGTGAGTTATTTTTAAAAAAGGGCAAGGGTGCCAATATTTTTGGCCACGACTGCACCGGTATCATTCATGCACCCTATCATGTCACATACATTGCCGTTACACGTAGATTTATTGATTAATTATTTGGATATTTAACAACAACTTTTGTACACATTAAGGCTGAATTGAATCAATAAAGGTGAATATGAAAAAAAAAAATTATAACTATATTCCTCATGTCTAGTCAATCTGTTAAGCAGTTCTGAAGAAGGTATCTATAAAAATTTTTATATTGAATCCAATATGGCCGACAGACTACATGATCGATGACTTTATTAATTTAATTAACCACTCACAAATAATCGGGTTGTAGATCAGATATGTGAGGTTTCAGATGTTTCAGATAAGGATTTCGATTGAACCACTTATGGCTGGAATATCACTTCACAGATGACGTCAGTGACATCACCCGATATACCCCATGGGGTTTTTTTGACCTATGTCAAGTTTAAATTTTTATCATCGAGCGGTTTCAGAGAAAAAGATGGCCAATTTTTTTTTCTTTGAATTCAATATGGCTGCCATACCATGTGACCTATGATGTCAGAGACAGAAGGGAATTGCAATGGTCTCGCATCCCCTTCGGGGGTGAGACTAACAATATAGGACTTTCAAAATGACATACGCGTTCTAAAGAGGGCTTTCGTGCATGCGCTGTGTGCATTTTCAATGACTCGTTTATGCTTTTCAGGAACTTTTAATTATTCAGGGAATCATTTAGTTTTCTTTTACTATCTTTTGTCCTTGCCAACTTGGGATTTGAGTCCAGCGAGTATCTAGGAAATGTGTAAGCTGCGATCCAACGCAGTGCAGACACAATGCCTGTACAAAATATTTATTGTTCCCAATGACCCATCCAAGAAGCCAACCCCAGCACACGAAAATATTTCGACCATGCAAAATCGAAATAATCCTTTACAAAAATACTCGAAAGCAAATTATTTTCGCATCTAACATTTTATAAATTCGATTCACCAAGGTTTTCCAAACCTAACCACCACTCCACCCAACCCCTTCAAACTGCTCAATAACTGAGAAATCAAAACAAATGACAACAATAAATAAAAAGGGCAGATAATCCCCCATGCACGAATGTGTGAAAAATCACAGCTGCCTCGAGTTGGAGGTTAACATTTCTTCATATCAGCATCAATGTCATACCAACATGTTCAGATTATGGAAAGCAAGGCGATGAAGCAAGATAAACGATAGACCGCAATAAAGCGTTCAGTGACTCCAGTTCATATATAACCATGCTCTATTCAACGTAAAAATCAAATCCAATACTTTATTTTGAAAACTTAAATTTCATTACCCTCTCCCCGAAAGCTCTCGTGTACACAAGTAGTTCAACTTCTGAACAAAGTTGTTTATCACTAAAAGGAGTGTGTGTGTGTGTGTGTGTGTGTGTGTGTGTGTGTGTGTGTGTGTGCGTGTGTGCGTGCCCAAAACAGTGAGGGGGTGGGGGACGCACAGTTAAAGCCAAAAGATCACAAATTTCTCGCACGTCCATTTTAAATTTACTTTTCAGTGCGAAAATCCCAGATATTCACATCAGGTTAGTTTTCTACCGACTCTCTCTCAAGTTCTCCGCAGTCGCCCACCAACACAGGCTCGCTTGTCTGGCCCGCAACTGAACCCAGCGCCTCCATCTTGTGTAGCACCTCCAGACTGCCATGCAAGCAGCCGAACACTACATGCTTGGAGTCCAGGTGTGGGGTTGCTTTCAGGGTGATGAAAAACTGCGAGTTATTTGTATTTTGTCCACGGTTGGCCATGGAAAGAAGGCCCGCTTGCGTGTGGCACAACTTGAAGTTCTCATCATCAAATGTCTCTCCGTAGATGGACTTTCCCCCAGTGCCATCGCCGAAGGTAATATCTCCTCCCTGCAAACAATTTAATAATACACTGGGTATGAAATCAATACACCCTTCCCACACCCACTGCAATATACAATAGGTTCCCCTTCCCTTACGACCAAACCTCTTTCTTCACTCGCTTACATCAGTTCTAAAGTTATCACATTTTTACCTGACATGACCTCTGACCTCTTGACGCCATAATCTAATCAGTTCATCTTTGCATCATTAAACATACTTGCACCAAGTTTGACTTAGATCCCTTCAGCATTCTTAAGTTATCATGCTGTAAATAAAACTGTAAAAAGCTGTAAAAAGTTATCACTGCATAAACACTTCTTCCAATAATAAAAGCATTTAAAAATGATTCATTTCCCTATTTCTCTGCCAGAAGTACCCCAAAATCATCTTCATCCACAATATGTTCTTCTTCTTTTTCTTCAAATATTATTTGCCAAAATTGAGTGTCAGCTAGGCACTTGGTCCAACACATCCTCGTTTTGCTCGACCCAAGAAGGTAATCTTCCATCTGCTTGGAAATCAGCCAGCATCATTGCATTACATAATAAATAGCACCGCAAAGCGGGCGTAACCCCTCAGCCCATGCATTATGGAAACCAATTTCAAGATGGCTGCCGTGGCGGCCAAATTGTAAATCGCAGCGCGCCCATTTTTGAAAGGAACCTTCCTCTACTCAACCCCAACACACACTGCAAAAAGGGATTTAATCAGACAAGCCGTTCTGCTTGAAATTGACGGAAACCAATTTCAAAATGGCTGCCGTGGCGGCCATATTGAAAATCGCAGCGCGTCCATTTTTGAAAAGCACCTTCCTCTACTCAACCCCAACACACACGGCAAACATGGATTTAATCGGACAAGCCGGTCTGCTCGAAATTGATGGAAACCAATTTCAAGATGGCTACCGTGGCGGCCATGTTGAAAATCGCACCGCGCCCATTTTCGAAAGGAACCTTCCTCTACCCAACCCCAACACACACTGCAAAAATGAATTCAATCGGACATGCCGTTCTGCTCGAAATTGACGGAAACCAAATTAAAGATGGCTGCCGTGGCGGCCATATTGAAAATCGCACCGCGCCCATTTTCGAAAGGAACGTTCCTCTTCTCAACCCCCACACATACTGCAAAAATGGATTTAATTGGACAAGCCGTTCTTTAAATTGACGGAAACCAAAAGTTGACAGACGCCCAGACGCCCGGAAGACAATACCCCTTAGCCCAATTTGGGCTGAGGGGTGAAAAGGTGACAAAAATAACCCCTCAACTACAGATCTATTGACTTGTTTCCAATCATCAGCAAGGTCATGGAATCCATCATCACAGTTGATATTAAATCCTTCCTTTTCTCCAACAACCTCATCTCAGATCACCAATCTGGTTCCAGACGTTTGGAACAACCAGCACTCTTCCTAGAGCTGGCCGCCCGGCCAAACTGAGCAATCGGGGGAGAAGGGCCTTGGTAAGAGGTGACCAAGAACCCGATGGTCACTCTGGCTGAGCTCCAGAGATCCTGTGTGGAGATGGGAGAAACTTCCAGAAGGACAACGACCACTGCAACACTCCACCAATCTGGGCTTTATGGCAGAGTGGCCAGACAAAAGCCTATTCTTAGTGAAAGACACATGGAAGCCCACAGAATCTTGTTTCTCACAATCTGAGAGTCCTTTAGGTGCTTTTTTGCAAACTCCAAGCGGGCTTTCATGTGTCTCCTGGTTGTTCCAAACTTCTTCCATTTAAGAATTATGGAGGCCACTGTGCTCTTGGGAACCTTCAATGCAGCAGAAACTTTTTGTGGGCTTCCCCAAATCTGTGCCTCGACACAATCCTGTCTCTGAGCCCTGCAGGCAGTTACTTCGTCCTCGTGGCTTGGTTTTTGCTCTGATATGCATTGTCAGCTGTGAGACCTTATATAGACAGGTGTGTGCCTTTCCAAATCGTCCAATCAATTGAATTTACCACAGGTGGACTCCAATCAAGGTGCAGAAACATCTCAAAGATGACCAGGAGAAATGGGAGGCACTTGAGCTAAATTTCAAGTGTCATAGCAAAGGGTCTGAATACTTATGTCAATGTGATATTTCAGTTTTTTTCTTTTTAATAAATTTGCAAAACTTTCTAAAATCTTGTTTTCTCTTTGTCATTATGGGGATTGGTGTGTACGGTGTGTACCCTGGTTAGAATAGGTACACCGTATCCCTGCGTGTCGTAAGAGGCGAATAAGAGGGTTGGCGTCAGGAAGGGCATCCGGCCATAAAAACATTGCCTCAAAAAGAGAACCATGACAATTACAACTACATATGGGCAGGGTACAGCCCGAAGTGGAGATCGGTCTCTGAGGTTTGGGACATGGAATGTAGGGACAATGACAGGGAGATCAGGAGAAGTGGTGGAAGTATTGATCAGAAGAAGAGTGGACATATGTTGTGTGCAAGAGACGAGGAGATGGAAGGGAAGTGGTGTGAGAATGGTGAAGGGTAGGCAGGGACAGAAATACAAGTTTGTGTGGCAAGGGTGCCCGGAGGGCGTGAATGGTGTTGGTGTCCTGTTTTCTGAGGAGTTTGTAGACAGTGTGGTGAGTGTGACGAGAGTGAGTGATAGGTTGATGATGGTGAAAATGATTGGAAAGCTCTTGGTGAACGTCATCTCGGGATATGCTCCGCAGGTTGGTCGGAGCGATGAAGAGAAGGACAAGTTCTCGTGTGCGATAGAGAAGCTGATGGAAAACGTGAAAGATGAGGAAGTTGTTGTGGTAGGAGGAGACCTAAATGGACATGTGGGAAGGAGTATGGACGGTTTTGAGGGAGTTCATGGGGGTTACGGATATGGTGTGAGAAATGGAGAAGGTGAAAGGATTTTGGAGTTTACTGATTTGTTGATTTGTAATACTCAGTTCCAGAAAGGGGATAATAAGCTTGTCACATACACGTCAGGTGGGTCGACGACAACCGTTGACTACGTGATGGTGCCTAGGCGAGATAGGGGGCACCTCCGGGACACAAAGGTGATCCCGGGGGAGCAGGCTGTTTCACAGCACCACTTTGTTGTCTGCGACATAAGGGTGAAAGGTGCGAGGAGAGCTCGGCGGGTGAAGTACCAACCGAGAATGAAGGTGTGGAGGTTGAAAGAGGTGACAATAAGGGAGGCATTAAAAGAGAGGCTGAGTAGGGTAGAGGATGATGTGGTTGAGCTTGAACGTGGTTGGATGTCAATGAAAGATAGTCTGTTGGGAGCCGTTGGTGAGGTATGTGCATGGACAAAAGGACCACCGAGGCCCTCGGAAACATGCTGGTGGGATGATGAAGTTGGAAAGAGGATTGACGAGAAGAGGAAGAAGTTCAAGGAGTGGCAGAAGGCGAAGGGTACGGGAGCAGAAAAAGCAGAGCATGAAAGTTATAAGGCAGCCAAGAAGGCTGCAAAGAAAGAGGTAGCAAAGGTGCAGGAGGCATGTAGGAATATGTTCGGAGAACGCATGGATTCGGAAGAGGGTCAGAGAGCGGTATTCAGGATTGCAAAGCAGATAGCGAAAGAGAGGTGTGATGTGATGGGGGTGAGTTGCTTGAAGGATGAAGTGGGACAAATCGTTGTGGACCCAGATGGAATTAAAGGAAGATGGAAAAGATATATGGAAATGCTGTTGAATACAGAGAATGAATGGGATGGCAACATAGAGAGTAACCCAGTTTTAGGACCGGCAGAGAAGATAACTGAGAAGGAAGCTGAAGAAGCGATAACAGCAATGAAGAGTAGAAAAGCGGGAGGGCCGACGGGAGTTGTGGGAGATATGTTGAAGGCAGCAGGAAGTTGGGGTGTGAAGAGAATGGCAGAGATCTGTAATCTGGTGGTGAAAGAAGGTCGCATTCCAGTGGGTTGGGAACTGAGTACCCTCGTCCCTCTATACAAGGGGAAAGGTGACCCTCTGGAGTGTGGCTCGTACCGAGCGATAAAGTTATTGGAGCATGGAATGAAGGTATTGGAAAGGGTGTTGGAGAGGAGGATAAGGAAGAAGGTGAAGATCGACAAAATGCAGTTTGGATTCATGCCAGGAAGAGGAACGACAGACGCGCTCTTTATTGTGAGGCAGTTGCAGGAGAAGTACATGGAGAAGAGGAAGATGTTGTTTCTTGGGTTTGTTGATCTGGAGAAAGCATTCGATAGGGTTCCACGCAAAGTATTGACATGGGCATTGAGGAAGTCAGAAGTGGAGGAATGGTTGATCAGAGTTGTGATGGCAATGGACAAAAGAGCGCGCACAGCTGTAAGGACGAAGGACGGGAACAGTGGTGAGTTTGAGCTGAAGGTGGGAGTGCATCAAGGGTCGGTACTAAGTCCACTACTATTTGTAGCTGTGATGGAGGTGCTGGCTCAGAACGTAAAGGAGGGTTTACCGTGGGAGTTGTTGTATGCAGATGATCTGGTGTTGATTGCGGAAGGTATGGATGGACTGAAGGAAAAGATGAACAAGTGGAAGGAATGTATGGAGACAAAAGGTCTGAAGATGAATATAGGAGAAGACGAAGGTGATGACAAGTGGTAAAGCATGTGGTGAGGTGGAAAGAACTGGGAAGTGGCCATGTGCTGTGTGCAGGAAGGGTGTCGGAGTGAACTCCATTCAATGTACAATGTGCGCTGAGTGGGTTCATCAAAAATGTAGTGGTGTGAGAGGGTCATTAACCAGTGTGGCAGCTACATTCAAATGTAAGGTGTGCACAGAGGGAGCTGCAGATGGAGGAAATGTTGAGTTGGATCTTGTAGACGGCGTGAAGCTGGAAGGTGTGAAAACATTTTGCTACCTCGGAGACATGCTGAATGGAGAAGCTGGATCAGACTCGGCAACGTTTGCTCGAGTGAGATGTGCATGGAAGAAGTTTCGGGAACTGAGTGGCGTGCTGATGAGGAGGGGAGTGTCGTTAAAGCTGAAGGGAAAGGTGTATGCTGCATGTGTGAGAAGTGTTATGATTTATGGGAGCGAGACATGGGTCATGAATGTAGAGCAGCAACGAAGGCTGGAAAGGGTGGAAATGCGAATGGTTCGGTGGATGTGCGGAGTATCGTTGAGAGAGAGAAAGACAAATGATGAATTGCGAAAGATGATGGGAATAGAGCCTGTGATTGATGCTGTGAAGAGGAACAGGTTGAAATGGTTTGGTCATGTGTTGAGGAAGGATGAAAGTGACTGGTTGAGAAGAGTGATGGAAATGAATGTAGAAGGAAGTAGAGGACGGTGAAGACCGAGAAAGACTTGGCTAAAGATGGTGGAAGAAGAAATGCGGGCAAGGGGGTTAACAAGGAGAGATGCAGAAAATAGGGCAAAATGGAGAAGATTGTCATGGGGACCGCAAGGCTAACCCCCGCTCTAGCAGGGAAAATGGCCTTAAAATGCATGTTGTTGTTGTTGTTGTTGTATTATGGGGTATTGAGTGTCGATTGATGAGGGAAAAAATGAATTGAAACGATTTCAGCATAAGGCTGCAACATAACAAAATGTGAAAAAAGTGAAGGGGTCTGAATACTTTCTGAATGCACTGTATAGTAGTCGGGCAATAATGTCTAGAACAGCGTTTGTCTGTCTGTCACCACAAATGTTCACAAATCAGAGCTGAGGATCTCGTCACATGAGAGGGGGGGCATGTTTAGTAACTATTACAGTTGTATATTTTACTAAAATAAATATAATAACCTTCTGTGGAACGTTTTGGGGGTCCCAGCGGGTGTCGTAAGGTAGGTCGGAGGTTTCAGAAATTCCTCAATGCAATTACGATTTTGAAATGCGATCGACACGGACCTTGCTCCCGAATCCGGAAGTGAACAGATGGTGGTGGATTGCTGGCTTGATACCTCAATACAATTTGACTTTTCTCAATACAATTTGAGTCGCTCCAGTGACTAAACATTAT
Organism: Myxine glutinosa; assembly: GCF_964187855.1. Taxonomy (NCBI): domain Eukaryota; kingdom Metazoa; phylum Chordata; class Myxini; order Myxiniformes; family Myxinidae; genus Myxine; species Myxine glutinosa. Next base: position 49,518,095 of record NC_136268.1, read on the forward strand.
ATTTTGATAAATTAATACAATATTATTAATTTGTGATTGGAATGATGAATGATGCTGTCTGGAATGAAAATATAGAGAACGCGATGTCAATGCCTGACGTTTGACTGAAGGTGGCACAGGAATGTGGAATTTATTGGTTCATCATTTACCATTCACCGTTTTTGTTTTCACCAAGTCATTCATGAACCGGTTGTCCATGCCTGAAGTCAAAAAAAATTTAATACTTACATTAGGCCGAGAAAAATATATTTCCGGTCTCTGGTCAGCGCGCGCATCGATTTTGACTCTGCGCATCAACAATTATTATTATTATTTTATAATTTCCAACGGTACCTACAACAGCACGCGCCTGTTATTGCCAGGCCGGCGCGCTATCTCGGGGAGTACGGGTCTGTAAGGGTCGCCATTGGTATCGACGTTCGCACACGGTTCTCCCCTACAAAACTACGTTTATTTTGTCCAAATCCAACCAGCCGTTCCAAAAATATGAGCAGTTGAAAATGCGCATGTGCAGTGTTGACGCAATCGACAAATTGGAATGTTTGACGGTACGGCGAGGCGATCTTGAGAACGAAATGGCAGTCTATAATATGCTTGAAGAACTTAATGATTTTCAGAATAAATACATTTTAAAATAACTTAAGCGTGTGTTCATTATTTACGAAAAGGCCTACCAGTCCCATCGGCTGTCTTTAATTTCTCTCTGGACGGCGCCACGGCAGATGAGGAGGACCGCAAGGCATGAGGACACAAAAAACACCTTTATATGTGCAATCCATGCTGTTCAAAAAAGAAAAAATACCAAAAAAAAACTGCATTGCCACATCAATTCTGGAACTTTGGTCTGACCAGAGACCAGCAATATATTTTTTTCGGCCTTATTTGCTAACTGGTATCTGGTATCCCCACCCAGGTTATACTATGCTCTTCAACTAAAGCATCAAACAAGCTCGGCTACGCCGTTGTTGGACCATCAGTCTTGTTTTACTCTCGTTAGCTACACCCAAATCGCTCCTAATTTTCCAGTTTTTCCTCCTTGGTGTTTCCTTCTCCATGCATGCATGTTTTGCGTCCTGTTGTACACCGCACCTTTCCTATACCATCTCCAGGCATTGCAAATCGTCATTGCTGGGCACCGAAGGGGGCTCGGCAGTGACGCACGCTGAAAGGGAGTACTCAGTTTTCACTCTGTTTGTTTGTTTTCTTGTTTGTTTGTCCGGACGATATCTCGGCCATCCTTTGAGCGAGGAAGCTGAAATTTCGGCACAGTAGTGAGCAAGTCCTTTGTCAAAAACTGTATTTTTTGTTTTTTTTGAATAATCAATTAATTGAGGAGTTATTTAATTATTAGCGATTAATTAAGTACTTATTTAATTAATCAAATTTCCTTTCTCTTCTGACCATTAACTCAGGCACCTTTTGAGTTAGGAAGCTGATATTTGGACATGCCAATGACCAGATGATTTGGCTGCAAAGGCTATTTTTTATTTATTAATTAATCAATTAATCAATTAATTATTTAATTATTCGATTAATGACTAAAATGTTGTTTTTTTTAAGTTGCAGATTCTGATGAAATGGTGGTGGTTTATGTGTTCTCTGACCGAATTGATTAATAATTTAATTTTTTTATGATTATTATTTATTTATTTTCATTATTAATAATAATAATAATAATACATTTATTTTATATAGCGCTTTTCAAGAAGCCCAAAGACGCTTATAATCATTTATTTATTTTCTTTCTCATTTGGCCAATATCTCGCAACTTTTGAGCTCGGAAGGTAATATTTGGACATGTGACTAAGTGATGTGGCTATCAAAGATATTTTTGATTTATTGATTAATCATTTAATCGATTAATTATTTATTGATTAATCAATTAATTATTAATTTTTTTATTAATGACTTATTTAATTAAATTTCTAAAAGATACATCTTCAGATAAAGCACAAGTGGTTTAGTTATGCTCTTAGCCAATTGATTAAGAAAATATTTTGCGATAATCTTTTATTGATTTTAATTATACAATTAATCAATCAATTAGTGCACACATCTCCCTCCCAATGCAGCCTCAATGAGCTGCACTGCGGTATTGCCGGGCGCCCTGGCAATGCCGCGCTGTAGGATATTTAATTATTTGGCATGGGGGCGGTGTACTTTGAATGTATCTGTACTTGTTTTTATCAGTTTCGTTCTGATCTGATCAGTGTGCTTGCTCTTCCATGTGCCTCGTCTATGTATACAAAAAGAAAATTGCATTCTTCCATCCAAATGTTCAAGTTGGACTATTTTCATGAAGTAGGGGGTTGGTGTTACGTGCTCCTCTCCAAACCCCGGTCACGGTGTACCTCCGAGCCCCGAGAGGAGTCACGGCAGAAAGATGTGTTATTCTGTGTGTCAAAGATCAATGCTGAAACCACACCAATTGTTACCAACAAACAAGTATTGTATTAAGGTCACACAAGAATAACAGTACAATAACAATATTAATCAATTGTACAACCAATATATATCATTCCTATGATGGTACCATCAGTTTCGTACAATGTAACTCACTGTGCTCCAAGTGAGCGAAAATAATATTCCCAATGTCTCGATCCCGGCATCAAGCCAAAGTCGATCCACGCTCCAGTGATCGTCAGAACGATGTCGTATCGAGACCAGAATCCCGTTCGGTTGACAGTCACACTGTCAAAGATAGGCGAAGGTACCCTCAAGAGGCGACTGGGAAATCACACCTTCGGGTATGGACATTCGACGGCTCCCCACACGGCGAACCGCAAATTCCACTCAAAATCCACGACACACACGACACACACGACACACACGACACACACGACACACACACACACACACACACACACACACACACACACACACACACACACACACACACACCAGGTTCGCGTCTGGATGCAGTGAAATGGTTGAAGCGAGGTGAAGAGCCTGGAGCGATGCGAAATCAGGCGCGAGGTAAAATGGCCAACGGTCCGTTCTCGAGACGTAATGGCACTCCAATGATTCTCTTCGGAATCAACCGCAAAACCTGTCACGCAGGTTTATCTGTCACAGCGATGACACCTCTGTCGCAGGAATCCCTTTCCCAGGAAACCCCAAAGTTCGCTAGTGACCCCCGTTCGCCAGCGTTTGCTCCAGACCTCCAAGCAGCTCGGCTCCTTCTCCGACCTCACTTGCTCCGCTTCTTCTTCTTCCTCTTCCTCTTCCGATCCGGTTTCTTTTTAAAACACTAACTTTTTTTTACCTTTTGAAAACAGTAATCTCTATTTCCCTTAAACGATAACAATAATAGTACATGGAACCAAAAATGTTTACAATGGATGAGAACCACAACCACGGAAGTGACGAATCCATAACAGTTGGTCAGATATATATATCATATATAAGACAGGTCATATATATAAGACAGGAAAAAGCCACACATATGTGCACAAACATGTGCGCAAAGAACCTACCTGACACATGAATTCAGGAATAATGCGGTGAAAAGGCGAGCCACGATATCCAAACCCAGCTTGGTGCGTACACAGCTGCCGGAAGTTCTCAGCTGTGTGTGGCACTACATCGGCAAAGAGCTCAATCGTAAGCTTGCCCAGGGGCTGGCCACCGGTTGTCACATCCAAGAAAACTATGGGGTTGGAGATGCTGGAAAACGAACCGGGCTTGACAATCGAACGCTGATTCAATCTGGCTTTACACCACTGCACCAGGTCATTGAATGTGGTTGCAAGCTCTGGTGTCTTAAACCGTACAGCAAAATGTTCAACGTTTCCAGAACCATCTTCATTTCAGAAAAAAGAAAAAAGAAAACAAGAACCATCTTGTGAAAATAAGTAGAGGAATCAACATACCCACAAATGCAAATGTGTAAATAAATAAATTCCCTTTCAGCGGAAATTAGAAATAAAAAACATGGTCAACATCATGGGCCGGAACTTAAAAAGCTTTCAACAATCGGTGCACTTGTAACATGTCCAGACCAAAATGTTTTTTCTCCTTAAATGAGTTGATGGTAGAATAAAATTGTACATTGCCAAAGGTTTGAATTTGAAGCCTCATATAAGCATAATGATAAAAAGCCTCACCACTGTAGTCTGCTGCTGTCCAGGTAAAAGCATTATTGGAGGCCTGCATGGGAAGCAGTTTTAGATCTGATGTGATGGGTTGGTTGGCGCACACCTTCAGAATTTGATCGCGGCGCATAAGCAACCGAAAAGAATCCCTGCCAGGGTGATGCAGGATCTTCATGTCACCCACACCACGCTCTTTCCATTGACTGCCGTCCCGGTCAAAGCGGAAAAGCTTGACTCGCTCCTTGAACACAATCCTCTCATCCTCCTCCCCAGATCGTACCTCCACCTTCGTTTACACACATGCGCACGCACACACACACACACATACACACACACACACACACACACACACACACACACACACACACAAACACAACACAAACAACACACACAACACACATTAGTTTGAGAGATGCATGTTGCAAATGGAGCCTGTAAGGGAAATAGTGTTAAATAGAAAACCTACATGGAAGATGTGCAAAATAAAATAGGCAAACAACATAAAAGCAACAAGCCTTGTGTTTTTTCCTCATCAAGGGAGCTGTCAATAATGTTGAGCTTACAGTTATACAGTACCCAAAGAGACAAATGTGATGCTCGGGCATCAGTCCATAAGGGAGAACAGTACAGTATTCCATTGAGCTACAGGTAATGGCATGGTACGCTGTAGATAGTGCTGATTTTTCCAAGGAAAGACTTGGATCAACGAAGGATGCCCGAACCTGCTGCTGACTTTTAGGCCAGCTTTACTATTATGGTCAGCAAAGGAGAGGTTAGACCTGATGACGAATCAAAGAAGTTCAAGAGAAACTCTGCCAATGGATGCCCATGAAAAGAGATGGTTTGGTTTGTATGATTATCTTTCCGGAGCAACAGTGCGAGACAGATTTTTCAGGATTGACAGAATCCTACTTCCCATGCACGCCTCTAACATTAAGACCGAAATGTCTCATCTAAGCTTCAGACCAGTTCCAAAGTATAACTTGAGAAGAGCCTGTGTGTGTGGTTTCTAAGTTTAACCTCTATGCTCTCCTGAATTGCTGCATGGAATGAGTTGAAAACTTGTCATTGTACTCGGGGAAGGGGGTGGAGGGCGGGGGAATGACCCATCGATTAGGATGGGCTCTTCACCACTCATCAATTCCTGATAGGCAGAAAGTAATGCAGCCGCTGTATGCCTCCCGGTGGATAATATGGTATAATCTGCAAAAATGAAGACAGGGTTTTCCAGAACATCCGGGATGTTATGTGCATGAGGAACGTGACTGGCCCTGACACTTCTGCACCAATAGAGGTACTTAATGATGGGGACACTTCATGACTTAATATGAGCCTGTGGCTGAGGTTCCCCACCCCAAACCCCCCAAAGTCACCCTGCCCCTTACCCCCCTCACCATTTCGAATGGCGCTGGTGCAGGCCCATCCAATTAGCCATGGCACCAGCGGTTTTATTATCAAAACGTAAGAAACCCCCAAAGGCTAAGCGGGGAGGGGAAACAGTAAAGCAGAGGGGCACAGGAGGGAAACCTTGACCGTTTTCAGTGCTCACCATTCCACATGGGTATTGCATTTGACCATAACTATACTTGGCACCCTGATATCTCTGGTATCAAAAATGCTCAGGACATGCAATGTTCCCCTTTAACGGGTGCAGCAGTTGCCAAGCTGTCACAGAAGAGCGATACAGATGAAAAACAAAATTCTAGATTGAACTATTCCTCAACAATATTTAAATTAGTCAACAGCAAACTGCCCAAAATTGACTGACAAACAGAAAAACCTGAAATCATGGAGGTAAATAGTGCAATGCAACAGGGAAATTGTACAGCTTGTCTCAAAAATGGACAAAGCCTTGAGTTTTTATGAAAGTTTAGTAGTTTTACTACCATTTGTTACCCACTCGTGATACAACCACCCTGAACAGCCTCACCTCTGGCAGATAAACGATGGGCTCAAAGTGGATGTCAACGGCATCTTCTTCATCGTTGCAACGTGACGCTTGCTCATCAGAATTTTTGGCTTCTGCAGTTTTCTGGAATATGATCTTCCCAGCTCCAGCCCAAGAAAAATTGGGGTCTGAATAGATAAAAAGCAAAGTTCATTAACATATTATATCAGATAACAAAACATGGGGTGCAAAGCAGGAGGAAGCGTTTGGAATATAGTTTCCTGCAATTGCCATTAATGTGGAAAAGATGAAATAATTTGAGCAAAAAGGAGAGAGCTTTAGCCTGGATAATGGAAGTGGGAAGGCAGGAAATAATGACTATAATCAAACAAGACAACTTTAGCACTCCCAACTCAGGACTTGACTTGTCATGACAAGACTCCAAGCTTGAATTCCATATTCGGGTTTTCCATTTATCGATCTAAAATTCATGGAGCTTGCACATATATAAAAAATTTAAAAAAAACACCTTTAGAGGCCATTTTTTCCCCGCAAAGCGGGGGTTGGCCTTTTCGGGAACCGTGGTTGTTGTTGTTTTTCGGTCCCCTTTTTGAAGCAATGTTTTACGGCCGGATGCCCTTCCTGACGCCAACCCTTTTTGCCGCCTTTAACGACAAACAGGGAATTACCAGTGAACTGGTACTCAATTTGCCGACCTCGGAAGGATGACAGGCTGAGTCAACCCCCCTGGTGTTAATTCAGCGATTGACCGGGATTCGAACCCAGGATCCTAGGATCCTAAGCCGGCACCCTAGCCGCTAGCCCAACACCAGGGTTCTACACCAACACCAGCTTGCACATATATCACATGCAGAAACTAGAACAGCACTCGTAAGAGCACATACCTCCGCCAGGCTAAACAGTTTACGTTCTGTATCCCACTGATAGGCTGGATCTGCATTTGGACCTCCAAATTCTAAGCAGCTCGTTCTTGTCACCGACCCAACTCATCCAATTAAGTTTGGTCCAAATGCGGCAACGTTTTGAAAAATTGAGATATATATCGTTTTTTGACCGATCTTATTATGGCGAAAAATCACTTTAAACATTCTTAGGATCAGGATCTTCACGAAAATCCAATCAATTCCTCCTTGTCACACACCAACCCTATCCACCAACTTTTGTCTGAGTCTATCCATAACTTTTTTAGATATCCTGCTCAAATAAATAAACAGAGATAGGGGTGGAGGTGAAACCTTTGGTGGTGGAGGTGAAAAAAAAACTTTAAAGACAGTGTACTTTAATGTGAATTACAAGGACAAAGGGAGACAGACATAGTATTTTTTTTAAAGAAAAAAAGTCCTCCGTCGTGCGAAGTCCTTCCTTGGCACACCTGAGCTCCTCACCAACAACACAACAACAACATGCATTTTAAGGCCATTTTCCCTGCTAGAGTGGGGGTTAGCCTTGCGGTCCCCATGACAATCTTCTCCATTTTGCCCTATTTTCTGCATCTCTCCTTGTTAACCCCCTTGCCCGCATTTCTTCTTCCACCATCTTTACCCAAGTCTTTCTCGGTCTTCCCCGTCCTCTACTTCCTTCTACATCAATTTCCATCACTCTTCTCAACCAGTCACTTTCATCCTTCCTCAACACATGACCAAACCATCTCAGCCTGTTCCTCTTCACAGCATCAATCACAGGCAATATTCCCATCATCTTTCGCAATTCATCATTTGTCTTCCTCTCTCTCAACGATACTCCGCACATCCATCGAACCATTCGCATTTACACCCTTTCCAGCCTTCGTTGCTGCTCTACGTTCATTACCCATGTCTCGCTCCCATAAATCATAACACTTCTCACACATGCAGCATACACCTTTCCCTTCAGCTTCAGCGACACTCTCCTCCTCATCAGCACGCCACTCAGTTCCCGAAACTTCTTCCATGCACATCTCACTCGAGCAACCTGAGCTCCTCACCAAACAAAGCTTTCATCCGCAGCTCAATGGAATACTGTACTCCCCTCTGGGGCTGGTGTTCCTGCCTCACACCTAGCTCGGCTTCACGCTGTTGAAACAAAAGCTTTCAGAATCATTGGAATCTCCTGCGATGAAGCTAACCCCGAGGGCCTTTCACTCACTCACCGCAGGCAGGTTGGTGGTCTTTCTGTCTTCTACCGACTCCTCTCCGGCCTTGCTCCCCCAGCTCTCTCTCTGTGCTCTGTCCCTCAAATATTCCTGCAGGTCGCACAAAATCTGCCAGCAACCCTCTTATGGTTAAAATGCCAAAATCTAGGCTCTCTGCTCACCTTCACTCTTTCATTCCCCTTTTCTCCCGCCTCTGGAACAAACTCCCCCACTCCCTTCAATCCCACTCCTCCCTCCAGGTCTTTAAAACAGCTGTTCGCCACCATCTCTTATCTTCCCCCATCCAAAACCTTGATCTTTTCTACCCCCGCTAATTCACCCCAGATCCACTTTTTTGAAATTCCAACTTCTTTCCTGGAAGTCCTTGCAGTGTCCATATGTTTTATACCTCTCCCACCTCCCCCCCAAGCCCTCTCCCTCCCACAGTTTCTCAATGTCTCTGGTCTCAAATGTTGTATTTGTGTCCTTCCCCCTCTCTCCCCATCTGGTCTACTGCTCCCCTTGTTTTGTGTTTGATGTGTTGGTTTGACTTTTTGTGTGATTAATGTTAGCTCTTTTCTCGATCTTGCATACAAAAAAAAAACGAAAAAAAAATAAAAATTTGAACCTGGGTTCCTTGCATCACGAGCTGTGGATACACATGGAAACACCAAAGCCAACCCACGCATGTGCCAGTTGTTATCAAGTACTATACTAGTGTTTTGATGAACTTGGATTTGTGATGTAACAGGACTATGTTGATTTGTGCATTTTTTTTTTTTTTTTTTTTTTGTATACAAGATCGAGGCTCGTGAAAGAGCGAACATGAATCACACAGAAAGACAAACAGACACATAAAACAAATAACATCGGGAGCGGTAGACAAGATGGGGAGAGAGGGGGCAGGACACAAACACAACATTTGAGAGCAAGGACCGAGAGACATGGAGACATCGAGAGATCTGTGGGAGGGAGAGGGCTTTGGGGGGGAGGCATGTGAAGGGGGGGGGGGGGGGGGGAGAGGTATAAACATATGGACACTGCCAGGACTTCCAGGAAAGAAGTTGGAATTTCAAACAAGGTGAATCTGGGGTGAATTAGTGGGGGTAGAAAAGATCAAGGTTTTGGATGGGGGAAGATAAGAGATGGTGGTGAACAGCTGTTTTAAAGACCTGGAGGGAGGAGTGGGATTGAAGGGAGTGTGGGAGTTTGTTCCAGAGGCGGGAGAAAAGAGGAATGAAAGAGTGAAGGTGAGCAGAAAGCCGAGATTTCGGCAGTTTAACCATCAGAGGGTTGCTGGCAGATCTTGTGCGACCTGTAGGAATATTTGGGGGACAGAGCACAGAGAGAGCTGGGGGAGCAACGCCGGAGAGGAGTCGGTAGAAGACAGAAAGACCACCTACCTGCCTGCGGTGAGTGAGTGAAAGGCCCTCAGAGGTAGCTTCATCGCGGGAGATTCCAATGATTTTGAAAGCTTTGGATTCAACAGCGTGAAGCCGGGCCAGATGTGAGGCAGGAGCACCAGCCCATAGGGGAGAACAGTATTCCATTGAGCTGCGGATGAAAGCCTTGTATGTGGTGAGGAGCTCAAGTGTGCCGAGGAAGGACTTCGCACGACGGAGGATGCCCAGTCGGCGACTGGCTTTGGAGGCCAGCTTGGAAATGTGGTTTTCCCAAGAAAGATCATGGCAGATAGTGAGACCCAAAAGCTTGAGCGACAGAACTTCTTGGAGAGGATTGTTGAGAAAGTAGATGGGAGGGTTGTCCAGTCGATCTTTTCGGAGAGACATAGTAAGAGAGTGAGATTTGTCAGGATTGAAAGACATGTTCCACTTGTTTGACCAGTCTGTGATTTTGTCCAGGTCTTCAGAGAGTGAGGAGGTTGCAGACTGCCGATCTGAGGGAAGAGGAATGGAGCGGCAGAGAGTGGAGTCATCAGCAAAGAGATACAGAGGATTTTCCAGAGAGTCGGAGAGATCATTGATAAAGACCAGAAAAAGCACAGGGCCCAGCACACTGCCTTGGGGAACTCCAGCCTGAACAGGAAGGGGAGATGAGAGAAATCCATTTAGGGCCACACGTTGACTACGACCAGAGAGGAAGTCCGCAAGCCATGCATGGAGATTTCCATGGATACCATAGGAGGAGAGTTTGGTGAGCAAAGCTGGGTGCCAGACCGTATCAAAGGCACGTGATATGTCAAGGGAGACAGCTCTGATTTCCTGTTTGGCATTGAGGACCTCCATCCATTGTTGAGACAGCAGAAGCAGCATGTCCAGAGTAGAGTGACCTGGTCTGAAACCAAATTGATGATCAGAGATCAAGCCATTGGAGAAGAGGAAAGATTTCATATCCGAAGCAATGATGGATTCCATGACTTTGCTGATAATTGGGAGCAGGCTGATTGGTCTGTAGTTGCAAGGATCTGTTTTTGCACCTTTTTTGTGTAAAGCGGTAATGTTAGCTGATTTCCAGGATGCTGGCAGATGACCTTGAGCAAAAGATAGGGTGAAAAGAACAGAGAGAGGGTGAGATAGAGCGGCAGAGCAGGATTTTAGGACCCGTGGGCTGATGCCGTCTGGTCCAGTTGCAGAATCAGAGTCGAGGTTTGACAAAAACTCCTCCACCTTGTCAGGAGAGAAGGACACAGAGTTCAGGAGCAGTTGGGTTCGACTGGGAAAGGTGGGAACAGAGAGAGATGGGTTTGGGACTAAGGATTTTGAGGCAAACACAGAGTTGAGGCATTCGGCTTTGTCACGTGCGATGTCAACTGTGTGGCCATTTGAGGTAAGGGAGGGGATGGAGGGGGAACAAACACCAGAAACGGATTTGACCAGACGCCACCAGGATTTGGAGGAAGGAGACAGGTTTGAGAGTTCATTCTTGAGTGAGGAGAGATAGTGCTTCCTGGCACTCCTGAGGGTAGACACACACTTGTTCCGAGCTTGGTGGAAGGAACTGAGATTGCCTTCAGTTGGATTAGCCTTCCAAGAGGCAAAGGCAAGTTGTTTCAGGGCAACTGCCTCCCCACAAGATTTAGTGTACCATGGACGGGAGGAAGGGTAAGACAACTGAAGGCGAGATGGGATAAATCTGTGCATGAGAGAGATCAGTTTGCTTTGGAAGAATTCCCAGGAAGAATTGATGTCAGAGGCAGTGGAGATGGGAGACCAATCCAGACGATTGATGGCTGCTTGAAGACCGTCCCAGTCGGCCTGAGTGAAATGCCAGACTCGTGAACGCTGAGGAGGCTCTCTGAGAATGGCCAGAGAGATGTCCACTTTGACAAGCACATGATCAGAAGAACCGATTGGAGCAGAAGAAGAGCAGCAGACATTCGCAGGGAAGTTTGTCATAACCAAGTCTAGAAGAGAAGATACTCCATTGGCTGAGATCCGGGTCGGGAAATTGACAGATTGTGTCAATCCCAGTGAGTCACAGAAGTCCTTTGCTGAGGTGCCATGACTGGTGAGAGAGGAACCCACACCCAACCAGGTGGCATGATGACAGTTGAAGTCACCACATATGAGGAAGAGAGAGTTGGGATGAGTGGATAGAAGTTGGTCCATGTTGTCAGACAGTGAAATGTAGATGGAGTCATCACTGTTTGGGGGACGGTACAGAACACATATGAACAAAAGGTGGGAGCGGAGAGGGAGCCGTAGCCAGAGGTACTCCTGGAGGTGAGGAGGAAAGAGGGCAGTGCAAGGAGAGTGAGGAAGAGAGTTTTTGATAAAGATAGCCACCCCACCACCAGGCCGAGGCTCAGGTCTATCATACCGGAGGAGGGAGTAACCAGGAAGAGATATTAAGGAATCAGAGACATCTTGAGGGGGGAAAGTCTCTGTTAAGCAGATCAAGTCTGGATTGTCAGAAGCAACCTGTATGGAGAGATCAGTCAGGTTTGAGCGAAGGCCCCGGATGTTTGAGGTCCATACCGTTAATGAAGAGAGAGGGGGAGCATCAGGTACAGGACAGGGGAGGGGAGGAGTAGGGTAAGATGAAGGATGAGAGGGGGAGGTAGGGAGAGCAGTTGATAGTGTGTCAGATATTGCAGAAGAGTTCCAAGAAAGGGAAGGATGAGGAGGATGAAAGGTTTGATGGTGAAGGGATAAGGCACAGTGAGGGGTTGTTTGAGGGGGGGCAGAGGAAAGTAGAAGGTTTGGGGGGATGGAGGTATGAGATAGAAGGGAGACGAAGTGGGGAGGAGGCAGCTTGGAGGAGGGGGGAGGAGGGAGAGTTGGAGAGGAATGGTATGGGGGGAGAATTGAATGGGAGGGGTTAGGGGGGAGTTTTGAAGGGGAGGAGTGAGGGGGAAGTTTAGGAGGGGAGGCGCAAGGGGGGAGTTTTGGAGGGAAGGGGCAAGGGGGAAGTTTAGAAGTGGAGGGACAAGGGGGGAGTTTCGGAGTGTAGGGGCAAGGGGGGGGATTTGGAGGGGAGGGGCAAGGGGGGAGTTCAGGAGTGGAGGGGAAAGGGGGGGGATTTGGAGGGGAGGGGCAAGGGGGGAGTTTAGGAGGGGAAGGGCAAGGGGGGAGTTCAGGAGTGGAGGGGCAAGGGGGGAGTTTAGGAGTGTAGGTGCAAGGGGGGGGATTTGGATGGGAGGTGCAAGGGGGGGGATTTGGATGGGAGGGGCAAGAGGGGAGTTTAGAAAGTGGATGATTAATGAAAGACGAACATTGATAACAAATTGGGTTTGTTGTGATTTTCAAGTTAGCAATCCGATTCAGAACGATGGAGGAGGGATGGAATGAATGTGAATTTAGACCATGTAGTGAGGGAGACGTATAAGATATTGAATTTCTTTTTTTTGAAGTGGAATGCGTTGGAGAGGAAATTGAGAAAAGCCTTTTAAATAGGAAGAAAAACAGCGTGTTGTAATATACCACTGAAATAAACACAGAAGGGGAAAGGTTAAACATATTTAAATAATATTTAAACAGAACTGTGAACAATCTTCTATGCACAAAATACCAACGGGGGGAGAGCCAAAATACCATTCTTTATTAATGTGATGAAAAGCTTAAAATTTAAGTTGCAGAAATGAAAAAGCCTAAAAAATAAACCAAGCTGAAGAAACATTTCAGTTGCTTTGGCACGACTGAAGACAACAACAACACAACATGCATTTAAAGGCCATTTTCCCTGCAAGAGCGGGGGTTAGCCTTGCGGTCCCTATGACAATCTACTCCATTTTGCCCTATTTTCTGCATCTCTCCTTGTTAACCCCCTTGCCCGCATTTCTTCTTCCACCATCAGCGCCAAGTCTTTCTGGGTCTTCCCCATCCTCTACTTCCTTCTACATTCATTTCCATCACTCTTCTCAACCAGTCATTTTCATCCTTCCTCAACACATGACCAAACCATCTCAACCTGTTCCTCTTCACAGCATCAATCACAGGCTCTATTCCCATCATCTTTCGCAATTCATCATTTGTCTTCCTCTTTCTCAACGATACTCCGCACATCCACTGAACCATTCGCATTTCCACCCTTTCCAGCCTTCGTTGCTGCTCTCCGTTCATTACCCATGTCTCGCTCCCATAAATCATAACACTTCTCACACATGCAGCATACGCCTTTCCCTTCAGCTTCAACGACACTCCCCTCCTCATCAGCATGCCACTCAGTCCCCGAAACCTCTTCCATGCACATCTCACTCGAGCAACCATTGCCGAGTCTGATCCACCTTCTCCATTCAGCATGTCTCCGAGGTAGCAAAATGTTTTCACACCTTCCAGCTTCATGCCGTCTCCAAGATCCAACTCAACATTTCCTCCATCTGCAGCTCCCTCTGTGCACACCTTACATTTGAATGTAGCTGCCACACTGGTTAATGACCCTCTCAGACCACTGCATTTTTGATGAACCCACTCAGCGCACATTGTACATTGAATGGAGTTCACTCCGACACCCTTCCTGCACACAGCACATGGCCACTTCCCAGTTCTTTCCACCTCACCACATGCTTTACCACTTGCCATCACCTTTGTCTTTCCGATATTCACCTTCAGACCTTTTGTCTCCATACATTCCTTCCACTTGTTCATCTTTTCCTTCAGTCCATCCATACTTTCCGCAATCAACACCAGATCATCTGCATACAACAACTCCCACGGTAAACCCTGCTTTACGTTCTGAGGCAGCACCTCCATCACAGCAACAAATAGTAGTGGACTTAGTACCGACCCCTGATGCACTCCCACCTTCACCTCAAACTCACTACTGTTCCCGTCCTTCGTCCTTACAGCTGTGCGCGCTCTTTTGTACATTGCCATCACTACTCTGATCAACCATTCCTCCACTCCTAACTTCCTCAATGCCCATGTCAATACTTCGTGTGGAAGGCACGACTTTTGGCATTGACTTTTGGCACTTTTGGCACGACTGAAGAAAAAGCTAAAATAATATTTAAAACAAGAATGACCTCACTGTGGTCACAACCTGCGATACAATATAAATATTTGTTGCCTCTTCTGTCCACTCGCCTTCATCCTTGCTGTTGAAGGTATTATACAATTGATCTCCGATGGTCTTCATGGTTTGGTAAATATAAATTACGAGTCTGACAGACAGCTGGGTATGGTTTCAGGCAACGATTGAACCCACTCCAGGAGAGGCAGGAAGGGTCATGTTATTATCCTCTCTGGGGTATACAGAGTATAGTAGATCACGTTTCGGGTCTCAAGAACGGGGGTGTGTTCAGTTACTAAGTTTCTTGCAGATCACTCGCCAAGTAGCTGAAGCATTCAAGCTAGCACTCCATTTGAAATTGTTGATAAAGAACGGTTGGCTTTCCCAGCACTAGCTAGCTGCTTAGTAAATGAACACCCCTGGGTTTCTTGCCTTTCAGGTTATTAGTGTTATTTCAGGCATTGAAAAAAAAAAAAAATCACTGCATGGCTCACCTTGCATGCTCTAATCTGTCTCATTAACCTTGTGCTGTGTCTGTCCTGTGTGGGGATATATTTTATATGTTAACTCAGTTTTGCCGTGCCTGTGTGTGTGTGTGTGTGTGTGTGTGTGTGTGTGTGTGTGTGTGTGTGTGTGAATGTGTGTGCGTGAATGTGTGCGCGTGAATGTGTGTGCGTGAATGTGTGTGCGTGCGCGCGCATGAATGTGTGCGTGTGTGCGTGCGTCCGTGCGTGAATGTGCAGGCGTGAATGTGTGCGCGCGCGCTCAACATGCTCCCCAGCCTTCACCTGTGAGGGTTCGCACAAACATGCTGAACGCGTTTGTTTGTAAAGTGTAACGTAAGTACGTGTGAAGTCATCATGGGAGTCGTGGGAATGCATGCACAGCCATCATACGTTGTTCATGCACGAGTGGGAGGGAAAGGAAAGTGGGCAGGAAAGGCAAGTGGGCGGGGAAAGGCAAGTGGGCGGGGAAAGGCAAGTGGGCGGGGAAAGGCAAGTGGGCGGGGAAAGGCAAGTGGGCGGGGAAAGGCAAGTGGGCGGGGAAAGGCAAGTGGGCGGGGAAAGGCAAGTGGGCGGGGAAAGGCAAGTGGGCGGGGAAAGGCAAGTGGGCGGGGAAAGGCAAGTGGGCGGGGAAAGGCAAGTGGGCGGGAAAGGCAAGTGGGCGGGGAAAGGCAAGTGGGCGGGGAAAGGCAAGTGGGCGGGAAAGGCAAGTGGGCGGGAAAGGCAAGTGGGCGGGGAAAGGCAAGTGGGCGGGGAAAGGCAAGTGGGCGGGGAAAGGCAAGTGGGCGGGGAAAGGCAAGTGGGCGGGGAAAGGCAAGTGGGCGGGGAAAGGCAAGTGGGCGGGGAAAAGCAAGTGGGTGGGATAAGGCAAGTGGGCGGGGAAAGGCAAGTGGGCGGGGAAAGGCAAGTGGGCGGGGAAAGGCAAGTGGGCGGGGAAAGGCAAGTGGGCGGGGAAAGGCAAGTGGGCGGGGAAAGGCAAGTGGGCGGGGAAAGGCAAGTGGGCGGGGAAAGGCAAGTGGGCGGGGAAAGGCAAGTGGGCGGGGAAAGGCAAGTGGGCGGGGAAAGGCAAGTGGGCGGGGAAAGGCAAGTGGGCGGGGAAAGGCAAGTGGGCGGGGAAAGGCAAGTGGGCGGGGAAAGGCAAGTGGGCGGGGAAAGGCAAGTGGGCGGGGAAAGGCAAGTGGGCGGGGAAAGGCAAGTGGGCGGGGAAAGGCAAGTGGGCGGGGAAAGGCAAGTGGGCGGGGAAAGGCAAGTGGGCGGGGAAAGGCAAGTGGGCGGGGAAAGGCAAGTGGGCGGGGAAAGGCAAGTGGGCGGGGAAAGGCAAGTGGGCGGGGAAAGGCAAGTGGGCGGGAAAGACAAGTGGGCGGGAAAGGCAATTGGCGAATCATCGGTGGGTCTCCGTGCAATGAAAGTTTCCCGGAACACCTCCTCGCTCAAGGCGATATTCGGTGCCTCAGTGACTCCTGATGAATGAATCTTGTCCGTTCATTCCCTAATCTTCCCACTCACACCCCCACGCTGTCAGCCCCACACCCCGCCATGACCGCTCTGTGTTGTGGTTGCGTTGGCCTTTGTTAATGACCGCCGGCCGGGCTGTCTGCACCCTGTGGGTGGAATGGCTAACGTATGTCTATATATCCTTACCTGGTGCGGTGTGCACGGTGGTGTGTCTAGTATGCTGGCCCAGTGTACATATGATTGGCACTGTGGCTTTTGCACTTTATCAAACTTTCCCTGAATAGATTATTTATTTTGGTTCATTATTCTGTTCATGCAACATAATCTATGTCCACAAAGTAAATTCAGAGGAAGGAAAAGGAAATAAAGAAGGCCAGAAAAATGCAACAAGTAGATAAAAAGGTGAAGAGGTGAGAGCCTGAAGTGATGGAAATACAGGTAGAAAAATTTAGATCTGCAGTCAACATGAGGAATGAGTGAGAGAGACCACCTTTAGAGGCCAATTTTTTTTAGAGGGGGTTGGCCTTTTTTGGGCACGGTGGGCCCCTTTTTGAAGCAATGTTTTATGGCCGGATGCCCTTCATGCCGCCAACCCTGTTGGTCGCCTCTTGCGACACACAGGGAATTACCAGTGAACTGGTACTCAATTTGCCGACCTCGGAAGGATGACAGGCTGAGTCAACCCCCCTGGCGTTAATTCAGCGATTGACCGGGATTCGATCCGAGGATCCCAAGCCAGCACCCAAACTGCTAAGCCAACACCAGGCTTAGTTCTTTTCAATGAGCCACATTAAAAAACAAAAAAAATTCCATGGAGCGGTTTCGGAGATATAGAAGTGCATCGTTTTTGGGTTTTTCCAAGATGGCACCTGTTCCACGTGACCTATGACGTCATAATTAAACTTTAAAATTCTACAGGAGGAGGTGCTCCTCTTGGGACAATTTCGTGTACATCAGACAAACGGTTGCAGAGAATTTGTTTTTTCCATCCTGATCGGATCAAGCATTGTACTTGTCAAATGAGGACGTCATAATGAAGGCACCAATGACATCATCATTAACATATCTTATTCCCCATGGGGCCTATTTAACAATGAGCCATGTTTCGATTTTTTCCATTGAGCAGTTTTGGAGATGTGGAGGTGCAACGTTTTTCCAAGATGGCGTCCATACCACGTGACCTATGACGTCATAATTATAAATAAATAAAATCTTCAGATGGAGACGATCCTATGGTGAAAATTTTGTGTCGCTCAGATGATTTTCAACAAAATTTTGTCAATTTGTCAACAAATTGTGAATAGTTGTCGAAAAAGAATTTTAAAAAGACGCGCACGTACTCACGCAACTGATCGCTTAACCCTGCTTTTTGCTTTGCAAGCGCAGGGTAAATATGGCTAAATTAACATGAGGAATGAGTGAAGGAAATAAATAATTATAAGGAGAAAAAGAATAACAATGAAATAGAGCTACTGCATTCAAATTGTATTTGGCAAGAAAAAAAAATCAGGAAAAAGTTCTTTCCTTCCACGTTGATTTTTGGGTTTTTTTCCCCTTTTTTGTCATATTTTGCCACCAAAAGACCATGCAATCATGACCTGTTCATTATTTTCTCAGAATGGAACTGACCAATTCACGGTGAATGGAAACAAAATGGCATTTGACACGGCATGTCGTACACGGACCATGTGATCAGAATTTTCTGGACGCCATGTCGTAACACTGCATGTACACTTGTACAGGGACTCCAGTTTGCTTCACCCTCACCGCTCCCCTCCTCCACCACCGTGCACACCACACCAGGTAAGGATATATAGACATACTTATATGCTGGTGCTTCACAGGCAGGGAGATTCCTCAGTGTGTGGTGCCATTCCTCGGATGGGCGTTAAGCCAGGTGTTCCATCTGCTACCATTAGTTGGTGGATGTCAAAGATCCCACGGTGTACTTCGCCACTATGTGAGTTATCACGGGCACCCTGAACAAATAATAAATCCCTGCCCCGAATAATTGCTGGGAAGGCAATGGTAAACCAACTAGTATCATCTTTGCAAAGCAGCCAAAGACCTGTCTTCAATCAATCAATATTCTCAAGCTCTTCCTCTTTTTTCATTCACAATTGTTATCTTTTCTAATTCTCTATTCTCTTTATGGTGCGCGCGCATCCCGCGTTGATAGTGTGCCTCCATTTAAATCAGTCTTTCACTTTCCTTCTTCCACTTCTTTTAAATTTCTATATTTTGTCACCACCGACATGTTTCTTCTACTCAATCGCTCTGTACACCTCGAATCAGGCAATCAGCATGAACTTATACTCATGAATTACACTTCATTTTGCCGTGAGTTTTGCGATACATTTCAAGGTTAAATCAATCCTGCCCGATTGTATGCTTATTGTGACACATTGGAAGAATGAAAATAAATCATTATCCAATATAATTTCCCTTTTGGGCACAGAGAAAGACAGCTTGATAAATAAACGGGCACACTGCACTTCACGCACAATGGGAATAGGTTATGTACGCCGTGGCCGATGGAAACAAAATGGCTTCTATTAACAGGTTGGTGTGACTATATATATATATGTGTATATATATATATATATATATATATATATATATATATATATATATATATATATATATGTATATATATATATATATATATATATATATATATATATATATATATATATATATATATATATATATATATATATATATATATATATACGTATATATATATATATATATATATATATATATATATATATATATATATATATATATATATATATATATATATAACTGTAAGAAATAGTAGAAACTCCAAAGTACGAGCAGGGCGTCTCATTTGTATTGAATAAATAATCGTTAGATTAAATAAGACGCGGACGTAGCTTCAGGACGTCGATCTTTAATTGTCGACAAGCTTTCGACCAACAAAGGTCTTCTTCTGAGTCTACAAAAACAGCAGGCATGTATATCAGTCAAGTATGTATGGTGATATGTGTGTGAGATGTGTGATGTGTGTAGAAAATGCATATGTGTAGAAATGATCTTCCTTCTGTATGCATTTTCTACACACATCACACATCTCACACACATATCACCATACATACTTGACTGATATACATGCCTACTGTTTTTGTAGACTCAGAAGATGACCTTTGTTGGTCGAAAGCTTGTCGACAATTAAAGATCGACGTCCTGAAGCTACGTCCGCGTCTTATTTAATCTAACGATTATATATATATATATATATATATATATATATATATATATATATATATATATATATATATATATATATATATATATACACATACATATATATATATATAAAACACAGTGTGTGTGTGTGTGTGTGTGTGTGTGTGTGTGTGTGTGTGTGTGTGTGTGTGTGTGTGTGTGTGTGTGTGATGTTACCGGTAGACTCCTAAACGGAGAGGTTCACGTACTTGATATTTGGCACAGACATGGCCATTGAGCCTGGGACGAACATGGCCGACCTAAAAATTGATTTCATAATATTTTTTTTACCATATTTTTTACCACAGCGCGAAATATTATGACCGGAATCTGACCGGTAGCAGAGCAGCGCGCTGATTCGCTCAGAGCGATCACGTGATGTTCGTTGCTGCCATTAACTTCGCACGTATTTCAGAGCGAAAGCAATTGCGTTTTTGCCGGGTACTTCTGCATGATTAGCATTTAGCATGATTTAGCATGTTTCACGTAGATTTTTTTTCAGCGAGCAGAAGTACCCGGCATTGTACGAATAATATATAGATAGTGCCATGTCGGGCGGAGTGATGCCGCTGTGGGAGGGACCGAGCAATGTCGCTGTGGGCGGGACCGAGCGAGGCAGCTATGGGCGGGGCCGAGAGAGGTCGCTGTGGGCGGGGCCGAGCGAGGTCTGCGTTAATGCGTTGCCGTTGCCTGGTATAAAAAGATGGTGCTTGGTGCCTCTCTGCGTCAAGATACGGACTTGATGTCCGATCTTTACAACAGACATTCCAATGATGATGATGATGATAAATGTAATACCACTCAAGGAAGGCCCACAACTCAAGAGAGTGGAAAAAAAACAATAAAATGAACAAAAATACGGGAAGGAGAAGCAACCACTCAGAAGAATGACAGAAAATCATTTCCCTTAAATTTACCGTGTTCACCAACTAGCACGACCAGATACAGGACACCAAAATAATTTCCCCTTACACATATCGTGTCCACCAACCAGCAAGACCATACCACTTACCTCTGGATCAAACTGTATTTCAAATAGTTCAAACGGTTTTTACATGCTTGCGTCTCCTAGCAACCAATGAAAATTTTTCAAAAATATTGTAGTACATAATTTTTTTATAATGTACCATATTTAGGCAGTATATTTATTTACGCCATGAGTAAGGAAGGAAAATTCCAGCGCGCTGATTCGCTCATTCGCGCTCATTGATGATCACGATCACGTGATGACGTGATCACGAATGATGTTCGTGACGCGATCACGTGATGTTCCTTGCCGCCATAAACTCACAGCAAGTAGCATAGATTTTAGCATGATTCAGCATGATTTAGCATGATTTAGCATAGATAGTAGCATGTTTCACATCGATTTTTTTTCAGCGAGGAATATTATACACGGATTCTGACCGGTGGCAGAGCAGCGCGCTGATTCGCTCAGAGCAATCACGTGATGTTCCATCTCCGCCGCCAGTTGGCTTCACTTTTCACGGAGTATGAGCGTTCGATATATTTTCAATTCAGTGTGCCGACTCGCTCACGTACTTGATTTGTGGCATAGACATGGCCATTGGGCCTTCACGGTGTAATTTGTGCGCGGCTTTTGTCCGAGTGAGCTTGAGTCGAGAGGCGAATGTACGGGTTGGGAATGTACGGGTCTCCCTTCCCCCACCCGGCAACGCCGGTACTGGAGGGCGTCACAGGATCGGTGAGTCTCCAAAATCCGCTTCGTGCTATTGCGAAGATTCAGGACGATGTCGCGATTGTTGTGCTGCTCTCCGACTATGAGAACTGCAACGTCATTTTTGACTGGCCCTCCCTTTCCCCCTCCCCTCCCCCTTACCCCTTCCCCTCCCCCCTACCCCACCCCCTCCCATCCCCCTCCCCTCCCCTCTGCCCCTTCCCCTCCCACCCCTCTCCTCTCCCATCTCTCCCCCTCCCACCCCTCTCCTCTCCTCTCCCATCCCTCCCCCTCCCCCCCCTCCTCTCCTCCCCTCCCCCCCGTTCCCTCTCCTCCTCTTCCCCTCCCCTCCCCCACCAGGCAATGCGGGTACTTCTGCTAGTAAATATATATACCATCCCTCCCCTCCCCCATCCCTCCCCCCTCTCCTAGCAGAAGTACCTGGCATTGCCGGGTGGGGGAGGGAGGGGAGGGGGGAGAGGAGGAGAGGGGAACGGGGGGAGGGGAGGAGAGGGGGGGAGGGTGAGGGACGGGAGGAGAGGGGTGGGAGGGGGGGAGGCGAGGGGGAGAGAGAGGGGGAGGAGGGGAGGGGAAGGGGGAGGGGGAGGGGGAGGGGAGGGGGTGGGGGAGGGATGGGAGGGGGAGGGGGAGGAGAATGGGTAGGGGGGAGGGGGAGGAGAATGGGTAGGGGGGAGGGGAAGGGGTAGGGGGGAGGGGGAAAAGGGAAAAGGGAGGGGGGTAGGGGGAGTGAAGGGGAGGCCAGTCAACAATGACGTTTGCAGTTCTCATGGTCGGAGAGCAGCACAACAATCGCGACATCGTCCCTGAATCTTCGCAATAGCACGAAGCGGATTTGGCGACTCACCGATCCTGTGACGCCCTCCAGTACCGGCGTTGCCGGGTGGGGGAAGGGAGACCCGTACATTCCCAACCCGTACATTCGCCCTCTCGACTCAAGCTCACTCGGACAAAAGCCTCGCACAAATTACACCGTGAAGGCCCAATGGCCATGTCTATGCCACAAATCAAGTACGTGAGCGAGTCGGCGCACCTGAATTGAAAATATATAGAATGCTCATACTCCGCTCATACTTTTATCCCTGGTGTTGGGCTAGCGGCTAGGGTGCCGGCTTAGGATCCTAGGATCCTGGTTCGAATCCCGGTCAATCGCTGAAATTAACGCCAGGGGAGTTGACTCAGCCTGTCATCCTTCCGAGGTCGGCTAATTGAGTACCAGTTCACTGGTAATTCCTGCTTGTCGTTAAAGGCGGCAAAAAGGGTTGGCGTCAGGAAGGGCATCCGGCCGTAAACATTGCTTCAAAAAGGGGACCGAAAAACAACAACAACCACAGTTCCCGAAAAAGGCCAACCCCCGCTTGCGGGGGAAATGGCCTCTAAAGGTGGTATTTTTTTTTTTTTTTTTTTTTCATACTCCGTGAAAAGTGAAGCCAACTGGCGGCGGAGATGGAACATCACGTGATTGCTCTGAGCGAATCAGCGCGCTGCTCTGCCACCGGTCAGAATCCATGTATAATATTCCTCGCTGAAAAAAAATCTATGTGAAACATGCTACTATCTATGCTAAATCATGCTAAATCATGCTAAATCATGCTAAATGCTAATCATGCTAAAATCTATGCTACTTGCTGTGAGTTTATGGCGGCAAGGAACATCACGTGATCGCGTCACGAACATCATTCGTGATCACGTCATCACGTGATCGTGATCGTCATCAATGAGCGCGAATGAGCGAATCAGCACGCTGGAAATTTTCCTTCCTTACTCATGGCGTAAATAAAATATACTGCCGTAAATATGGTACATTATTAAAAAATAAATGTACTACAATATTTTTGAAAAATTTCATTGGTTGCTAGGAGATGGCAGCATGTAAAAACCGTTTGAATATTTGAAATACAGTTTGATCCAGAGGTAAGTGGTATGGTCTTGCTGGTTGGTGGACACGATATGTGTAAGGGAAATTATTTTGGTGTCCTGTATCTGGTCGTGCTAGTTGGTGAACACGGTAAATTTAAGGGAAATGATTTTCTGTCATTCTTCTGAGTGGTTGCTTCTCCTTCCCCGTATTTCTGTTCATTTTATTGTTTTTTTTCCACTCTCTTGAGTTGTGGGCCTTCCTTGAGTGGTATTACATTTATCATCATCATCATTGGAATGTCTGTTGTAAAGATACGGACATCAAGTCCATATCTTGACGCAGAGAGCATCAAAATACACCATCTTTTTATACCAGGCAACGGCAACGGCAACGCACTAACGCAGACCTCGCTCGGCCCCGCCCACAGCGATCTCTCTCGGGCCCCGCCCACAGCTGCCTCGCTCGGTCCCGCCCACAGCGACCTCGCTCGGTCCCGCCCACAGCGACATTGCTCGGTCCCTCCCACAGCGGCATCACTCCGCCCTACACGGCACTATCTATATATTATTCGTACAATGCCGGGTACTTCTGCTCGCTGAAAAAAAAATCTACGTGAAACATGCTACTATCTATGCTAAATCATGCGAAATCATGCTAAATGCTAATCATGCAGAAGTACCCGGTAAAAACGCAATTGCTTTCGCTCTGAAATACGTGCGAAGTTAATGGCGGCAACGAACATCACGTGATCGCTCTGAGCGAATCAGCGCGCTGCTCTGCTACCGGTCAGATTCCGGTCATAATATTTCGCGCTGAGGTAAAAAGATGGTAAAAAAAATTATGAAATCAATTTTTAGGTCGGCCATGTTCGTCCAGGCTCAATGGCCATGTCTGTGCCAAATATCAAGTACGTGAGCCTCTCCGTTTAGGAGTCTACCGGTAACATATATATATCTCACACACACACACACACACACACACACACACACACACACACACACACACACACACACACACACACACACACACACACACACACACACACACACACACACACACAGTGTTTTATACATATAGATATATATCTATATATATAAAACACAGTGTGTGCGCGTGTGTGTTACCGATAGACTCCGAAACGGAGAGGCTCACGTGCTTGATATTTGGCATAGACATGGCCATTGAGCCTGGACGAACATGGCTGAGACCATATTTGACGAGATCCATATTTTTTATTCATATTTACGTCAGCGCATTTCAGCGAAGTACCCGCTAATCTCAGCCGGTGCCAGAGCTCGCTGATTCGCTCAGAGCGATCACGTGATGTTCCATCCCGTCACACGTCACACGTTTGCACGTAATTCAGGGCGAAAAGCGATTACGGTTTTTCACCTTTATGCGACCGTGTTTTGTGTCGATTTTGTGCGATATGAATTAAATTTTATTCATATTTCGTGTTTACGAATTCGAATACGAAGGATTTCCCCTTTCCCCTTTCGATTTCGAATACGAATCGAATACGAGCTTGAGTCGAGAGGGCGAATGTACGGGTTGGGAATGTACGGGTTTCCCCTCCCCCCACACGGCAATGCGGGTACTTCTGCGAGGATCACGTGATGTTCCAACTTTGCCGCCATAATCAGTTATGCGTTCGCACGTAATTCAGTTTTTTTCACATTTCAGCGAGGAGACATTGCCATTCACACCACATAGGTTTTGGTCACTTTCATCTGATATTTGTGATTTATTTCAAACAAACTGTATTCCCATCTACACGGCCATGTATTCCTATTAACGTTATGTAAAGTACATAAATTGTGTGGATTACATCATTTCTGGATGTGATCAATTGCCAGTAACCATCTATATCCCTCCCCTCCCCTCCCCTCCTCCCCTCCCCTCCCCTCCTCCCTCCCTCTCCCTTTCCCCCTACCCTCTCCCCTCCCCTCACTGCCCCTCCCCTCCCCTTCCCTTCCGGCAATGCCAGGTACTTCTGCTAATATATATTATATATATATATATATATATATATATATATATATATATATATATATATTATATATATATATATATATATATATATATATATATATATATATATATATATATATATACAGTGGGGAGAACAAGTATTTGATACACTGCGATTTTGCAGGTTTTCCCACTTACAAAGCACGACAAGGTCTGTAATTTTTATCATAGGTACACTTCAACTGTGGAAGACGGAATCTAAAACAAAAATCCCTGAAAATCACATTGTATGATTTTTAAGTAATTAATTTGCATTTTATTGCATGAAATAAGTATTTGATACATCAGAAAAACAGAACTTAATATTTGGTACAGAAACCTTTGTTTGCAATTACAGAGATCAGACGTTTCCTGTAGTTCTTAACCAGGTTTGCACACACTGCAGCAGGGATTTTGGCCCACTCCTCCATACAGATCTTCACCAGATCCTTCAGGTTCGGGGCTGTCGCTGCGCAACACAGACTTTCAGCTCCCTCCAAAGATTTTCTATTGGGTTCAGGTCTGGAGACTGGCTAGGCCACTCCAGGACCTTGAGATGCTTCGTACGGAGCCACTCCTTAGTTGCCCTGGCAGTGTGTTTCGGGTCGTTGTCATGCTGGAAGACCCAGCCACGCCCCATCTTCAATGCTCTTATTGAGGGAAGGAGATTGTTGGCCAAGATCTCACGATACATGGCCCCATCCATCCTCCCCTCAATACGGTGCAGTCGTCCTGTCCCCTTTGCAGAAAAGCATCCCCAAAGAATGATGTTTCCCACCTCCATGCTTCACGGTTGGGATGGTGTTCTTGGGGTTGTACTCATCCTTCTTCTTCCTCCAAACACGGCGAGTGGTGTTTAAACCAAAAAGCTCTATTTTGGTCTCATCAGACCACATGACCTTCTCCCATTCCTCTCTGGATCATCCAGATGGTCATTGGCAAACTTCAGACGGGCCTTGGACATGCGCTGGCTTGAGCAGAGGGACCTTGCGTGCGCTGCAGGATTTTAATCCATGACAGCGTAGTGTGTTACTTATGGTTTTCTTTGATACTGTGGTCCCAGCTCTCTTCAGGTCATTGACCAGGTCCTGCCGTGTAGTTCTGGGCTGATCCCTCACCTTTCTCATGATCATTGAGGCTCCACGAGGTGAGATCTTGCATGGAGCCCCAGACCGAGGGAGATTGACTGTCATCTGAACTTCTTCCATTTTCTAATAATTGCGCCAACAGTTGTTGCCTTCTCACCAAGCTGCTTGCCTATTTGTCCTGTAGCCCATCCCAGCCTTGTGCAAGTCTACAAATTTGTCCCTGATGTCCTTAGACAGCTCTCTGGTCTTGCCCATTGTGGAGAGGTTGGAGTCTGAGTGTGGACAGGTCTGGAGACGGCTTTGCGGTCGGTCTTTGCGGTCTTTGTGGTCGGAGACGGTCTGGAGACGTCTTTATGCAGATAACGAGTTCAAACAGGTGCAGTTAATACAGGTAATGAGTGGAGAATGGGAGGGCTTCTTAAAGAAAAAACTAACAGGTCTGTGAGAGCCGGAATTCTTACTGGTTGGTAGGTGATCAAATACTTATTTCATGCAATAAACTGCAAATTAATTACTTAAAAATCATACAATGTGATTTTCAGGATTTTGTTTTAGATTCCGTCTTCCACAGTTGAAGTGTACCTATGATAAAAATTACAGACCTTTACGTGCTTTGTAAGTGGGAAAACCTGCAAAATCGGCAGTGTATCAAATACTTGTTCTCCCACTGTATATATATATATATATATATATAATATACACAGTGGGGAGATATATTTACATATATATATTTATATATATATATATTTATTTATTTATATTTAAATATATATATATATTTACGAATTTGGGTAGTGATATATGTAGAGCAGAGTAGATCTGAGTAGGTAACATGCTTCGACTGTCGCGATAGGGAATCTACCTGTAATAAGTCATGTGTAGGCGTTTTGTCGGCGAAGATGTATGATTGTGAATCTACCAGGAGATTCATGTGTAAGTAGTGTAGGGAATAATGAGTACAGCCCTTGTATGTCTCACCTGGTAGTCAAACCTTTGTCTCTTATGGCACTGCAGACCACAGACACTAGTTAGGACCTTTAGTACAACATTAATGACGCCCTTTCCCCCCTGACTTGACTTAGGAAGAAATCGGGCTAGGACACCGCCGATAATGGCCACCCACCATTGCACCCTCCGCGAGGCCTATCCACCTCGCATAGCACGTGCTACAACACAAGGAGTAGGGCACAGGAGTGAGAGTGGTGCAGTGGGCATTGCCCCTGGACGAGCCGGCGGAGGCTCTGATTGGCAGAGCAGTGCGCCAATGCTGACGTCACCGGGCCAGGGATATTAACAGGGGGCTGGACGCTTTTTCGAGAGTGCAGAACAGGAGAGTTCGTTTGAGGTGCGCACAAGTGGAGAGTTCAGATCTGAGTCAAGAGTTCGAGCGCACGAGTTGGATCAAGAGTTCGTGTGCGCATTTGAGAGGAGTTGAGGCAGGAGTTGAGCAGGAGTTGAGGAGGAGGGCTGGGAGTTGAGAGTCGCGCAGCCCATGAGTCACGAGTTGGTGTTGAGTTGAGTGAGAAGAGTCACACTCTGGCCCTCTGGCAGTTCAATAGAGAGTGGATTCGTGGTCGAGAGTTGGTTTTGCAGGGTGCGCAGTTGGCAATGAGCAATTGAGAAGCGAGTTGGAAGGACGAGACGTGCAGTCACACCTGCATTCTCTCCGTTCCTGTCTTTTCGTGCTTCGTGTGGGGATCGACCTCGTGTGAAGCCGCTGGCCTGCGTTGGGTGCTTTGGAGCTTGGTGCACGGACCTCATGGGTGGCGGGAGGATCGGAGCTTGGAGCAAGGCCTTGTGGGTGCATTGGGGCCGAGCGGGGCCGTGGTGGACGGCAAACAATACAAGACGACAAAGACAGATAAGCCGAGCTCCGGGTGTACATTTTACATGACGTGTTCTTTTTATTAATTCATAATCCCTCGTTTTGTTTCTGAAGTCGGTGTGCGGGATCCCGATTTAGGATATTTATTACCGGCGCGTGTTTTTTTCCTGTCCCTGCCTTTATTCAATAAACCCTTATATTATTTTTGTACAAATTCCTGAACGCAGTTTCCTGATTGATTTGATAGTTAAGGCTGCGGGGACTTGCGCCGCTTCCCTCCATTCCGCGCGCCCAGGTGTTTTAGATTTTGGAATCCGCCATTGAGTTTCCACCATTGAGTTTCCGCCTCGGAGTTAAAGCCTTCGTGATCGGCATCCGCGATCGCCTGATATAAATTGCGGCGGTTGCGTGACAATATATACATAAGGACTCCAAAGCAACCTCCCCCCTCCCCCACTCCCAAAAAAGGCATGCCATTGTTCTTTTGCACATGCATTCAGAAATGCCTCTACAATCGCTAATCTCTGCCCCATATTCCATCACACGTTCTCACGTCCTCTTTTCCTTTCACCTCCAATACTTCTTAAACTTTCTGCTCCCGGCTCAATAGCAAAGCCACATCACAACTCCAGATGACACTGACGGTTCTTGCTAAAATCACCCATAAATAATCCTTGCTTACACTCGGTCGAGATGCTCGACTCCACATTGCTGAACTCGGTTTACAGAAGGTTGAGGAGAACAGCGATGAGCACCAGCTCACGTCCAAAACAAAACTGTCCCATTCACTCGCCTCTATCATGGTTCTCTTACGAGTGCTCCCCCCACTCTAATGCTCTGGCCCATCAATATCAGAGATCAGCCTTTCAACTTCATTGATATTTCCATACAAGCTGCTGCCGTTAACGCAGATATTGTAGTCTCACAAACATTTATTTCACAGGATGTTCCATACTCTGTGGGTCACCCTGGTTATCGTCTCCTTCGCTCCGACAGGTCACAATCCCACAATGGTGGTGGTGGTGGTGGTGTCGCTGTGTGTACTGTATATTTATTCCTCCCTTCCAAACACTCACTCCTCACTGGTCACCCACAACCCTGTGGAGTGCATTTGGTGTGTGTTAATCTCCAAACAACGTATTGTCTCTTTATGTGGACAGAATACCCCCTGCCCCACCCCAACCGACTCCAATTATTCCATATACAAGGCTTTCCAAAAACACTGATACTTTGCTCATCGTTGTTCTTTCTTCGTAATCTGTAGAGATAAATTGACACCATGTAAGCTGGCTTTGTGTTGGTTCAAATACTTCATCACTTTGCTGAAGAGCGAAGTCATTCTGTGAAATGACTGGACTTGGTCTGTTCCTTTTCCAATACACATCGCAACAAATGGCATCCATTCATTAATAGACCTTATCAAACCTCTCCTGATCCTCAGCTCTTCTGACCACGTGTTGGTAAAAGTTGGTGTATCATTGGCAGCA
The DNA here is from genome assembly GCF_964187855.1 of Myxine glutinosa. NCBI lineage: Eukaryota > Metazoa > Chordata > Myxini > Myxiniformes > Myxinidae > Myxine > Myxine glutinosa. Next base: position 49,547,796 of record NC_136268.1, read on the forward strand.
GTAACAAAACATTCATGGCACAGATGTGTATGGAAATTTGGTAAAAAATAATTTGTCTGGCCTTAAATCCACTCTCTTCAGCTATGACTGGCTCATCATCACATCAGCTCCCAACACTGACGACTACTAGAATTTCTTCAGCAACTAATTAATTTGTCTTCTTCACAAGTTCATCCAATCCCACATTCAACTTTTCTGTCCATCAACTCTAGCCTGGTATGCTGTTGCGTGTGGTGAGGCCATTACAACAAGCATTCTGAGTATTGCGCTGCAATACATGTCCCCTACCGGCAGTCTGTCATCCGGAAAACTGTTGGGGAAATTACCAAAGGTTATTTACCCACAGGTTCTGAATCGTTCCCAATCGCTAATTACCTCAGGACAGGCTCACCTGTGATTCGCACTCGGGACTTCGATTTATACACCTTGTAGACAGGTCAGAAGAAGCACCATAAATAAGTTATGGATAAAGAACCTTTCGAGTCGCTAAATATCAGTAATTTATTATATTTTCCGGTTCACGATCAATGATCGATGTGTATATATATGTTGCTCGGCTTGGCTCCGCCCCTCCCGAAAGCGCGTGCTGTGTCGCGCTGTTGACGTTCGCGAGACGAGGCTGAGGGCGCTCTAGAATAAACAAAGGAGGAGGTTCTTGAGGAGAACTCTAGAATAAACAAAGTGCCATAACTTTGTCAAAAATGATCGAAACGTCGTGAAGTTCGAACTTGATCTGTAACTTATCATGAGGAAACCATGTACCAAGTCTGAAATCATTAGCATTAAGAGTTTCGAAAAAAAGTCCGGAAAACTGTTCTTTGCGTGACGGACTGAAAGACTGACGGACGGACAGACGGACAGACGGAGGGAGGGACGGAGGGACGGCGTGCAAACCTCTGGTCCCCTCCGGTGTACACCGGTAGGGGACTAATAAAGCACATTGCATTCCCCTCTTGCAAGGCAAAATGTACTAATGGTAACATGCAGCCTCTCCGCAGTCCTATGATAATACATTTTCAACCAAAGAAAAAGCTGAAAATACTTCAAGTGCATCAAGTCCGTTTAACCCCTCGACAAAGTTTCAGCTTTTAATCTCATGACACCATCAAAACATCGGAATGGTAATCAGCTGCCTTTTCAAGTCCCTACCCTTTCCTATAACATCCTCCCAAAAAGTGATAAAATGCAGATGCAAGCAAACATGTCATGTGTTTTTGACATCAGTGCAACCAAACCGTATTGGAGCAGAGATGAAAATTGAGGTGTGTGCTGGCCGCATTGCATTGTCTTACCTGCTTTTTCAAAGCCAGAAGAAGAAGAACTCGAGGCAAGTTGGGCAAAGCTTACATCGATGTCGCTCTGTTTATCGATCACAAATCGTTGGCTCCATGATTCTGCAAATATGGGAAATGGACAAAATCTTACAACACTGCCAGCCAAATGTTTTATTGAACCTCTTGAAGCAAGCAATACACTGAAAACAAGAAATAAAAATTAACGGTGCTCAAAGATCACAACTCATCCCATTTCATAAGCTTCGAAAACATTTAGCTATTCTTACTATATACAATTCACGGACCGGTGTGTGTTTCTTTGTCGCACTACTCCTACAATTCCGCGCCAATTCCATCCAGACTTGCTACATCGGATCAGGATGAACACAATTACTCAGGATGCTACAAAGGATCAGGATGATGTTGAACACAATTAGTGCATAGTTGCGCTGTTGTTGTTGTGTTGCCACAGTCAGTTCTGGTTGAACAGACTAGCGGCACAGAGATAGCCAACCAATCTCACAGGCACGACCTAGAGATCCCTCACATCCAAGATGTTGTGCTCTTGCCTACGTGAAGCCAGGACTGCACAGTCTTCCATATGTTTTAATGTGTGTGGAGCGGCCTGACAGTGGTTGCAGGTGTCGTCAGTGGTGTCATCGAGTCCATGTTTGTAGTGTAAAAGTTGTGGGTGGTGTCCACAGCAAAGGCATGAAAGGTGAACACGATCAGATCTAGGGAGTAGTTTCTCTGTGTCATCGAAGGGTGGGAGTTTTGTGCCAAAGATACAGTTTGGGCCCACAGGTTGCGTTTATGGTTATGTGGGTGTGGATGTGTTTTTTGTATTTTCTGTTTGGTGGAGGGATGTTACAAAGGATGTCACTGTAGTTTAATGTGTCTACGGGCCTGTGGGTGGTTGTACGTGTAGTGGCATGGGTGATTCTGGTTGGCATTTGCCCTTGCAAGGAACTGTGCACCTCTCATGTCAAAGTGGTCTTTGTTTTTTTTTCGCTTTTTTCCCCCCTTCTGTGTGCAGATACTCGATATGTGTTGTTAATGTGCAACCTGCGATGAAACAAACGGCTTTGTCTTGTATGGTCTGCAGGGTGTTGAGATGTGTGTTTAATAGGCTGGAGGCCCAAGATGAGCTGGCATAGTTGATGACTGATCTGTGTGCATGTTAGTAATGTTGTTTCTTTGTGGTGTCCAAAGTCGGTGATTGCGAGTGCCCTGAGTGTGTTCAGCCTGGGTGTGCATGTTTTTTAAAATGTTTGTTATGTGATCCGAGAATGACATGGATGCATTGAAAGCAACGCCGAGTATTTTTGTTTGGTGTGTGTGTGGAATAGGGATGTTGAATAAATGAATGAAGATGAATAGGGATGTAGAATAGGGAATAAGTGGCTGCCAAGTTTCCTTTGTGTAATTTATTAGAAGAGTGACTGTTGATTTTGAGGGGCTATTTTTAGTCTGTTGATGGTGAGCCAGGTTTGTAGGGTGCTGAGGAAGGGTCCAAGTTGTGCTGTGGTGGTGTTGATGTTGCTATGAGTAGAGGTGATGGTTATATTGTCCGCATACGAGGCTAATTGTATGTTCTCGGGTGGATGTGGAAGGAAAGTATCGTGTGCGTGATGGCCTGCCATTAAAATTATGAATGACTGTCTGCATAACAGTATTTTGCTTGTGAGTAAGAGCTTTGGGAGTGTTTCAAAAGCTTTGCTGATGTCTACTGTGGTGAGAAGTTGTGTTTTAGTGGTTTTCTATTGTTGAAGCCTTCAAAGGTGTTTTGTGAAGAGTGTAGTGGTGGATGGTGGAGTGTTTTGGTCTGAATCCGTGTTGGGTGTGTGAGAGGGATGTGAGGGTTTGTGAGTGTAAGTAAAAGGCGTTCTGTAACTTTGGAGTGTGTGTAAAGTAATGTGAAAGGTCTGTAGGAGGCTGCTTTGGTGGGACCTGTGTTTGGTTTAAGGGCAATGATTTTGCCTAGTTTCCAAATTTGGGGAATTCTTGAGTGTAGGTAGGAGAAATTGCTTGTAATTGTGAGGGCTGATATTCCGTGTGGTCCAAGATGTTTTAAATTTAAATTGTAGATGTTGTCAGGGCCGCTAGCCTGCTAGTTTTTGACGATTTTTGTTGTTTGTGCACGAGTGAATGGCATGACGATGGTGTCGAGTTGGTAGCTGAATTTGCGTCTTGTAATAAATCTTTCCTCTTTTCTGGGTCCTATGTGACTTGTGTTTGCTTAATGGTCGATGAGGATGCTAGCTTGTTTTTCTGATGGTATGCTGTCTGTGGTAGTTATAGATGCATGTGAGGGTGTTATGCCACTGTTGGAGTTATTGATACGGTTTATGGTTTTGTACAAGTGTTTGGTATTGGTTGAGTGGTTTTGTGTTTATGGAAAGGATTGGCCGTTTTGTTTTTTCACGATTATTTTGTTGTTGATTTCAGTGTGTAGTGTTTGAGTCCTTTCGACTATGTCTGGTGCTTTGGGTGTTGGTGTGTTGTTTTATATTGTGTCATCGTTTGATGAGGTGTGCGATTTCTGGTGAGCATTTGGGGTATTTTTTGATATTGCCCTTTTGAATGTTTGGGAGCTGCAGTTGTGATGATCATATTGAACTGTTTGATGCGGATGTCAATGTTAGTGATGTTATTGTCAAGTTGTTGAAATTTTCGTTCGGTATCGTGCTCAAAGTTATCCCACATTGTTTTTTGTAATTGGTGAATGTTTTGTTTTTCTTCCCGTTGAGGTCTATAGTTGTGTTTATGGTAATGATGATAGGTAAGTGATCTGAAGGGAATTGTATTGTTCTCCACGTGGTTATGGTGCAAAGTTATGGAGAACAGAATGTTATGTCCGATGATGAGTTATTGTAACCAGCATCATGTGGTGTATGGATGTGTTGGTCTGGATTGTTAAGTATAAATAACAAATTTAGTTGTGTGGAAATGGTTTGGCCTCTGTAGTTTGGTTGGTGATGGGTGTACCAGGCCATGGCTTTGGCATTGAAGTCCCCTCTGATGATTGATTGTGTTTGGGAGGGAACAAAGTTTCCGTATTTGTGGTGAGTATTTGGTTGGTACAGTGGGGATGTGTCTGGTGGTATGTAAATGTTTATGTGTTATTTTTTTTACCAGTTTAAATGTATTTTGAAAGCTTAAGGTTCAAAGGTGTTGTCTGGTGGTAGAAGTACTTTTGTGTCTTGTGTGATATCTGTGTATCAAATTGAATTGTGATTGTATGTGATGAGGCCTTGACCTCCGGTGTTCGGTTTGTCTGTGCGTGTATAGTTGGGGCTGGTTGGTGTTTTGTTTTTCTCATGTGATTTAGTTTCTTGAATGATAGCTACATGAATGTTGTTTGTGAGAATTAAGTGTTTCAGTTGCACGGCCTTGCTGATGAGGCCGTCTGTGTTGTACTGGAGGAGATAAAGGATATGTGTGCATTTCATGGGTTGAGGAGGTTGTGGACCCAGATTGGTTTCTATGTCCCCAGCTAAAACGAGGAGAAAGGAGAGGACTGCCAGGGGGTGGTCACTCCCCAAAGAAGGAGGAAAACTATAAATAAATAAACGTTTGTTGTGGATATGTGATGCATATATGTGAGAGCGATGTGTGGTGATTTGCGTGATTATGTGTGAGGTGTTTGTGTGGAAGATGAGAGCGATCTGTGCCATGTGGTGATTTGAGTGATTTTGTGTGAGGTGTTTGTGTAGAAGACGAGAGTGATGTGTGGTGATTTGAGTGATTCTGTGTGAGGTGTTTGTGTAGAAGACGAGAGTGATGTGTGGTGATTTGAGTGATTCTGTGTGAGGTGATTGTGTAGAAGACGAGAGTGATCTGTGGTGATTTGAGTGATTCTGTGTGAGGTGTTTGTGTAGAAGACGAGAGTGATGTGTGGTGATTTGAGTGATTCTGTGTGAGGTGATTGTGTAGAAGACGAGAGTGATGTGTGGTGAGTTGAGTGATTCTGTGTGAGGTGTTTGTGTAGAAGACGAGAGTGATGTGTGGTGAGTTGAGTGATTCTGTGTGAGGTGTTTGTGTGGAAGATGAGAGGGAGTGGGCCGGTCCATGTGCTCTGACTGACCGCACTGCTCCGACGAACCAGCACGGAAGATTGGGGAAGATTTGGCTGTATCTAGCATTGGGGTGTGCAACTACCGCGAAGCGGCATCCCCATTAATTGTGCATCGGGGTCTTTTTATCTTTGCCGGTGGTCTTGGAGGGGAGGAGGGACACAAATCCTCTAGGTAATTCTGTATCATGTAGTGCTGCCTCCAGGTAGGAGAGGGTATTACAAGTTCCAAACCTTTACAGTATTGTGTTCCTGTCCCAACATTTTACAGTGCAGTGAAGCATTTTGAATAATAAGCAGTAAGCATGTTTTTGCTTCATGCACATAACCCTGGTTATTTTGGTTTTTTATTATCGGGAGCGATTTAGGCTGCTGGCAGTTACCTATACACCACCCAAATAAAGGTATGTGTCAGAAAAACGTGTTGCATGCTTGTAAGATCGCCTGCAGGGCAGGTACTCTCCTAGTTCAGATAACAATACAGAATGCAATTACATGTGGCTTATTAATCAGATACCCTATGCAGTGTTCAAGTATATAAAGGAGGGTCTTGCCGTTTGCTGGGGTTGCATTCTTGAAAATCCCCGTGAACCACAAATCCACACACTTATGGGAGTGGGAGGTAATGGGGAAAATATGGTGAGGAACTTGATCCAATAATGTGATGTTGATGGTAATGAGAAAGATGACTTGAAATGAGAAATTTTATAACCAATTTCAGTTCGTAGTTAAATATGCTTGTAGTGAACCTGAACAGAGAGCAATCTGATGTGAGAAGTCAGGTTGCACACGGAAAAAAAAGAACTTGCTCCCGTGTTTGCTCATTTGTTTCGATTTTATTTAAAAACCCAAACCTTTTCTCTTTCCTGAAAACATGCCTCAGTACAACCTATTTTAAAGAAGGCTGATCGTTCAAACCCTTCCAACTACCGTCCTATTGCTCTGACTTGTACCATTTCCAAAGTTTTTGAATAACTTCTCAATTCCCATTTCCTCAAGCATCTTGAATCTCAGTCTTCGATCTGCCCATCAATATGGCTCCCACAAGGCAAGATCTACTGGTGATATCCTTTCTTACATTACAAATATCTGGGCCTCTTCTCTGAGAGACTTTGGGGAATCCTTTGTTGTGGGCCTTGATATCTCAAAAGCCTTTGACAGAGCTTGGCATCAGGGTATGATATCCAAGCTTCCCTCTTTCGGCTTCCCTCTTTCACTCTGCTCTCTCATATCGACCTTTCCCTCCAACCACTCTATCTCAGTAATTGTTGATGGTTCAACATCTCCCTCCTTCCCAATCAACAGCAGTGTCCCTCAGGGTTCTGCCCTGTCTCCAACACTCTTCCGTCTTTTTATCAATGACCTTTCTTTTACAAATAACCAAATGCACTCGTAAGCTGATTCGACATTACATTCCTCCCTGTTTTTCCCATCTGCCCCATATTCCCTCACTATATCTACATCTCGTTTGATCACAGCCACCTCTTTAAATTTGTATTTGGACAAGATTTCCCAATGGGGGAAATATATTCAGGTCAAGTTTAATGCTTCTAAATCAATTTCTTCCCATCTCTCTCTCCCTCTCTCTAAAACTCCTCTCAACTCCCCCATTACACCTTTGAAAGCACCACAATTACACCATATGATACAACAAACCTACTAGGTATTACCCTTCCATCAAATTTATCCTGGAATCCACACATTACACAAATAGCTAAGTCTGTCTCGAACTATGCGTCTTGTTCAGATGTCGAAGATTCTTCTCCTCTCAACAGTTGCTTCAACGATATGAAGGATTGATTCGTCCTTGTACAGAGTACTGCTCTCATATCTGGGGAGGTTCCAGCTCCACATACTGGATAGAATTTAATACAAAGTAATCCGACTTATCAACTCTCCCAATCTGACCTCAAAACTCGACCCGCTCAAATTACACAGCAAAGTTGGTTGTCTTTCTCTTTTTTTTTTTTACAGATATTACTTCGGTTTTTGCTCTCAGGAACTTGCTGCTTGTGTACCTCCGCCATTAGTGAGACCACGGAATACTCGGCAAGCCACTATATCACGTGATTATTGTGCGGCCATTGGTAAGTCAAGGGTGGGCCATTATGATGTTTGTTTCTTCCCCACCACTGCCAAACTATGGAACTCTTTGCCTTCTCATCTCTTTACAAACACTTATGATCTTCCCCTTTTCAAAAAGCAGATTTTTTTTACTTCTTCAAAAACTCTTCGACTATTCTCGTTCTTCACTTTTCTATCAATGCAGCTCTTTTATTTAGGCCTGGCCTCGATGAGTACTATATAGTCTGTGACTGAAGCCTTCAACATAAAACAAGACCGAAAGTCTAACTGCGGCGTAGCCGTAGTGCTCTACTCGCTGCAACGTACAGCAGCCCGTGTGGAAAAACACATGACCGCTTTGACGACATGTTCGGCCTGTACGGCAAAAAAATTAAAATGTCGGTCGGTGGAGTCAGCTGTAATGACATCATAGACGTAATGACGTGGCGTGACGGACGGACACAAAACTGTCGCTACTTTAATATATAGAAGATGATATATTTTAACCTCCAGTAACTTTGCACTCACTATGAAGGGATTAGTGTTACGATTAGATTTACTATAATATTAATGTTACATTATCATTATTATTAACATGATATCACGATTTAAAAAACCGAGGCTAATACCTTATTGCTACAGTTATTAGTATCGTACACCACTTATCATTACCCTGCGCTTGTGAAGCGAAAAGCAGGGTTAAGCATTTAGTTGCGTACGTGTGCCATGCCGTGTGCCATGCCGTGTGCCGTACGTGTCTGCATTTTAAAAAATCATTTTCTCGGCAACCGTTGGTCCAATTGACACTACATTTTTACCATAGAAGCGCCTCCACCTGTATAATTTTTTTTATTCATAATTATGACCGGTGACGTGGTACACCGGACGTACACAATTCGGACGCCATCTTGGAAAAACGCTACACCTCTATTAATCTCCCAAACCACTCAATGGAAAAATTGAAGCATCGCTCATTGTCAAGTACTCACCATGGGGAATAAGATATGTTGATGGTGATGTTATCGGTGCCTTAATTATGATGTCATAATTCGACAAGTACAACGCTTGATCTGATCAGTATGAATAAAACAAAAATTCCTCTGCAACTGTTAGACCGATGGACATGAAATTTTCAGAATATGTGCAGCTCCTGTAGAATTTTTTAATGATAATTATAACGTCATAGGTCACGTGGTAGACACCATCTTGGAAAAAAATCGAAAAAACTTGCACCTCTATATCTCCGAAACTGCTCCATGGAAAAAATTGAAACGTGGCTCATTGTCAAGCACTCCTCTTGGGGAATAAGATATGGTAATGATGATGTCATCTGTGCCTTCGTTATCACGTCATAATTCGACAAATGCAACACGAATCCGATCATTGTGAATTTTTTTTCTCAGCAATTGTTGGTCTGATGGGCACGAAATTTTCACCATCGGAGCGCCTCCGCCTTTGTAATATTTTAATTATAATCATGACATCATAGGTCATGTGGTACAGGCGCTATCTTGGAAAAACCGAAAAATGTTGCACCTCTATATCTACAAAACCGCTGCTTGAAAAAATTTAAACATGGCTCATTGTAAAGAACTCCATATGGGGAATAGGTGTTCATAATTATGGCGCTAATGACGTCATAATTCGACAGGGACAACGCTTAGTCTGATCAGTTTGAAATGTATTGAGCATGATCTATGCAACAATTATATTAGAGAATATAAATTTATGATGTCATCACTCACGTGGTCTGGCAGCCATATTGGATCAAATAGTCCAGGAGCCAGTTTTCAAGAGATGCCTATAAAATGAGTTTCGTGCAACACCCACTACACAGTTGGTTTGTCATTTCAGGGTGCTTGGGATACATATGTAGAACAAATCCAGCCCTGATGTACAGTTACATTGTGGCATGAACAATAAATGGCAGCCACTTTTCTATTAAGCGGGTAGCGTAAAGCTCGAAATTGACGATTTTTCTTTTGTATTTTTGTTTTTTCAGCTCTTCCAATAGGGATTCTTCAACATTAAAATTAAAAGGATAGTGGGAAGTACGAGGGGATTTTAGTTATGCTGTTCAAGTATGATTAAAAAAAATATATATTATTCTACCTTGTATTATACCCAAAACACACAAAATCGCTGAAATATGTAGTTTTTGCTTTTCGACTGTAATTATGCAATATCAACTTTATGTTGTTCAAATGCGGTTATGGTTGTAATATGATATATCTTTATGATCTTTTCAAGAAACAAAATTGGACAATCCTTAAGTAAAGTCAGAAAAATATAGATTTCATTTCCCCTTAAATCATCAACCCCACTCCTGTTATGACCAAAAGGCCACAAGTAATCTCAGCAAAAATATCTCACCAGGTCAAATCTGGCTGCGTATCATAACCAGTCATTCACTGAACATTACAATGTTAACATATAACTGTTATTTGTTATATTATTAAAATAAACACATATTTTGCTACTGAATCATCCTCTAAGTGGTATAAAATCACGAAAATGTCATCATTAATCTTCCTCATCATCATCTTCTGAGTCGCTTGTGGTAGGTTCTTTGTTTGGGTTTTTGCATTGTTCACCTCCCATGCAAGTGCAGCCTTCTGTGCATGGCATGTTATTGTTCTTGCAGGCACATACGTGGCTGCGTTGACATGCAGACACTTTACACTTGCACGCGGTCAGCTCAACTAGTCCAACTGGAGCAGGGTCTTTGGTCATGAGGGTGGGCTGGAGAGTTCCATTTTCGATGTTCCATCCATTACCATCTGGCTTTGGTAGTGCTTGGTTGGGGAGCAATGACTTCTTCCAGATGAATGACTGATAGTTAGCTCGATAAATGTGTTGCCTAATACTGCCAGATGTTGGTGGTAGGCATTCACTCTTCTGCCTTTTCTGGCAGAACATCCAATATCTGATTTCGTCCGCCGTGTCACCTGCTGCCTGAGCTGTTGTGTACAGGGAGCATATGAACCGTTCACGAGCACGGACAGTATCCTCTGTCGGTGGGATAATATCTCCCAGTTGTGACACTTTCTGTTGGTGGTCTTTACCGTCCTGAAGTTTCCTCAAAGCTGTCTTCTTACCAATTCCACTGAAGGCACTCGTCGTGTCACTTCCTGTTAGTGCATGCAATGATGGGAGTGCTTTGCATACTTCTGGACCAATGGCCAAGACTATTTCGTGGATTGGTATGTGTCGTAACTTTTGCTTTATTCCAGTACGAAACCAAAGTTTTTGGCATCTCATTGTGGCGTACATGTGTATGCATATGACTGCAACGTCAGTATCTGGTGATTGCACGATCACCTGTGGGTGGTCATATGACGCATTGTGAGCATGCAGAAGAAGCCTGGTGTCTGCTTCTTCGTGGTCAGACTCCAGAGGTGAGAGTTTAGTCACATGCCCTCTTACGATCAGCTTGCACTCCTTTCCGTTCTTGAAGCCACCACCGAGGACCAGCTGATTGCCTGGTGATAGTTTTTCTGGTGCAGTTTGGTACCATCGATCACATAGGAATGCACATAGATTTGCTTTGTTGTTTAGATTAAGTATATATTTGTCCCATTGTTTAGGTAAAGGTGTACTGGGTCCCAATATCTTAATCTCCAGTTCTGTGGAAGACACTCGTCGCATGCGTTCTCCGGTCTTGATAGAGTAAGGGTGATCGTAGCGATCAAAGACCACATCGACCCTGTTGCAGCCATTCTTCCCAAATGGTGCTGATATCAGATCATAATACTTCTCTGCCAATTAGCCAAATGTCTTAGTGCCGCCAGATTTCACCATTTGGACCAATGCCATCGCATCAATGACATTAGCAGTGGGTAGTGGTGCTTCATTATATGGAAGATTTGGCAACACATCAGCTTTTGTTTCCAACTCTGCTAGCAGATCACTCGTCGCATTCTTACGCATACTGCCGTCAGAATGTGCCAATGCAAAAGGCACAGATGATAGTTCATGTGCGAGGACTTCCTTGAGGTTGACATCACGTGCTTTAGCAACAATGAGTAATCTGCCAAAGATATCTCGATCTGCACTGACGGCAGCTGTCTTGTCTTTTGCTGATTTCATCGTCTTTTTCGTTGCCATTGATGCAAATGTCATGATATTCATGTGTGGCAGTGTGTCCCAGAACCCCTTCTCATTTGTGTCGAGGCATTTGGACACCACCCCCCTCATAGAAAAATGGCTGCCATTTATTGTTGCTGCCACAATTCGACTGTACATCAGGGCTGGGTTTGTTCTATAGATGCTCCCCAATCACCCGAAAGTGACAAACCAACTGTGTAGTGGGTGTTGCATGAAACCATTTTGAGCAGATTCTGGCTCCTGGACTAAAAGAAAAACATTGTTCAAGAACAGAAGAGTTGGCTCACAACAAGTTGACTGCGCAGGGTAAGTATTCTGATAACATGATATATTTTACCTTCCAGTATGTTTGCAGTCACTACGAAGGGATTAGTGTTACGATTAGATTAACTATAATATTATCGTTACGTTAGCATTATTTCGAAAATGATAGTGATATTACTATCAAAAAACCGAGGTGAATTCCTTACTTACTCAGTTATTAATATTAGTGCCGAACACCGATCATCATTGATCATGAACCATACACCGCTTCAATGAATCCACTAACCTTTACATTCACGACATTGGGATTAAAGTATTATGGTTATATTTACTTTATTATTATTATTACGAAAAACGATACAACTGAAACGATACACTACTACTGTATTAAGAAACCTGGGCTTAATTTGTCCGAAGTGGACTGAAGGTGAAGCATAAACGCCTAAGGCCTATATGTACCGTACCGTATTGTTGGAAGAGACGTAACGCTGATGCTTTCGATATTTGATGGTCATTTTAACAATCGTTTTGTTTGTGCTTCAAACTGAATGAAAATCGTAAAGGTAGAGCATGGAGATTGTAATATATGACAGGTTCGACGATACGTTCGGCCTGAACGGCATAGGAATAAAAAAGGGCGGAGTGTGGAGTCAGCTGTTGGAAGCCGTAATGACATCAGACGTAATCACATCAGACGTAATCACATCAGACGTAATCACATCACCCTGTCATGTGACCAGATCCTCAGCTCTGATTGGTATACATTTGAGGGGACATGCATGCATACATACAATCATACATACATACATACATACATACGGACGGACAGACAAACACTGTTCTAGATGGCTTTGCCCTATGAACTACACCGTAAAAAGATGATTAACATGGTGTTTGGTAATTACAATAACTCGACTGCAAAAACAAAGGCACAAAATTAATAGAGTAACAAAAAATTTCAACCACCCCGATCCCCAACTTCAAATGAGATGTTACATTTTACTCTGGAAGCAGCATATTAAATCATCAAAGTAAAATCGACAATAATGCAGCCTGTGCAATCAATGATATAAACCCTTCAATGTAAAATACAAACCATATAACATGGCAACTTGTGCTTTTCAGAATGCATGACAATTTTTTTTTTTTAGCGATTACAAGTAGTGCCATTGACAGACAACTTACCAGCAATTTGGAGATTGAAATTTGTCCCGTCAGTGTGCTCAACTGTAGTAGGTGACCCCGAGGCGGCAGCCGGAGGCGCCGCATCTGATGACCCTGAAGCGGGGGTTGGAGCTTCTGCATCAGACGACCCCAAAGCGGGGGTCGGAGGCGCCGCATCAGGAGACCCCAGAGCGTGAGCTGGAGGTGTCGAATCACAAGGCCCTGAAGCAGGGGCCTGAGGAGGCTCGGCAGGTGACTCCGAATCGGGGGCCGGAGAAGCCACTGCAGGAGACGTCGATTTGGGGATCGGAGACACTGCAGCAGGGGATGTCATGTCGGGGGCCGGAGACGTTGCTGAGTCTGGAGGCCGAAGAGCCGCAGCAGGTGACGCCGAGTCAGAGGCCGGAGGATCCACAGCTGAGGTAGTGATTGGTGTCGCCAAAGGAGCAGATGATGAAGCCACCAAAGCAGAAGATGGATATGAAGCAGAATCCACAATCAAATCAGAAATCACATCGTGAGCTGACTGAGTTTCCTCAATTTTGGTGTTTGGAGCTGATAAAGAATCCGAAGAAGAGCTAACCTCTGATAGAGGCAAGGTGCAAGTCGTGGAATCAGGATTTACAGCTCCTGGCTCCAGTCTTGTTTCTACTTTGTCATGTGTAGTCGAAGTGAAAAAATTAGCATCAAGACCACTTGCGTGGCTGTCTCGTGTGTTGCCTTTGCTTTGTCCGGAATTGCTTGACAGAATGTTATTTTCTTCAGGATTCAACTTGGAGGCCTGAACAAAATTGTTGTCCAATGAATACAATTCGGCATCTGGAGTTGTACTATCAGCATTTTTGATTTGTGCAGTTTGCGTATCAGGTTCAACAACTGTTTGGTTGGTGGAACTTGAGGCAATGAAAACACAAGGTTCAGACACTGCCTTCATACTACCTTCAGTGCCAATGGCATCACCAAATCGAGTACTTAAAGAAGATGAAACCATTGGAGGCGTTCGGGGTTTTGATGTTGAACAGAGCACATCATCCCGTTCATCAGAAGAACTGCTGATTACATTGTCCTGCAGCATAAAAGATAAGGGGAAACTTTACTTACTTTTCATTTACATAGTCATTATTCTATATTTTGACAAAACTTTTAGTATGGTGTTTCAATCAGGAGAACAGATTTCAATACAGGTACAACTCTCACCTTTGGTTCAGCCATTGTATCCACCTGGTGGCTTGCAGCAAATTCTTTGACTGTGCGAAAAGAAGTGCTTCACATGAAATTGGCTGGAAATCAATTTCTAATCATGTTGAAGCCAAACACGTTGATCCACCATTTCATGTTTAACTGTATGCCAGTCTACATATAACGTGGCATCCTTTATACAAAATAAATACTGTTCCTGATAATTCCATCAAAATGAGTTTGTTCACTTGTATGAATTTAAAACAAAATGTATATATATATAAAACACATAGTTTGTGTGTGTGTAATGTTACCGATAGACTCCTAAACGGAGAGGCTCACGTGCTTGATATTTGGCATAGACATGGCCATTGAGCCTGGGAAGGACATGGCCTACCTAAAAATACTTGACGAGATCCATATTTTTTATTCATATTTACCTCAGCGCATTTCAGCGAGGAATATTATACATGGAATCTGAGCCGGTGGGAGAGCAGCGCGCTGATTCGCTCAGAGCGATCACGTGATGTTCCATCCTTGCCGCCATAATCTCACAGTTACGCGTTCGCACGTAATTCAGAGCGAAAAGCGATTGCGTTTTTTCACATTTCAGCGAGGAACATTGCCATTCACACCACATAGGTTTTTTTTTCTTTCATCTTTAGATCCATGTTTTTAGCCATAACGTAGCGAACGTAGCGTAACGTAGCGAGGAATATTATACATGGAATCTTAGCCGGTGACAGTGCAGCGCGCTGATTCGCTCAAAGCGATCACCTGATGTTCCATCCCCGCTGCCAGACCATTGAACTGAAAATATATAGAATGACCATTGCCATTCACACCACATAGGTGGAGATGCAGCTACCGGGCGCCATCTTGGTTGGCACTCGATGCTGGGCGATGGTGATTTCCGTCACGCGTTTGCACGTAATTCAGAGCGAAAAGCGATTGCGTTTTTTCACCTTTTGTACGATCGTGTTTTGTGTCGATTTTGTGCAATATGAATTAAACGTCTTTGAAACAGCTGTGAAACGTCTTTCCACAACCCTTCCGTAACCGATTGGAGCCGTTTATTGCCGCACAAAATGGCATTTTAACAGTTGTCTGGCTTTTAAAATCTGGGACACGTTCAAAACAAACGAGATCCACGAAGCGAGTTGGTCGAGTCGTGCTAACCAGGATGGTGACACGGCGGCTTCACTTTTCACGGAGTATGAGCGTTCTATATATTTTCAATTCAGTGCGCCCGACTCGCTCACGTACTTGATTTGTGGCATAGACATGGCCATTGGGCCTTCACGGTGTAATTTGTGCGAGGCTTTTGTCCGAGTGAGCTTGAGTTGAGAGGGCGAATGTACGGGTTGGGAATGTACGGGTCTCCCTTCCCCCACCCGGCAACGCCGGTACTGGAGGGCGTCACAGGATCGGTGAGTCTCCAAAATCCGCTTCGTGCTGTTGTTGCGAAGATGCAGGACGATGTCGCGATTGTTGTGCTGCTCTCCTACATGAGATCTGCAACGTCATTGTTGACTGGCCCTCCCCTTCCGCCCCTCCCCCCTCCGTCCTCCCCTTCCCCTCCCCCCCCCCCTCCGTCCTCCTTCCCCTCCCCCCCCCCTCCGTCCTCCTTCCCCTCCCCCCCCCTCCGTCCTCCCCTTCCCCCTCCCTGCTCCCTCTCCCCTTCCCCCTCCACCCTACCCCCTCCCCATCCCTTTCCCCCCTACCCCTTCCCCTCCCCATCCCTTTCCCCCCTACCCCTTCCCCTCCCCCCCCCCCCCGTTCCCCTTCCCTTCCCTTCCCTTCCCCTCCCCCGCCCAGCAATGCCGGGTACTTCTGCTAGTATATTAACATAAAAGTGTTAACTTCATGGCGTGGAATGGAATGGTGAGCTCGGGGTAAAGGATGAGGCGGTTAGTTATTAGATTAATGGTATAAACCTCCCTTTGTATTTGCATAATGTTAGGACTTTGTGCACACCCTGAATCAAGGACATGTGCACAGAGCTGCAAAGTCGCTCGTTTGTTTTTGAGCCACGACGAGACAGCATTGTAACCTTTAGTGGCTATAAAGGGTTAACGATGTCGTTCTCAGGTTCCTTCCATGTCGAACCAGGCACAAGAGATGCCTCAGACGTTTTACTGTCCTTACTGTGGTACACCTGCCCATTCCATCCTCCCCTTGCACCCCTGGGGAGGAGGAAGAAGCTCTGGCCCTTGAATACTGCCGCTCATTATATTGACGACGAGTCAGGCGATACGTCAATGGACCACGCTGCTCGATGGCCATTGTGCCGATTGGTTAAGGGTCAAGACACTGATTGGGTCATAACACTGTCGATATGAGTAGAGCGGACCATTACTGGTGAGGGGAGCCAACATGGATGTCTCAGGGGTGGAGGCAATGGATAAGGGGGGCGTGTTCTCTAGCTTGTGTGTGCTGCTCCTGTATGAAGTTCTGAATTTAGCGAGTCGCACTCCTGGAGGCTCCGTTACAGGATGACGCTGGTAGCACGTCATGCTGAATGAGCTACTCTCCCAATTGAGACCTGGAAGTTTTCCTGCCTGCGATCTCAACCTCGCTCAGTTTTTGCAAGGACATTCAGTGGATGTGTGTCGCCCTAGGTGGCTTAGTTTATGTCTTTGCACTATCAAGTTATTGAGATTATTTATTGTGTCTTCTTGTAGTCCATCTTTAAGGCCGTAATCTATTGGTTCCGCAAATGGCTAGAAAAACGTTTTTGTGCTACCCAATTGCAAACTATGTGGAAATGGTTCCTTCCCATAGGAGAGAAGAGAATACCTATTTGGGGAAGGCGGGGGGTGTGGGGGGGGAGGGGTCAAACACCCCACAGACCTGCTTAGACCCTGATATTTTTAATGCTGTGCACAAACCCTCGTCCATAACGGGTGATGGAGGTTGTAGTCAAGTTTCGTCAAAATCGTGTGTGTAGTTTCAGAGAAGAGAGCAAATACCTGATTTTGATGCGGTCAATACACCTTCGTTAGGCATCAGATATGAAGCTTGTGGCCAATTTCATCGAAATTGTGTTTGGTTCAAGCGATGATGACTGAATTGTTTACAGACTCACTCACTCACTCATTCATTGACCGACTTACCTATGGACACCGCTCGATCACATTAGCTCACCAGGCTAATGTCCAGGTGAGCTAAATTCGATGCACACTGCTAAGGAATCCATCTTTCATTTGATAGATCAAAGTGAATCCAAGTTCATAGTGAAACCTAAGCTTACTCAGAACCCACATTCTAACGTTAATGCTCAAAGCCACAAACAGATTTGACAAGTTTATGCATGCAAGGGTAACAGGAAAACAAGGTACCCAGGTCATTCACCTGAGGATGAGGAATGTTCAGTGACCTATCTTGTAATTTAATTGATAAGCCAACCTGCTATTTTTCAACAGTGCTTAGAACTGGTGCGACTTTGTCACTTCAAATTGTCGTTGGCCCTCGTCAACAAATTTCATCCATTTTACAGCAAAATTCTGCACTCTATCCCAAATTCTTTGGTGAAATTCCATCAATTTGTTTGTCATCTCCCTGGTCCTCCACAGAATAGTACCCAGCATTTCACAAATTTTCAGTCATTTTTACGACGAAAAACAGAAAACCGTTGACAAATTACAATATTGAAAGGAAACCGTAACCGCACACCCGGATGGCGATCCGCTCCGCTGATTGGCTGAGAGCGCACAATTATGTGACATGGTGACCGCATCACTTCGAATGTAGTGTGTGCTCGGTACATGCGCCAAATTCAAACAAATCCAGAAATCAGGCTTATGTAAAGTTCCCGAGATGGTATCTGTTGTGGAAATCATTCAAGTCCACAACTTTAGTCCATCTGTTGGTTTAATTCCATTATGACCTTTGACATCATTCTGCAAATACAGGGATGCAATAGAAATAAGGTTTGGCTTCACATAGGTCAATCCACAATATAGTTCAATGAAAGCAAGCGTAATATTCTATGCGGTACGTACCGTTAACGAGTCTACTAGTCAATGTAACATGTCACAGGAGAAGTCCCCAGAGCAGCGGCCGCATCGGGTCTTATAGCCGCGCCCCCCTAGCGGTGTCAGCGAGCAGCGAGCATCACCTGGATTCAGCATTAATACGATTTCACTACATTCTCCCCACCGTTAGAATTACACTGCCGTGCGGCTAGAAGCGAGCGAGGCGTCAGCATTAACAGGGTGCGGAATTAGGGTATCAGTCGGCCCAACCGTACCGGTCCGGGCGGCGAATTTCCCTGCCAGCACGTGTCCGAAATTCCCCGGGTACGGCATCACGTAACCCAGAGACCCCGGCGTCGGAGTAGCTGCCAGAGTCAGGTGACGAAGGGGGTACCGCCAAGCCTTCAGGCAAGGGTGGCTGTGGCGAAGGGAGGGTCGGCAGACGTTCAGTGACAGAAGTGTCGGAAGAGTCCATAGTCTCAGAGATTGGCTCGTCCGATTCCTTATAAGGGTCGGTGACCCCGCATGGGGCAAGATGGCGTACGGAGACAGTGGACTCACGCCCATCTGCCGTCATCACACGTGCATGCTCGGGATTAGCCTGGAGTACCTGCACTTTGTCCACTAAGGGGTCGTACATGCTCGTGCGGACCGCCCGTTTGAGATAGGCCGGCCCGGGCTCAGCGAGCCAACTGGGTGAAGACCGGATACACCCCGAGCTCCTCGGGTGGTGGAAAAGTCTCTCGTGGGGAGTCTGGTTGGTGGCCGTACATAGGAGAGCCCTAATCGAGTTCAGCACCGCAGGTAGCGACCAAGCCCATTTATCGAGGCCCCGGCCGAGGGTCCGGAGGTTGAGCACGACGGCCCTCCATATAATCCCGTTGAAGCGTTCGATCTGCCCATTCGCTTGGTGTCTGTACGGCGTGGTATAACTAGAAGCGACGTTATTATGGAGCAAGTAGCCTCGCACTTCCTGAGACAAAAAGACCGCACCCCGATCTGTATGCACGTAGGCCGGGTACCCAAACATAGAGAACAAATTCTGCAGGCATCGCATTACCATGGCAGCCGTCATATCCACGCACGTATAAGCAAAAGGAAATCGCGAGTACTCATCGACGATAGTGAGCAGATAGCGAGAGTTACTCGACACCGGCAACGGGCCCTTGAAATCCATCGCCAATCTTTCCCACGGCCTCGTATCCCTAACCAGTGTCCCCAGGGGAGGGTTATAGAAACGTGGTTTGATTTCTGCGCATATAGCGCAGTCGCGACAGATACGGCGGATATCGTCAATCGAGTACGGCAGATTACCACTACGCACAAAATGAGCGAAACGCGTCACGCCCGGATGCCCTGCAGTTTCGTGCAAAACGCGTAGGCCCTCCAGAGTGACGATACCCGCGCACGTAACCGGTCTCGATAAGGCGTCGGCGACCTGGTTATCCTTCCCCGGGCGGTATTTGATAGTGCAGCAGAAGTCGGCAAGCTCTATACGCCAGCGAGTGATTTTCTCATTCTTAATGCACTGGGCGTGTAAGGTGTCGTACATGAACGCAACACTTTGTTGGTCCGTGATAATTTGGAAGCACCGCCCAAGTAAGTACGGGTGCCATCGCCGAATCGACTCGACGATCGCGTACGCTTCCTTTTCGACAGACGAATGTCGCCGCCCAGCGGAGGTAAGAGTCCGTGAAAAGAAAGCCACCGGGCGCCCTCCTTGGGAGAGGGTCGCCGCTATGGCATGATCCGAGGCATCACTTTCTAGGACGAAAGATCCGCTCTCGTCGATCGTCGCCACAGCGGCACTGGCGATGTCGGCCTTAAGGCCCTCAAAGGCCGCTAATGCGGCCGGACGCAGAGGGAATGTGTCGCAGGCCACATGGGGGCGAAGTTTCGTGGAGAAATTTTGGACGCACTTAGAGTAATGGGCGAATAGCCCGAGAGCGCGCTTCAGGGACGCCCGATCGCTGGGAGGGGCCATGTCGAGCAGAGGTCGCAGACGCTCCTTATCCGGAGCGACAGAGCCATGGGTCACAGTGTACCCCAGAAGATCTATCTTGCGTAGGGAGTATTGACACTTAGCCTCGTTCATGGTTAAGCGATACCTCTGCGCGACCTCGAGGAAGCGCTTCAGATTAGCATCATGGTGCCCTTGGTCATACTCACAAACCGTAAGATTGTCTAGATAGACGAAAACATCGGTCAAGTTCTCCCTCGCAATGAGGTCATCCATGGCCCTCTGGAAACAGGCGACCCCGTTCGTCACCCCAAAAGGCAATCGAGTAAACTGGTACAACCGTTGCCCCGACTCAAAAGCGGTATAGATACGATCTGCCCTAGAGATAGGGATCTGATGATACGCACTACGGAGATCGAGAGTGCTGTAGACCGAGTATTGGGCCACCTGTCGCACCAGCGCGTCCATCCCCGGAAGGGGGTAGGCATCCAGCTGTGTAAAACGGTTAATCGTTTGGGAATAGTCGATTACCATGCGTCTGCGGTGTGCTTCGCTTCGCACCACTAAGACCTGGGCCCGCCACGGCGACCGGCTGGGTTCTATGATGCCGTCTTTCAAGAGCTGAGCTGTCTCTCCCGCAATGAATTGCATGTCAGCTCGAGAGTAGCGCCGTGATTTTACCCGTACAGGTGTACAGTCGGAGGTTAAATTGGGGATCAGTGAAAGTGGCTGGATTTCCATTTTCGCAAGGGCACACACAGCAAGCGTGTCAGTCCCACCAACAGCAAGCGTGTCTGGCCCACCAAACTCCATTTCCAGTCGTCCATGCCGCTTAAGGAAATCGTGTCCTAACAGAATAACCACCTTTAGAGGCCATTTTTCCCCGCAAAGCGGGGGTTGGCCTTTTTCGGGAACCGTGGTTGTTGTTGTTTTTCGGTCCCCTTTTTGAAGCAATGTTTTACGGCCGGATGCCCTTCCTGACGCCAACCCTTTTTGCCGCCTTTAACGACAAACAGGGAATTACCAGTGAACTGGTACTCAATTAGCCGACCTCGGAAGGATGACAGGCTGAGTCAACCCCCCTGGCGTTAATTCAGCAATCGACCGGGATTCGAACCCAGGATCCTTGGATCCTAAGCCGGCACCCTAGCCGCTAGCCCAACACCAGGGTTCAACGTGTCCTAACAGAATGTCAGCGCATAAAGCAGGTAAGACCATGAGGTGTACATCTGGGAAAACCCGTCCCTTTATCACGAGTTTCAATCGACATTCCCCCTTCGTGCTGAGCCGAAGTCCCTGGGAAGCCATGAAGATCCGTCTCGTAGTCCCCAAGACCTGCCAACCATGCCTGTGCACTAGTCGCTGATCGATAAAACTATCCGTAGACCCTGTATCCACCAAGGCACGCACACAATGGCCCTCGACCATGAGGGGAATAACGGCTTGAGCCAGGCCGGACGAGCCTGCTGGGAGTGGGACCGAACCTCCCGAGTGGGTCGGTCGCGCCTCGCGGGTGGGTCCTATGCCAGCCGCAGTTTTCCGGGCGTCAGAGGGTGCCCGTGGAGTTTCGTATAAGTTGTCAGGGAGCGTTCCCATGCAATCAGCAGTGTTGCGGTCGTTGCCGGAGTATTCGTTGTTCATGGGGCATTCGTTAAAGCCGTCAGAGAGCCTTCCCATGCATTCTGCAGTTTTGCCATTCAAAATCGCTGTTTGACGAGTATGGGCCTCCGTTGTCTTGCCATTCAAAATCGCCGTTTGACAAGTATGGGCCTCCGTAGTCTTGCCATTCAAAATCGCCGTTTGACGAGTATGGGCCTCCGTAGTTTGTACCAAACGCGTGTCACCGCCAGAGGACGCTGTACGCTTTTGAGAGACGTAGCGGGTACGTACCGCCGGGGTTTGGCGAGGCCCCAAAGTCCCTTGCGTTGCCTGGAGTCTAGTCAAGGACGCACGTTCCGTGTCCGATTGAGGATGAGACTGTTGTGGCTGTTCGGTGTCTCTTGCCAAGGTCGATTGGGCGACCAGGGGCCCGCAAGGAGGGGCACTGCCCATCAAAGCCGGGTAAGGCGCCGTGTTCCGTGCTCGGCCCATAGGCTCTGCAATAAGCCCATTCAAGGTCGCGCGCGGCCGCGAACGGTTTTCCGGCACACTTTTGCATAGTGCCCCTTTTTGCGAGCACAAATGGCATATTGCGTCCCGAGCCGGACACACTGACCGGTGATGTCGTTGACCCCCCACAGAAGTAGCATGTGGCTCCGCGTAAGGCCTTGGGTCTGGCCATAGCGGCAGCCATCAGGATCCCCGGATCCTCCGCCGGGGCAACCTGGAGTTCCGCGAGCGGGTCCGCTCCCGGTTCATCGGCAGTACTGCTCTCCGGCCGTGCGTGTAGCGAGGTCCCCGCCAAGAGGCGCGTGCGATCATAGTCGTTCGACTGCAGCCGCGCTTCGGTATATATTTTTCCTTGTTCTAGAGCCGCCGTGAAGGTCAGGTCGGTCTTCTCCAAGAGCTTGAGCCTGAGGTCCTGAGAGGAGACTCCGGAGACGAAAGCGTCTAGGAGAAGGTCATCTTGAACCTGCTCGTGAGTCCGTGGCTCCTGGGTGCTGTCTAGCAGGAGTTGCCGGAGCTCCTGGGCATAGTGATCCATCGGCTCGTTTGGTTGCTGGCGTCGTGATAACAGCAAACAGCGAGCATACACCACGCTCTTTTTCTTTATGTACAATCGCTTGAGCTCCGCAACAGCGAGGTCATATGTCGCACATCGCGCAATACTGTTGTACACCTTGTAGTCGACTTTGGACTGGAGCGCTGCTAGCTTCGCGGCAGCTGTCGGCTCGACGTCCTGGTCAGCGAACTGGTTCTCCAAAGCTTTCAACCAGTGAGTCAGTTGCAAACCAGCATCCGGGGCTTGCGGGTCGGCGCAGAATTGCGAAACCACCAGCATCTTGTTGCCCGCCATGTCCGTAGGTTTTAATGGAATTAAGTGTTGTGGAAATCATTCAAGTCCACAACTTTAGTCCATCTGTTGGTTTAATTCCATTAAGACCTTTGACATCATTCTGCAAATACAGGGATGCAATAGAAATAAGGTTTGGCTTCACATAGGTCAATCCACAATATAGTTCAATGAAAGCAAGCGTAATATTCTATGCGGTACGTACCGTTAACGAGTCTACTAGTCAATGTAACATGTCACAGGAGAAGTCCCCAGAGCAGCGGCCACATCGGGTCTTATAGCCACGCCCCCCTAGCGGTGTCAGCGAGCAGCGAGCATCATCTGGGTTCAGCATTAATACGATTTCACTACAGTATCGTTCATGTGGAAGTTGTGTTTCGAGTTAAGAATGACCAATTTAATGCTCCACATTAATTATATTTTAGTTTGCAAGTGGGTCGTGCGTGATAAACGTTTTCAAATGAATATATTACGGCCTATTTGTCTTGTCCTCATTAAAGTGTTCATCTATTTTCTAAAGCCTGCATGTCTGTTTCTGCAATCCTTCCCATGCAAAGTTTCAGCTTTGAGTATCCCTGGAGAGGAAATTACTTGAAAAGAAAATAACGCGTGTTTAGATACGCTTGTTAAATCTTGAAGCACTGACAACTGCTTGGGTTGCTTTGTGCTAAATTTAGCCTTAAGCTGGCCATATTTGAGGTGAATGACTTCTGTGTGCGATTCCCACTAAGCACCGCTTGCCATCTTGGTTGAGGGCAATGCACATGACAACACTTAATATTGGATCAGAAAAATTGTTTGATAAATACCAACACTTGCAAAGAATTACTCTTGTTTTATGAAAGAAACATCATTCGTTTTAACGAAACATGTTTACCGACCCAAAAAACATAATGCTGATTTACCAAATTCTGAACTCGACACAACCTCCTCAATTGGTGACTGCACTGCACACAAAGCCTGCTCCAAAGGAGTAAAAGTGCTGCTGACAGGATTTTCGTCATTGCATATGCTCTCCTGCAAGAATAAAATATCATAGCAGACGGATTGAGACTTATCACTTATCAGAGCTTAATGCATTGCATTTTTTCTTTAAAGTCATCTTGAGTTTTAAAATGTATCATTTGTCTAGTTCTCTCAAATACCACAGGAGGATGATCTTTCTGCAGTGAGGTGGTGGTCTCCACTTTCTCAATGGTTAAAGAAAAATCAGCAGCTGGAGCTAAAAGCAAAAAAAATAATATGAAATAAAAATAATCACATCCCATAAACATCATCAAGATTCTGAAACGCATGCACAAAAGGCATGGATTCGAATCTCAAATAAGGTGATTTGTATTCAGTTTTACCACCAATGAATATTTTCTCTCTTCAAAAAACAAATCAATCAAAATCGAAAACAGTCAACTCCCCCATGCCCACTCTCATCCCCACAAACAAAAAACACTCACAGTGTTTCTTCATACGTGTTGAATCTTCCAGATAGAGCTCGCCGTTAAGTTTTCGCACAGCAGATTCAAAATCTTCATAGTCTATAATATGGAATAAAATAAAATTGGTTTCATGCATCAAGGTTAATTCATTTTAGGTTGTGAGTAAGCACAACGCAAACATTGATTTTGGATGCAAAACAGTATCTATTACATGAGATACAAGCCAAGCTTGAATGACCTCAACGTTGATAAAATATCAAAATTTCTTCGAAAAAGGGAGAATTTCAAAATGCCAAAGGTGTTTGATTTATTGATAGAATGGGATCAGACCACAAGTTACTATTCCAATAACTTTATTTAGGGTGTTTAATCACCAACCACACCATCCTTTTGAAATGTATGTCAAGTCTGTTGTACCATTAAACGAGCAGGCCATTGCCAGCAAATCAGACAACAAAATTTCTACCCCAAGCACAGATGAAAAGAAAACAAGACCGGTGGTCTAACAACAGCTTAGCTGGGCTTGGATCTGGTGAGTGGAGGATCTGCTGTCCCCCTGTCATGTGACCAGATCCTCAGCTCTGATTGGTGGGCGTTTGTGAGGGACATACATACACCGAATGGACAGACAAATACTGTTCCATACGGCATTGCCTCAAGGGCTACGCCGTAAAAATAAAACTGCCAATGGATTCATTAACAAAACTGACTCGGCAGCAACTGCACATCACTTTTGAGGAGGATGACATTATACACAAGTATAGCGCAGGCTTAAAGGCCATTTACAAAATATAGATATAAACACAGCAGAGTTTTACCTCCATCACTCCATCCCCACTTCCTCATCCCATCAAGCTCTGAGCATTTACATTCTGTCCAATCTCCCCTGCAAACAATAATCCTCAATTTCTCCACTAACCTTCCAATTTCCACTTCCTATTCTCATGTTTTAAAACGAATCGTTAGTGGACAAATCGGCTTGCAACTCTTCCTGAAATTCGTGCGAAATTAACTACTTGCAAAAAAGTTTCAAAACATGTCGAAAAACGAACGTTGAAGATTGCTTCAGAACGAGAGAACAAAAAAGTTTCAGCCATACATTCAGTCATTCACACCAAATGTTGCCCACTATAAATGTACCATAATTGCCAACACAACAGATGGTAAACCCATACATAAAATCCTGCAGCAAAACTACAAACAATAAACACTTGCAAGAGGAATAGCCAAGCCTACCATCCTCAGAGTCACTGATGTAACCTGGTTGGTTTTTGTAGCAGAAGAAAGTTGGTGGCAGCTGAAGGCTTTCAGCAAGTTTCCGCTGTTCTGCCGTTGGCAAAAGCTCCCAAACAACTTCGACAACGGCCTCACTTGCACATACTTCTTCGTTGGCAGAAAGGTCATTTTGACCATCAACTCCATCTGTTGAAGATGATTCAGGAACATGTTCTGCCAATGATGGTCTGACGTTTGATTCTCCTTGGTTAGAAACATCCTGATCAGAATCTGCAAAATCCAGAAAAGAAGAAGAATGGAGAGAACAATTCGATATCAAATTTGAATTTGGTGAAAAACAACAAAATCAGATGAACAATACACTTTTATAATGCAAAGGAGAGAATATTTCAGTTAATCCCATTTCCAGAAAAATCATGAACAAAGCAATTGGAGCTGCTGCAATTATTTATTCTGGTTCCAACGAACAGGCAATGCAATTTGTATTTGCTGTGCGTATCCTCAAATAAATACATTTCAAATAAATAAAGAGAAATATACAAAGACATCATTACTTTTATTACTGTTTTCCAATTAAAAGTCTTCCAGCACACACCTTGCTATTCCACACAGCTACTTTTCTTTCTTACACGAGATTACCAAAGTTTAAAATTAAACTTAATCATGCAAACAACTCAGCAATGCAAGCAGCAAAACAAAATATATCGCAAATAAACCAGTCATATAAAGATGGAACCTATCTAAGTGCAAAAAGGCAAAGTCGTGCGTATGATTGAACAGCCAAGCACAAACAAGGACAACTGCAAAAGCTTACAAACTATTATGGGTGAGAAAATAAAAATAGATCTTGAGGAACTCAATCGAAAGAGGTACTCCCAAACACAGCACGTACTAGATTTACACATCCTTTCATTACAAACATTTTGTCACCTCTGTTGATCAATTATTGTTTTCTATGCATTGAGATGTTAGAGAGGAATAATGGTGAGAAAGTGGGGAGGGGTGCTGGGAGGGGTTGCTGATTGTGACAACTCCCACAGTGGAGCACTCCATGCTGATTATGAACTCAGATCACCCCAAGATCTCTGTACCTGTGGTTGCAGAACTAGCATTGGGAACCCAGGATGTCCAGAAGGCAGCTGGGTTAGCTTTGAAAAGCCTGAAATCATTGGCTAACAGCCACATGTAAAAGGCAGTGATAACAATACATCATTTCCAGGCAGTGAGGGAAATAATATTTATATTAGGAATAATTTGCTAGTAATTTTATAAATGCTGATTATTTATTGGAACAGCTGAATGAGTGCATTCCTCTGACTCGATGAACCTTTCCTTTTGCCTGCCATTCTTCAATACTTGCGCATTGGCATCAACATACCGCTTTTAACAAGTTGTGCAGCAAATTAAATTATAATAGAAATGAAAAATAATACAATCCACCAGACTGAGAGAAGGGGCATGTCAGTGAAAGCACAATGGCATCACCACAGTCTGCCAGATAAGGAAGCACAGGAAGAAAAGACAGGGATATCTATTTTACACAACTTACAAAATAAAGTTGAATGCCTTTTAACAATGGGCCTAAACTCTCCTTTCATGTGCAGTCTTGGTTTATCGTTTACGCTAGTATTTACACATCATGTGGTCGGCGCTCACAATCATTGTGCAGAAAGCAAGATGCACCCTAATTAAGCAAAGTCAGCACAGGAAAAGAGAATGATGAGGATAAAGGTTAGAAGGGCAGATAGGATAACAGAAGCCACCAGACGACAATGCAACAAAGTCAAATTGTGAAGAAAAAAAACTGACATGTCTGAAGGTTGTAGAAGTAGTAACCGGAAGTTACACAAAGTCTAATGTAAAAATCCAATGCTTTTTTTTTTACCCTTCACAGAACTGTCAGGATCGTAAAAAGTTGTTCCACCTCACTTGAAATGGCATGTGTAACATGAACAACAGAGTTGACAAACAAACCAAATTATGCGTTAGATAAAGTTACTTAATTGAAAATAAACCGACAGTATTGCTCTATTTTTGAGGATTCCTGCTTTTGTGTGGAAGACAAATGTGAAAGGAGGACCACGACATCAAGTGACGTCAGCACATGACACTACACTACTGCCGTGCATGCATGAAAGCCCAGCAACATCACATGGGTTGGTGGGATAAAGCATGCTTACTTAAACAAGACCAAAAGTCGAACAGCAGCGTAGCCAGGCTTGTGAAATATTGTAAACCACAAACACATACGATTAGATTTTCAAACGGTCACTAATGCTGTTTATAACATTAAACAAAGAAATTTGGAGGAATCTCGACTCCATGAGGTAAGTTTTACTTACAGAACTGAGGGAAGATCTACTGTAATCTATATACCCCACAAGGTTTGGAGGTGTGCTCATTTACCAAGCAGCTAGCTAGCGCTTGCCAAGCCAGCCGTTCCTTAATGGTTTTGAATGGAGTGCTTGCTCAAATGCTTAAACCACTTGGCGATCTCTCCACTAGAAACTTGGTCAATGAACACACCCAATGTTCTTGAGACCCGAACATAGATCGACTGTAAT
This sequence comes from Myxine glutinosa, assembly GCF_964187855.1. Lineage (NCBI taxonomy): Eukaryota > Metazoa > Chordata > Myxini > Myxiniformes > Myxinidae > Myxine > Myxine glutinosa. The sequence continues at coordinate 49,576,046 of NC_136268.1, forward strand.
CTATATATCCCCAAGAGGAATGACCCTTTCTGCAGCTCCCGTAGTGAGCGAGTGTAGGCCTACTTGTAAATTAAAATGTCGGTCGGTGGAGTCAGCCGTCGTAATGACATCATAGATGTAATGGACACAAAAACTGCCGCTTCTTCAATATGGAGAACATGATATATTTTACCTTCCAGTATGTTTGCAGTCACTACGAAGGGATTAGTGTTACGATTAGATTAACTATAATATTATCGTTACGTTAGCATTATTTCGAAAATGATAGTGATATTACTATCAAAAAACCGAGGTGAATTCCTTACTTACTCAGTTATTAATATTAGTGCCGAACACCGATCATCATTGATCATGAACCATACACCGCTTCAATGAATCCACTAACCTACCTTTACATTCACGACATTGGGATTAAAGTATTATGGTTATATTTACTTTATTATTATTATTACGAAAAACGATACAACTGAAACGATACACTACTACTGTATTAAGAAACCTGGGCTTAATTTGTCCGAAGTGGACTGAAGGTGAAGCATAAACGCCTAAGGCCTATAAGTAGTGTAATAATGTTGCTTCTGGGACACCTCCGTTTAACATGGGAAATCCCTATCTAATGTCATTTACCCCCTTGTCTTTTTCAAAAATCATAAACACCTCTATTTCTCCCACCCTCATCTTTATGAACCTTTTGTCTGTAGTACCTATCCTTAATGTTGTTCATTAGACCACTCAAACACTACAAATATTTGTTTTCTCTTATAGACCTATCATCCTTCTTCTACATATCATCTGGCAGATTAATCTTTGACCCACTCAAACATTGACCCATTCACTTCCATATTAATTCTTTCCCTCCCTCATTGCCCCTAAACACCTATATTTCTCTCACCCTGTTCTTTACGAACCTTCTAACCTTTTGACATGTTATCCTTATTCATTAGACCACTTAAACACCTGTGATCCTTCTGACCTCATGGACCTTTTAACCTTTTACTCTTAATATCATCTGGTGAATATAACCCACTCAAACAACGACCCTACAAATATTTGTTTATGCGTGGGAAATAATTTAATTCTCCTACAACTCTCTTCACCATCTAATATATTAACAAAAAATATGTTTGAGTTTGGTTCTTTATTAAGATATTTTAACTGAGCTAAGATAAAATGGTAAACCTCCCTCAATGTTCTTGTTTGAGCGCCTCCAGTGCCACATACCATTTTTTGGTAAGCCCCGCCCACTTTTTGGTAAACCACGCCCATTTTTACTAAGCCCCGCCCACTTTTTGTTAAGCCACGCCCACTTTTTACTAAGCCCCGCCCGCTTTTGTTAAGCTCCTCCCACTTTTGCTAAGTCCCACCCACTTTATAAACTCTTCAGCATTGTATCATTTCCAGGTAATACATAACATCATTTTCAGGGAATTTCCATCACATCATTTCCAGTTAAGACACGCCCAGGGAATTTCCACAGGAAATGACACACACCCAGCCCTTCTTATAAAAGGCACCGACCACACAGGCTTTTTCAAACACGCTTTCTGCTTCACTTGAGAATGGACTCCTATGCCGAAATGGAATGGGATAACTTTGCTATTCCTTGGAGTCCTACTACCTGTGTAGCGCTCAACCTTCAGATTGATGAACTGGACTCGAACCTCTTGTCGATGGAGGAAATTGTATCTGAGCTACGAAATGAAAATTCTACTTTTAACACAACTTGGGATAAAGTTATTTTTTTGTTTGAAGATCTTTTGAACAACCAAGACCCACAGAACGAGTTCTACCTTGATGACCCAGCCAAAGAGTTATACCTTGGAGATCCACAAAATCCTGAAAAAGAGTTCTACCATGATGATACTTATTGTGAGTTATCAAAACAAAACCCACTGAACGAGTTCTACCTTGATGACCCAGCCAAAGAGTTATACCTTGGAGACTCACTAAATTTGGGAAAAACAAATTATGAGGTCTGCCTAGATGGTTCTAACTGTGGAGCCTACCTTGGAGACTCACTAAATTTGGGAAAAACAAATTATGAGGTCTGCCTAGATGGTTCTAACTGTGGAGCCTACCTTGGAGACTCACTAAATTTGGGAAAAACAAATTATGAGGTCTGCCTAGATGGTTCTAACTGTGGAGCCTACCTTGGAGACTCACTAAATTTGGGAAAAACAAATTATGAGGTCTGCCTAGATGGTTCTAACTGTGGAGCCTACCTTGGAGACTCACTAAATTTGGGAAAAACAAATTATGAGGTTTGCCTAGATGGTTCTAACTGTGGAGCCTACCTTGGAGACTCACTAAATTTGGGAAAAACTAATTATGAGGTCTGCCTAGATGGTTCTAACTGTGGAGCCTACCTTGGAGACTCACTGAATTTGGGAAAAACAAATTATGAGGTCTGCCTAGATGGTTCTAACTGTGGAGCCTACCTTGGAGACTCACTAAATTTGGGAAAAACAAATTATGAGGTCTGCCTAGATGGTTCTAACTGTGGAGCCTACCTTGGAGACTCACTAAATTTGGGAAAAACAAATTATGAGGTTTGCCTAGATGGTTCTAACTGTGGAGCCTACCTTGGAGACTCACTAAATTTGGGAAAAACTAATTATGAGGTCTGCCTAGATGGTTCTAACTGTGGAGCCTACCTTGGAGACTCACTAAATTTCATAAAATTAGGAAAAGAGTTTTACCTTGGAGACTTTGAAAACTGGTTTCGTTTTGGAGACTCGGAATGGGGGTTTTGTTTTGATGACTCGGAATGTGATACCTATCTTGGAGGCTCAACAGGAATGTGGTTATACCTTGGGAACTTGGAAAGTTGGTTTTATTTTGGAGACTCTACCTGTGGGGTTCCTCTTGGAGACTCTTTGGATTCTAAAGCAATGAACAATGTTCTTTATTTAATGACGCTTGATTTAAGCAATATCAAGAAAGTTCGAGGAAGAAAATGCTGGAAAATTCTTTCTTCCCATTTCTACTTCTTCAAACTTAAAAGCCTTGAAAGACAGAATTGGAGGAAGAGGAAAAAAAAAAAAAGAAATACGTATTTAAAAAAGAAGAAAAGAAAGATTATGTTAGGGTTTGGGTGGGATTTTGAATGTGAGGGTTAGGGATGGGGTTGGGTTAGGGTTGGGATTTTGAATGTGAGGGTTAGGGATGGGGTTGGGTTAGGGTTGGGATTTTGAATGTGAGGGTTAGGGTTGGGGTTGGGTTAGGGATGGGGTTGGGTTAGGGATGGGGTTGGGTTAGGGATGGGTTGGGTTAGGGTTGGGATTTTGAATGTGAGGGTTAGGGTTGGGGTTGGGTTAGGGATGGGATTGGGTTAGGGTTGGGATTTTGAATGTGAGGGTTAGGGATGGGTTGGGTTAGGGATGGGGTTGGGTTAGGGATGGGGTTGGGTTAGGGTTGGGGTTGGGTTAGGGATGGGGTTGGGTTAGGGATGGGGTTGGGTTAGGGATGGGGTTGGGTTAGGGATGGGGTTGGGTTAGGGATGGGGTTGGGTTAGGGATGGGTTGGGTTAGGGATGGGTTTGGGTTAGGGATGGGGTTGGGTTAGGGCTTGGGTTGGGTTAGGGTTTGTATATTATTATGACTCACTCGCACATACACACACACACAAAAGTTAAGCCCCAACTAAAAAGTTGTGGGATTCTGTGTTTGGGGTTCACAGATTTAAAAACGTATCCCCATTATACACACACAAAAGTTAAGCCCCAACTAAAAAGTTGTGGGATTCTGTGTTTGGGGTTCACAGATTTAAAAACGTATCCCCATTATACACACACAAAAGTTAAGCCCCAACTAAAAAGTTGTGGGATTCTGTGTTTGGGGTTCACAGATTTAAAAACGTATCCCCATTATACACACACAAAAGTTAAGCCCCAACTAAAAAGTTGTGGGATTCTGTGTTTGGGGTTCACAGATTTAAAAACGTATCCCCATTACATTTTATTTATTTATTTATTATTTTCAAGGGTATTATCTGCTTACTTGTGTTTTTTGTAATTCTTGTGAGTAAAATGAACCCAAGATTTCTTCTCCATTTAAATCATATAATTTGTAGGTCCAAGGGACTGTATCCATTACATCAATGATTTTAAATAATTCACGAGTCCATTTTTGTGTATAACCTTTCTCAAAATGACTTTTCCATTTGTATATTCTTACAATATCACCAACTTTAAACTTGGGCTTTCTCAAATTAATCTCCTTTTCATATTCTAATTTTGTAAATGTTTCTGATGGTTTTGATTGTGTTGATGAATGAACTGTATTATTGTAATTATCTACAATATCCTGAATTAAATACACCCATTTTTGAGAACCGAGTTGTGTGAATTTTTTATATAATTTCTCTTTTAAAGTACGATTAAAACGCTCAATAACAACTGCCTTTCCTTCATTAAAGGTGCTGTATAATTTAATACCCTTCCCCTTAAGAAATTTCATGAATATTTTGTTATAGAACTCTGTTCCCTCATCAGTCCATAACTTCTTTGGTTTCCTTTTATCCCGATCAAATATTAGCTTAAAGGCTAACATTAAAGTATCACCCCTTTTATTTTTTAAAGGGACAACCCAGGCAAATCTACTCCTCAAATCAATAACGGTTAAAGCATACCTGTATCCCCTGTCATTATTCAATTCAATTAAATCAGCGGACCATATGTGGTCAGTGTATTTAGAATAAACCTTCCTTCTTTTAAACTTTGTGATTATAGGTTTGTGTAATTCTTCAGCCAAAAGCTCCTCAGTCTTGATGGCATCATTAGAGCCTAATAGTTTTTTGAGGAATAACCAAGACCAAGTTTCAATTTAGCATTTATCAAATTTCTCACAATAAACCTATCAACTTTCTCTCTCAACGTTGGATTTTGTATCAAAGACAAATTATACAACATTTCGCTGTCGGCTTTATGTTTTTCAGTCAACGTAGTGGTTTTCCCATAAGCAATATCATGCTTCATACACACTTCGTCAACCCTATTTGTAGGTTTAGACCAAGGTTTAGGATTGTCAGCCTCATCTAATCTTTTATCCAAGTTTGTTCCTGGACCACAGAAAGAATACCCTGGAAGGTGTAATTCCCCTGGAATTCCAGTTGTTGTAAATTTACTTCCTGACAGAAACTTTTGTATGTCTCCTCCTCTTTTAGGAGAGATGAATTGGCACTTTTTAGAGCCACATACTTGACATATTCCTTTTTGATAAACTCTATTATTTTTAGCTTTAACATAAGAGATATTTTTAGATTTAGTTTTCTTTTTACATTTGAGACAATAACTCATATTTATTTATCAGAAAAATTCCGACAGAGTATCAAAACCTTTTTGGTTTTCAACATATACATTTCAATCTTTATTTTTAAAACATAAAGAATCCTAAGGAATGCCTTCACTCTCTCCTCCATTTATTTACAAATAAAAACTAACTAAAGTCAATGACACCAACATCATCAATCACATAATCTTTTCCTTCTTCTTCTTCTTCTTCTTCACCACTTTCTCGTTTAAATCTCTGAAATTGAAGACATTGACGTTCTTATTTTTGAAACCATTATCTTCATAAGAGTTGATAATTCTTTAATTTCCTCTTCGGTGCGTTGAGATTGATTTATTTGCTTTAATACACTCAATCTTTTATGAATCTCAGTGATTTCCATCTTTTTATATTTTTCCTCCCTCTCTCTTTGCTCCCTCTCCTCCTCCTCCATTTTCTCCCTCTCCCTTTCCTCCTTCTCCTTTTTCTCTCTTTCCTCCTTCTCCCTTTTCTCCCTTTCCTCCTTCTCCTTTTTCTCCCTCTCCTCCTTCTCCTCCTTTTTCTCCCTCTCCTCCTTCTCCTCCCTCTCCCTTTCCTCCTTCTCCTTTTTCTCTCTTTCCTCCTTCTCTTCTTCAACTCCTTCCTCATCCCTTGCTACCCTTGAGTTTGAACCCCAAAGAATATTATACATATACTCATCTGGATTTTGAGATATTCTTGTATCTATAATTATTTTTCTCATAATAGGATACCAATAAGATTTGTTGACGATTTCTAAAAGAGTTTTATATTTCATAACTTTGAGAAGTTCATTTTTATTTAATATTTTAAACAAGTCTCTATTTGTGGGTTTAACAATATCAGTATAAGGCCAGTTTTTTATGACAAAATTCCCATGTATATGCTCCAAATCATAAGGTATGTAATACCGAGCACCCTTTTCTTGTAGGTATCCTTGAATACAAAAATTATAATTCTCTTGTAGTCTTCTTCCTGCCATTTATGTATCAGAAATATATGTGAGATTAATATTATGACAGGTAATACCACCCCATCTTCCCACTACCAAATCGGTTTGTATTCCTCGGCTTTCTATCCTTATCTCATTACCTTCCTTCTTTGTCATGCGAACCATCGCTATACTATCATATATTTTTATTTTCTTAAAATCACGTATTTGTTGTTTACTAATTGTACTTCCACATAAATCCTTATCTTCACCAAGTGGATAATATTCTTCTTTACGAGACTGATTTAAATCATGTAGGTCTTCTATGTTTATTGAAAAAGACCAATTATACCCTAAATCAGGCATATCATACCCCCATTTATTAATTCGCATATTAACTAAATGTCCTTCTTTATAAAATTCAATTGTAAGCAGGTAGTTAAATTCAATGAGGAAAGGTGTATGGTCAGTATAACCAGGTGTTGTGGTTGTAAATTTTACTTCTTTCACAAAACGTGCTGTTTTCTTTAAAAATATATATTGTGATAAATCACTTAATCTAATTAAGTCATTCGCATCTGTAGGGTTTGGATAATTGATTAATTTATAAGTATTCTTCATATTAATATTTTTACTTACACTATATTTTTGTCGTTCAGCCTGTGCCTTTGTATAATAATTTGATAAATCAATATCCTGAGAGGATTTTCCAAAGATAGAACCATCTTTTCCAACATAAGTCATTTATATTAGATTAAAAATGATATCATAAAACTTTTCATTATTGTTGAGTTGAAATAATACATATAAACATAATTGACCACAACATTTAGAATTAATTTCTTGAACTTGAAATGTTTGATAAACACCATTCTGTAAGAATTGTATTACTTCAACAGGTGGTGGCATACCATAACTATCAAAATAATATTTATCCTGACTATTATGAATACAAACCCAATGAGAACCATTCTGTGTGTCTAAATTCATAATAATATTCTTTGTATTCTTATTTATATGTATTAATTCATCTCTCATACAGATTACCACATTATCAATTTTTAGTGTTTTACAATACTTGGCTAGTTCTATATTTGACGTTGTATTCTTTCCAAATTGTTTAAACCATTTATCCATTTATTTATGAGAAAGATACAATCCATTACCCCGTTTAGTTAGTTTAACACCCGCTTGAGCGATAGAGGAAAGCATATCACCAACCAACAATCTAGCTTTATCAGGTAGACTTTCAAGTTTTTGAGCAAAATCTACAATTACACCACTTCCACTAATTTGTTTCTCCAACTCCTTGTTATGTCTTTCCAATTCTTTTTGAGCTTTTAGTTGTGCCTTCCTTTCGTTAGCAGTTTTTACCGCTGCTGAAATACCACCAGTCAATGCTCCCGCCGCACTTAAACCAGCAAATAAAGGAATTAGAAACGGGAGAAATCCTCCTCTTGACTCGTCTATTGAATATTTCTTTAACATAGGTTTCGTCATTTTAATTTTAAGTGATCCAACATCATTTAGTGTTTTTACTTGTGTGTGTGTGAGTAAAACATCAATTCTTACAGCTCCTTTTCTTTGAATTGTATTAACATTAATAATACAAGGCTTTTGATTTTGAATACAAGATGTTAATTTATTAAGATTGATTTGATTAACATATACCCCAACCATTTATTTATGAGAAAAAACCTATGTGATATTAATCATAACACCATTATCTGTATTAATCTGTAATTCTGTTTCCTCCAAAAGCAAACAATAAGCATCAACTTCTTCATTCTCCCCTCTTTCAATGTATAGAGAAGTATCCACTCGATTAGACTTTATAGTTTCCTTTTGAGAACTCAGGTCAATTGCGTAGATTGTATATAAACCTTTAAATGCAACCATATCCAAAATAGGATCATTATTACCATTACTTTCACACACCTTTTGGTAGGACTTGTAGGCTTCCGCATAATCATTTTTTTCCCAATCAATTTCCAATCTATCTCGCGGATAAAATGTGCCATCAAGAGAAACCCGAAGTTGTTTCACCTTAGCATTATCACTCAGCGCATTATTCTTATTAGTACCGTCCTCTCCATCTGGTTTTTTAAAAATGAGCCAGAGGTATCGTGGCTTTCCTTGAAGAACACCCAAATTCCAAGTGTAGGTAGTGTGTTCCAGTTTAACGTGTTGACATCTTCTTTTAAGGTATGATACATTTAGCGGTTTCTTTGAGTTAAGTCTTCTATTTAACATCTCTTCCGTTTTAAGATTAGGAGTATATTCACTGATATACCAACACAAATCATTAATAACAAATTTATTGTTGTCTCCAAAAGCATTTTCATCCCCAAAAAGCAACCTATTTACATTATCATTCCTTTGTAGTTGAAATCTAATTTTAAGACCATACAAAACTTTATCATAATCGCAAAATCCAAATATACCTTTAAGAGGTACTGCTACGGTAAAACTATTCACTGCTTTTGTTTCATCATTATACATTGACTTCCTTTGACTATAACCAGGGTCTGCGTTTGTACCCGTTGACATATCAGGAATAAAACCTTCAACAGCTCCCTTACCCATTCTATCACTAAACGAATATAGTGTAAATTTCATCATTTCAGATGTAGCAGAGACATAATCAACCGCTTCAACCTCTTGTGTTCCAATATACAGGCGGACACTGTCAAACATTTTCCAGAAGAAATCATTTACGAGTGTAGCATTAGTATTATTCGCAGCCTTAGTGAATTTAAATTTACACAGCAAGAAACTATCAGCTATATTCAAGTAAGTTTGTTGATTATTTATTTCAAAACTTTTTGTTCCGTTTGAATTCCAGTCTGTTCCTGTTATAGCATTTACCTTAAAATAGTCTTCCTTTTTAGTGGAGTTTGAAATGATAATCGTATCATCCAAATCATAGATACTATCAATCGCTTCCATACTTGTATTTATATAGCATTAAAATTGTTGAAACCCTGACCCAAGTATTTTAATGATTTTTTGTCGTTCTTGTGAAGATAGTTGAGTTTTACCTTTTTTTATTTCTTTGATTGCTTGTAATTTATGAGACTCCTTTTGAGCATCTTTTATACTCTTTATAGCACCCGCAACGGAGCCCACGGCAGAAGCAGTTGAACCAATTAGGTCTTTATGTTTAAGGATGGTTGAACCAATACCCATTAGAGTATCAATTATCCCATCTCCTTTATTTCGAAATTGATGACCTACACCTCGTTGTCTCTTAGGTTTATAGTATCCTCTACCCACATACCTTGTATAGTCTGGTGAAAGGAACATGCCCTCCCCTGTAATTATTTTATATTTTCCCAACTCGTGTTTTCTCACAATAACCATTATTTATTTATTGAAAAACTTCACGTAGGTGAATTCTGATGGATATAATTTCATCATTAAAGGATATCATACGATTATCTTGGTCGGTTATCCTAAAATTTACTCTGTATATGGTTTTTCCTGACACAGGTAAATAGACAAGATTTTTTGGTTCCATATTAAATTTATAACCAATCGGGGTTGAGTATGCACTGAATGAAAATATTGTATTTGTTCTTATTCCATCGTTATAAGCACCATCAATCAAATCACAATGAATTAATACTGAATTTATACCGGAGGATATTTGGATAACATTATCACTGTAAAACGTCCCGTTATTTTCAATCTTTTTTGAAGAGAAACCCAATAGCTCTCTAAACGAATTTTCAATCGTGAAATCAACTTTATAATTATTTTTAAGTTTAATAGTTGATTTTGAAGTGTGTTTTTGAATATCTATTACAATATTTTTTGGTTCATCACCTTTTTCTTTCATAAGGCGAGAGACTTCTGAAGATATTTGAGAAATCTCGTAAGCTCCAGGTGAAACAGTTATAGTTTTGTAGGCAGTGCCTGGATTATAACTAAACTTGTTGTTTTTCTCTGTGATATTAAAAAGGGTATTGTAAGTTTCCATTGACAACAAAGATGCCTCATATGAGGTAAGGGGGTCAAGTTGTAGTGGGTAAGGGAATGAAGCTGTGTAATCGCTCGTTGTGAAATTAAAACTAAGAATTGTGCTTCTCATCTTATTTAATATCTAATAAAATATCTTTGTATTGACATTTATTAATTATTTTCATATTCATCAACTGATCTAAAATGGCTGAGGATTCATTAAAACAATTGTTGTTTCCAGCCTTCTTACTACCTAACAACAATAATAGCCTATTAACTAATTGTGATGGGTCATTTGGAAGAAAACTAACACCTGAACCAAGTTTACTTAAAGCATCAATAATATGTTTCTCCTTCTCATTCTTCTTACTTTTACCAGCAACAGAAACTCCATAATCAAGTGCATTTAACAACTCAATATATACCCTATCTTCCTCTCTTTCCATATCAAGTGGTTCCTCAAAATATTTTGAACCGCTGAATCCGGGGTTTGTTAGAAGAAACATTAATCTTGGAGTTAATTTAACATTTGGTTGAGTAGAACTCAAGAACATCAATTCATCATTAAATATCAATACCTTTTCTTCCACAAGATGAAACACTGCTGGTTCTTCTGTTGGAATGAGACCTGCTCTGGTTTTTGAACCCGCCGAATATTCATTGTTTTGAAGAGCTTCCACAACATAATTAGGGGGTTGATTTACCTGCTCAAGTTTCCGAAATAATCCCTCGTCATCATATTCTAATTCACCAAGTTCTTGTTTTGTTATCTGACTAAAATCTTTGAGCATTTGAAGTTTTTTCGGAGTAAATTCTACCGTGGGAACTGTAGGTGAGTGTTGAGTTTTCAAAAGTGGTTTAAAGAATTTCTCTTGTTTTCTTTCAAAGGCTTCTTCACCAGTTAGTTTCTGTCTCCGTTTCTTCTTTATCTCTTCCTGTTGTTTAACAACTTTTGAAACTAATTGTTGATGTTCCTTAAACTTTCTTTCTCTTTCTTCGGTATTCATTTTCTGTATTTATTTATTGAAAAATATCATTTAGTATCTCATCTTGTTTCACAACAATATATTTATATTTTCCAATCGTGTGTTTCATATAATTTTCAAATTCTTTTTTACTACATAACGTAGAGCAATTATCTCTCCAAAAATTATTTACATCTATTGAATTTAACTTAAATAAAATAAAAGTATTGGCATTGTTTCTTATTGAGCGTCGAGGGAGTTGAAAATATGATTGACTAAGATATATACAATTACAAGAAGAATGTCTCCCTCTTGTATAGTAGCTATCCATTACTGTTTGGTTTCTCTCATTAACACAATCATCAAAGATGACGAGGTTCTTTTTTGATTTATCTAAATCTTGAGGTGAAGGTATATCATCCGTATTATCACTGAGAATACAAGTTATGGGTTTCGATTTTGATTTCTGTGTATCACAAAATAATTGTATTATATCTTCAATATTATAATCATTCAGTTTGTTTTGAAGTTTAAATAAACCGATAATGTCTTCCTTTTTAAGACCTGCATTAAAACCCTGTGAGAGTAGTTGATACTCGGGTTGAAAACTTGACTTTGTAAAAATTATTAAATTATCATAATCTAAAAAATTAGGACCAAGGAGCATCTTTAAAAGTAAACAGGTTTTCCCACATCCGCTTGAACCAACTATTAGACATCTCAATGAATTTGGAATGTTTTTATGGTTATTAAACTTTATCTTATTTTCCCAAACGGGTAAAAAATCATTCATTTATATATTTGGAAAACAAGTCATCTAACTTTTTTTGAGCTATTTTAGAAACTCTATATTTTATCCTGAGTTCGGGTTTAATTTCAAAATAATTCATTATTTTATTTATATAGTATCTTGTATTAACATTTCCATTAAAATTATTTTGAATAATAAATATCATTAAACCCTTATACATTTCCTCAATACAAAGAGTCTCTTTCCTTGTAAGAAATGGTGTATTATCACCATAATGCTTAACATTCATCTCTCTTATTAATCTTGTAAAGTAATTCATTTTTGGTTCTAATTTAAAAGAGTTATATGTTTTTTTATATTTCTTATTATCATTAATTAGAATATAATCACAGAATAAACATTGTTTATATGAACCCTCATTATTAAGCCCTATTCTATCACAAGCTGGACAATTCTCTAATTTATCATATGGAGAGTCTGGAAATTCTAAATATCCTTCAGAACTTATCATATTTATATCGTAAATTTTTACTTAAACTAAACGCAAGTTTATTCATTAATAAATACAATGTTTCAAAGCACAAAAGACAAATTTCAATCAATCTCTACTTCGGTGGAAGATATAGAAAAATATGTCAAAGATGTTAAATTGAACAAAGATAAATATGGAAATTTTTGGGTAAAACCAGTTATGGAAAATAACATGAGCCCCTCTATTTCATTTAAAGGAAGAGCTCTAACTATACCTGGAAAGACATCCATTAAAGTAAATCTAACAAAAGTTTCTCCTCTACTCCTGGCAATTTATTCAAAGCTTGAAAAAGTGATTGACCACGATACTTTGAAAAAGAATGATAAGACCATTAATAATTCTAGAGGAGACATTTGTATTTTCTTTAATAATCCAAAGGGTGTAGATCTAAGTAAAATGAATGATGTTAATATTTCTGGTGAAATGTCATTTCGTTCTATGATAGTTAGAGATTATTTAAAGATAACTTTTGATATTAAAAATGTAGAGATTGAATCCGTTAATGAAAGAAAGTATATTGATATAGATGGAAAGGTTTTTTCTGCTAATTAAATATGAGTCATTACAGCAGTGAAGATTTTACTATTTCATTGAACTCGGACGATAGTGATGATAGTATTTCATTGAACTCGGACGATGGTGATGATAGTATTTCATTGAACACAGATGATAGTTATGATACTAATAGTTTGTGCTCAAATGATAGTTATGAGAGTAGCTTTATTGATGACTCTGAGTATGATTCTGAGTATTCATGTGATAGTTATGACTTAGATGATTCTGAGTGAAAAAGTGTTTTAGTTTAAGCACAGCGATATATATAAAACGGAGCTGTAAAGCTCAAAAGTGTTTTATTTTAAGCACAGTGATATATATAAAACACCACGTTTTCTCACGCTATAAATATGGTTTATTGTGATACTTGCGAGAAGGAAGTAAAATATTATAAACAACATATTCTCACCGCAAAACATACATACAACATTTTAAACAAACTTTCCCCTCTTCCACCTGAAACAAAACACTGTTCTACATGTAATAAAAATATCCTCAAGAAAGGCTTCAAAATACATCTTAAAACAAATCTACATTTATCAAATTTTATCACAACTAAAAACTCTGATGGAGCATTCAAAGGACATATTAAAATAAGAGTCTTTAACTTCAAACCTCCTGAACCAGAGTCTATAGTTGATGCTGTAGAAATAGTTAAACCTGCTGTTCAAACGTTGATTGAAAAAACACTAAAGGAAATGAAACCACTTAAATTTTATATGGGAGTAAAATTAGAAATGACAAAGGATGAAGGAGTTATAGATGCACCATACATGAGAACTGAGCCACACTTTATATCTTCATATCAAGATTTTAAAACATCAGGAGTCTATGATGAACTTATTAAACAAGAGCAAGATGTGGATAATTCAATCGTAGGAAGTGGATTCAATATAGGAAAAATTATTTACATAGACATTCATATTCTTAAATCAGATCCTCTAAAAGCTTCTTCTTACATTGATTTACCCAGTGTTATCAAAAATAGAAAAGCAGTTATCAATATCAAAAATAAAGACAATAAATGTTTTCTCTGGTCTATTTTAGCACACTTACATCCTCCACATTTTCATGATGAAAGAGTATCTCATTATAAAAAATATGAGAATACATTAAATACGAAAGATCTAAAGTTTCCGATGACTTTAAATGATATTCCTAAATTTGAAAAGATGAATAATTTATCAGTTAATGTTTATGGTCTAACAGAAACAAACAACATTCAGGTTTTAAAGCTTTCTGACAATTGTAAACAAACTCATATTAATCTTCTATATTTTAATTCAGACGAAAATTCACATTATACATACATCAAAGATATTGCTAAATTAATAAAACCACAAGTCTGTAAGAGAACAAATAAAATATATATTTGTTTGCGTTGTCTTAACTTCTTCAATTCACAAGAAAGATTAGATAAACATTCAAATTATTGTGGCGAACATAAATCAACGGTAATCAATATGCCTAAAGAAGGCTCAAAGATCACATTCAAAGATGAAAATAAAAAGATCAAACATCCATTTGTTATATATGCTGATTTTGAAAGTATTTTAGAAAAAATTGATACTGCTTCTCAAGATCCAAAAGAATCATACACAAATAAATATCAAAAACATACTCCTTGTGGTTTTTGTTATTATATCAAATCATCCGTTGGTGATAAATATAACAAGTTAGAGATGTATAGAGGCTCAAATACCCCAGAGGAGTTTGTGAAACGACTAGAAAAAGACTGTGTTCGATTAACCAAGATAATGAGAGAAACCAATAAACCAATGTCCTTAACAAGTAAAGAAAAAAGGGAATTTATAAAAAACAATGTCTGTCATATTTGTGAGGAGAAAATTGGTAAAGGTCTAAAGGTTAGAGACCATTGTCATCTCACTGGTAAATATAGAGGTCCGGCTCATCAAAGTTGTAATATTAATTATCAACTCCCCTCTTTCATTCCTGTCTTTCTTCATAACAACGCTCATTATGATACACATCTACAGACTTGGCATTTAATATGGAATATTTTTTTTTTCTTGACTTGGATTTACTTTCTGAACTCGGTATATCAATCTGGTGAGTTTCTTTTACGCTTCGGTGATTTCTGTGTTAAAAGAACCATGTCACTGATTGTCTGTCGCAGCAAGAAGTCAATAACAGGATTACATCACAGGTGGCGTGACAAAATGTACGGACAGGTACATTTGACGATTGGCTTCACAATCGGGTATATAAGGGTTGTTGCATTCTGTATTAGTGGAAAACAACTGCTGCACATCTACAAAAGTTATTGCCGCTTCCCCTGGAGATGGTCCGTCAACTTGACAATGCTGTTTGTCATTTAGTGGTGGCATTACGAAATTCCGGCATGAAACAGCGTGCTATTGCTTGGCAGTATGGCATCACTCAAGGTCAGGTGTCAAATATCCTGAAACGAAATGCTCAGATGGGTGTCCCTACTTCAATACCGAGGCCAGGACGTCCCCGCAGAACCACAAGGAGGGATGATCGCCAGCTGCACCGGTTAGTCCGCGATGGCCGTACCAAGTCAGCTAATCGGCTTAGGGCTGAGTGGCAGCAACTGACAAATGTGCCTGTATCCAGAAGTCTAGTCAACCAATGACTGGTTCAAGCAGGCTATCGTGCCAGGCGTCCCCTGAGAAAGCCACGTCTGACCAGACAACACCGCCAGCGCCGATTGCAGTGGGCCAGAGAGCACTGTCAATGGCAGCCAGGACACTGGAATCACGTGATCTTCAGTGACGAGTCTAGATTTCTGGTCTATCGTCAAGATGGCCGCGTCCGAGTGCACAGACAATTGCATGAAGCCTACAACGAAGATTGTATAGTGCCAAGAGTCCAAGTTGGAGGTGGTGGGGTGACCGTTTGGGGTGATTTTCATGCAGGGGGAAAAACTGACCTGGTTGTTCTGAATGGAAACCTGAACAAGTTCAAGCACAGGGCCATTCTGGAAGAAACATTGCTTCCATTTGTTCGTGCAGCCTTTCGAGGAAACTTTGTCTTCCAGGATGACAATGCACGGCCTCATCGTGCTCGCATGATCCAACACTTTCTTGCTGACCGTGGTGTAGAGCGTATGGAGTGGCCTGCCATGTCCCCAGATATGAATCCGAAAGAGAACTTGTGGGCAGAATTAACGCGTCAAATCGACAACTTGGACCAGCAGCCTGCCTCTGTGCGTTAATTGCAGCAGGCTATTGTAACTGCATGGCAAGCGATTCCTGTCCAATCCTTGGCAAATCTCGTGAACAGCATGCCTCAACGTGTACGTGCTCTCCTGAATGCTCGTGGGGGTTACATGAAGTACTGAACTGTAATTTTACTCTCCGTAATCCCAGTCGTAATTTAACTGTTGTTTTTGTTAAAAAAAGTGTTGGCTAATGTGCAAAATAAAGAGATACTTCTGGAAAACGCACAGAAGTTTAACACAGTACTGTCCGTGAATTGAGTTCGATATCAGTTTACATCACTTTCAAGGATCAATTTATTTGCTTCGAAATGTCAAATGTGGTTTTTGTTTCTTTTAAAGGTCACATTAACAAAATCTAGAATAATTTCAACATAATTCCAATGAACTTTTGGTTCTAAGTCATCTTGAAAAGTAAGTTCACCCCCACAAAAAAAAAATTCCATATTAAATGCCAAGTCTGTATTTATCAAGGAACTCTCAAAGACTTCTGGAAGTATCTCAGCAATTCCAAACACGGATCAGAAATACATTTCATTCACAAAAACAATTCACACATCTCCTATTACTCATATCAGATTTCTTGATACATTTAAATTCATGGCAAGTCCATTGGTTAACTTGGTTCAAAATCTAAAAGAGTTTCCATGTCTTTCAGAGTATTTTTTAGATAAAGATTTTCTAACACAAAAGGGAATTTACCCCTATGACTATATGGACTCATTTGAGAGATTCAATGAAACACAACTTCCTTCAAAAGAAAATTTCTATAACAAATTAAATAATAGTCATATATCTGATAAAGATTATGTACACGCACAAAATGTTTGGGAAAAAGATAACATCAAGAATCTTGGCGAGTATCACGATTTGTATCTCAAAACTGATGTGCTTTTATTGGCCGATGTATTTGAAGCCTTTAGATCTGTTTGTCGCACTGGATATGGATTGGATCCTGCTCACTACTACACAGCACCTGGATTGGCCTGGAGTGCGATGTTGAAAATGACAAAACAAGATTTGGATTTGATAACCGATGTTGATATGCTTTTGATGATTGAAAAGGCAAAAAGAGGTGGAATTTCACAAGTCTGCTCGAGTAGATACGCAAAAGCAAATAACAAATATCTTCCAAATTATGATCCAACGAAAGAGAGTTCTTACTTGATGTACTATGACGCAAACAACCTGTATGGCTGGGCAATGTCTCAGGCTCTTCCTTATGGAAAACTTAGATGGGTAAAGGAAAAAGACTACAAAAACGTTTTACAAGATGTATGTATCTCTACACAAAAAGAATTGGATGAAGAAAAAGTTGGTTATTATTTTGAAATTGATTTAAAATATCCAGAGGAACTCCATAACCTACACAAAGATCTCCCATTTGCTTGTGAGAAAGAAAGTCCAAAGAAAGAATGGTTGAGTGATTATCAACGATCGTTTGATATAGGTGAATCAACAGAAAAATTACTTACTACATTATATAACAAGAAAAATTATGTTCTACACCAAAGAAATTTGCGACAATATTTATCAAAAGGTCTAAGAGTAGAGAAGATCCATAGGGTTCTAAAGTTCAATCAAAGTCATTGGTTAAAGGGGTACATTGATTTTAATACACAAAGAAGAACAGAGTCAAAAACAGATTTTGAGAAAGACTTTTATAAATTGATGAATAATGCGGTCTTTGGTAAGACTATGGAGAATGTGAGGAAAAGACAAAATATCAGATTATCAACATCTTGGGAACAAGCATCAAAATTAATTAATAGACCGAGTTTTACTCGAGCTGAGGTCTTTACTGAGAACTTTTGTGCGATCCATTTGATTAAAGAGAGTATTGAAATGAACAAACCTATTTATATTGGAACAACAATTCTTGATTTATCAAAGTCATTAATGTATGATTACTTTTATAATAACTTGAGGAAGAAATATCAAAATGATGTTAATCTACTTTATATGGATACAGATAGTTTTATTTTGAAAATTAATACCAACGATGTTTATTCAGACATGAAAAGAGACATTAATATCTATGACACGAGTAATTACAGTCCAGAGAGTGAGTTGTTCTCTTCTAAAAATAAAAAGGTGATTGGAAAGTTCAAGGATGAATTAGGAGGAAATGTTATGAGTGAATTTGTGGGATTGAGGTCAAAGGCTTATGCTTATAAATACATTGTGAATAACGTTGAAAAGACTGATAAGAAGTTAAAAGGTGTAAAGAAAAATGTTATTAAAGAAACAATAAACTTTAAGGATTATTATAACTGTTTAACAACAAAGAAAGAAGAGTTTAGAAAGATTAATGGAATAAGAAGTTATAAACATCAATTATATTCAGAAGAGATAAATAAGAAAGCATTGGGGGCTTTTGATGATAAGAGGTTTATTTTAGAAAATGGAATTGATAGTCTCCCTTATGGTTATATAAGTATATAAGTGATAAGATATATATATAAGTGATAAGATATATATAAGTGATAAGATATATATAAGTGATAAGTTAAAAAGGGGGGGGGGGTTGGGGATTTTAACGGGCTACCGCCGCCTTTTTTACTATTATATAAATGATAGAACCAAGTATCAACCAGACTAAAGAGTGGAGGTGTAATCAACCTTGGTATATAAATGGAAAACATAATGAATGTGAAAAATATCAAATAGGTATAATTGAAAAGGCAACTGGTAAAAAAATTCACAAAACAAATAAGAGAATTAATTTAAATACCGGTGAATTGGGTAAAAAAGATGGAAATATTTTTGAGTGGACGGAAAACTTTGATGGTTGTCAGGAAAATATATACTTTAATTTTAAAATGGTATGTGGCACTGGAGGTGCTCAAACAAGAACATTGAGGGAGGTTTACCATTTTATCTTAGCTCAGTTAAAATATCTTAATAAAGAACCAAACTCAAACATATTTTTTGTTAATATATTAGATGGTGAAGAGAGTGGCAAGAGAATTAAATTATTTCCCACGCATAAACAAATATTTGTAGGGTCGTTGTTTGAGTGGGTTATATTCACCAGATGATATTAAGAGTAAAAGGTTAAAAGGTCCATGAGGTCAGAAGGATCACAGGTGTTTAAGTGGTCTAATGAATAAGGCTAACATGTCAAAAGGTTAGAAGGTTCGTAAAGAACAGGGTGAGAGAAATATAGGTGTTTAGGGGCAATGAGGGAGGGAAAGAATTAATATGGAAGTGAATGGGTCAATGTTTGAGTGGGTCAAAGATTAATCTGCCAGATGATATGTAGAAGAAGGATGATAGGTCTATAAGAGAAAACAAATATTTGTAGTGTTTGAGTGGTCTAATGAACAACATTAAGGATAGGTACTACAGACAAAAGGTTCATAAAGATGAGGGTGGGAGAAATAGAGGTGTTTATGATTTTTGAAAAAGACAAGGGGGTAAATGACATTAGATAGGGATTTCCCATGTTAAACGGAGGTGTCCCAGAAGCAACATTATTACACTACTCCTATATGTACCGTACCGTATTGTTGGAAGAGACGTAACGCTGATGCTTTCGATATTTAATGGTCATTTTAACAATCTGTTTGTGTTTCACACTGAATGAAAAACGTAAAGGTAGAGCATGGCGATTGTGCTATATGACAGGTTCGACGATATGTTCGGCATGAACGGCATATATATCAACATGGCGGTGTGTGGAGAGTCAGCCGCTGCAGGGCTGTAATGACATCAGACGTAATCACATCACCCTGTCATGTGACCAGATTCTCAGCTCCGATTGGTATACGTTTGAGGGGACATACATACATACATACATACATACATACATACATACATACATACATACACTGTTCTAGACGGCTCTGCCCGATGGGCTACGCTGTAAAAAAAAAATTAAACAAAGGCTTTATTTTGTAGTGGACGAGCCCATGCCTTCAGTCTCTTCGCTGGCGGGTTTAATCAAAACACATAGGGTTGCAATCCACAAGCATTAAATGTCCATCTGTGAATTGCAATGAGGACGCAAAATGAAGTAAAACACATGAAAAATGATCTTTTATAACACGTCGTTGTTATCTATGTGCTTCTTCCATTAATAACTAGTATTATATATTTTTATATGAACGAGTATTATTATGAACTAGTATTATACATTTTTCTAATGTTCCGAGAAGTATTAGTACATATAATTTTGAGTGCTTCTTCCGTTTCAGTCATGCTTTATTCTAAAGGGTCACTGCCATCGTACCGTTGTTAGAACCACGACATTAAAGCTTCAAGTCCTGCTTCTTCCTCTTCACTCCCCTGAAACGAGGGCTTTTAAAACAGGCATATCTGGAATTAAACGGATAAAAATTTTGTTCCAAGTAAATCTATTATTAGTTCTCCAACCAAGTAAATTGATTTTACTGTTCTGGAACATCAGGAACCCTTTTGATTTTCAAATACAGCGTGACGACATACGGACAGACGCTTCTTTATTCCACAATGGAAATATAGTGATATACTCAACAATGAAACCGGAAAAGCACCTTCAATAGCTTTCAATGGCCAAACTACCGTCAATTAAAGAACAACTTCTTAATGTTCAATTTTCATCTCACTATTTTACTCGTTTAAGTGCCTCTTTCAGTAAACACTAAAGAAAAGCATTTCTAATTTTAATCACATCTGTTGTTTTTGCATTCAGGCTGAAGAAATTAAATTGCAAGCTGCTGTGATTTGTTTGCATGGTTGCTGAAGATCTCATCTTGTAATAATTTTGCATTTCTCCTAACATTTGGCACAATTAATTTTAATTGTTCAGAGGAAAAGAGAAAAATAAATCCCAATATCGAACAAAAAAAAACCAACAAATGACTTAAAGCCAAATCCTCGACAATTTTTGTCTCATGAACAGAAGATAAAGAAATATAAATGCTCTGTTCAACGTCTACAAGGGTACAGTGACTGACCAGTTTCCTGCTTTAATACAGATGCCAAAAACAAAGAGGGTGGCAAAGTGAGACAAAGAGGGTGGCAAAGTGGGGACAGTCGAACGGCAAATTATTAGGAAATCCCTGGTCAACATTGGAAAAAATAAAACATGTTGAAATTTAGGCAACTGGCTGATGTCGATGTTGATAATTGCTGAGGAAGCACTGGGTGGTTTGCCATTGCCTGCGTTGTTTATCCAACGCTCTATGCTTTTAAATTCTGAGTATCAAGCAAGGAAGCAGCACGCACCATTTTAAAAGTCTTTGGTATGACTCGGCCAGGGTTTGAACTACCGACCTCCTCGACTCAGGGCAGATGCTCCAAGCATTACATCACCAAGTCTGGTTTTTGATTTATACATACAAGTGCAACAAAAAGTATAAACAAACTGCAGTCTAAATTAGATGCACTCTCATCGTCGAACAAAATCAAAATGGACCTCAATCAAAATAAACCCAACGAGCAACGGTACCTGCCCTATGGGCGGGGCTTCAATTGGGAGAACCAAATTAAAAGGCAAAATATCAGAAATTGAAGGCTTTTTTATTTTAAACGATTCATATAAACATCCGTTAAATCATATCACACACAAATCATCAAAATATAAACAGTATTTGTAGAATTTCAATAAAAGCCACATCACTGTTCATATTGGTAAATATTATTCCATCGTTTTTGGAACAACTGGAAAATTGGAAAATTTGGAAAAAAATTTGGAAAAACAATGCAACCTATTTTACTCCAGGGGGTCCCAGGATTTCCCACCCAAAATTTTGTTGCGATCAGTTCAGTCGTTTTTGCGGTACCTGGGAACAGACGGACAGACGGACAGACATTTGGTGAATTATAGCAAGACTAGTGTGGTCACAGGTGGGAATCCCACAGGCATGGACGTGTGTGACATTTGGACATCTTCATTTAGTTGCTGCACATTCAGTTTTACAAAATGGTTACTGGCCATTTATCAGATCCACAAATGATGTAATCTACACAATGTATTTACTTCTGATAACATGTGAATGCATGTGCATGCACATGGGAAATACAGATTGAAATGTGTCATTACATCTCATGTCAAATGTGAATTCAAGAGTTCAAATCCTCCCCCTCCCCGACCCCATACCTCCCACATCACGCACACTGCGCCAGGGAGTGGATCACCCACAGGGGAGTGGATCACCCACAGGGGAGTGGATCACCCACAGGGGAGTGGATCACCCACAGGGGAGTGGGTCACCCACAGGGGAGTGGGTCACCCACAGGGGAGTGGGTCACCCACAGGGGAGTGGGGCATACACAGGGGAGCGGGACGGACACACAGCAGAGTGGGTCACACACAGCGGAGCGGGACGGACACACACAGGGGAGCGGGACGGACACACACAGGGGAGCGGGACGGACACACACAGGGGAGCGGGACGGACACACACAGGGGAGCGGGACGGACACACACAGGGGAGCGGGACGGACACACACAGGGGAGCGGGACGGACACACACAGGGGAGCGGGACGGACACACACAGGGGAGCGGGACGGACACACACAGGGGAGCGGGACGGACACACACAGGGGAGCGGGACGGACACACACAGGGGAGCGGGACGGACACACACAGGGGAGCGGGACGGACACACACAGGGGAGCGGGACGGACACACACAGGGGAGCGGGACGGACACACACAGGGGAGCGGGACGGACACACACAGGGGAGCGGGACGGACAGACAGGGGAGCGGGACGGACAGACAGGGGAGCGGGACGGACACACACAGGGGAGCGGGACGGACACACACAGGGGAGCGGGACGGACACACACAGGGGAGCGGGACGGACACACACAGGGGAGCGGGACGGACACACACAGGGGTGCGGGACGGACACACACAGGGGCGCGGGACGGACACACACAGCGGAGCGGGACGGACACACACAGCGGAGCGGGACGGACACACACAGCGGAGCGGGACGGACACACACAGCGGAGCGGGACGGACACACACAGCGGAGCGGGACGGACACACACAGGGGAGCGGGACGGACACACACAGGGGAGCGGGACGGACACACACAGGGGAGCGGGACGGACACACACAGGGGAGTGGGACGGACACACACAGGGGAGTGGGACGGACACACACAGGGGAGTGGGACGGACACACACAGGGGAGTGGGACGGACACACACAGGGGAGTGGGATGGACGGACGGACGGACGGACGGACACACACACACACACACACACACACACACACACACACACACACACACACACACACACACACACACACACACACACTTTTAGTGAATGACATTTTTAAAGTCTGCGTTGACGTTCATCAAGCCGTTCATCGACAGTCTCGTTCATTTCGGGAATGTGAGTTTCCACACAACGCATGAATTTTCACGATCCCCAAGAGGAAGAGGAGGAAGAGGAGGAAGAGGAGGAAGAGGAAGTGTCGGCACGTAATCATCAAATGGCAAGTTAATGACATTTGTAAAATTAAAATTTTCAAATAAACTTATTTGAAGTATATGTACGCATAACTTATCAAATAAGAACGAAGAAATACTGTATCTCTTCGCATTTTCCTGTTTGCGTCATCTTGGGAGGTGTAAGATATATCGATTCGTGAAAAGCCACGATTATTTAATACATCTCGGCATTTTCCTGTCTGTGGCATGCTGGGCGGTGTATGTTACATCGTGGCGCGATTTTTTATATATCGCGGCATTTTCCCGTGTGTGCGTTTATTTTTTCAATTATTGCTGAAACAGAGTCTAAAACCATCGATAAAAATGAAATCAGATGGTGAATTCGAGATAACATCGTGAGGGTGGGTGACTCAATGAATGGGGTTTATTTTACAGACCTTTGAAAATGCATTGCGTTCTATAAACGGAAACTTTCATCTGATTTTCTTCCTGTTTTTTTTCAACCGAGTCTAAAACTATGTTAGCGACTAGTACATGGGCTTATGTATATTTGTGGACCGTTTTGCTAGATTCTTGGCAACTAGGCTTAAATCACTCTAAATAGCATATAAAATAAAAAAATTGCTGTTGCCAAATTTTCACGACATCTTCATAGCGGCCATCTTGGATTTCAAGATGGCCACCATTTCGGACCTATTTTGCCTTATATCTCACTTATTAATCAAGGTATCAGCACAAGAATAGTGTCCTTACCCACATTTTCGGGGTCAAGGAAGACAATGGTAATAATCAAATTTCAGCTGGATGGCCAACATCTTTATAATTTCAAGATGGCCCCCATTTTTTAATCTAGTTTTGCCCCAACTCCAGGTCAAAGCCATACTTTAAAAGGTTTTCATGTATATCAGGTTTAAATATAAATGTCCTGGTATTGAATCTATTTACTTTTACTCACAGGTACTTACATTTTTAGATAATGGTTATGCCTAAGTCACACATAGGCGGATTTGTCGGCGACTACTGGCGACTGGAAAAATCGCCACCACCCGCCGACAATCGTAATGAAACCGTAATGGACGGTCGCCTGTAGTCGTGGTTATCCTCCCCAGGTCGGCTGCAGTCGGCAAGAGCCGTAAAGGGGCCAAATATTTTTTTAAATGTTTAAAAACGGCGCGCTCAGTCGCACTCGAAAAAAATCCGCCATGCTGTCGTGATGGAACCGCCATGCTGTCGTCGGTATCCGTAATAAGAGCGTAAAGCGGGCGCAACCCAGTCGCTCATAGTCTTCCGCAATCGCCCCACCAGCTAGCACGGCAGAGATGCGAATGCCATACGGCCTTCCTGCGGCATCTTCCCGACTACGGGCCGACACTGTTGCGGCTGCATATCGACTACAGAAGAACTACCACGTCTCAACTGCGGCTATGGGAGACCGACGACGACAGCAGTAGGACTAGTGGCGGCCGAGTTACGGCCATTGGCGACAAAGATACGACTGCCTGGCGACTGCATTACGACATACCACGATTTTCAGGCCAGGTATAAATAGGGGTGGACATTTCAGCTCACTGCAGTATGGTCAAGGTCTACCAAGGGTCTCTCTACCACCATCTATCATGGATGATGAACATAGGATGAAGCTGGTCCTTCTGAATGACTTGGCAGCACTGGACCAAGATATTGCTGCGAATGACCTACTGCTGGCTCATGCTGAGCTCCATTCCATGGCAAGACAGGATGGTGTGAGGGTCTCCGTGGAGTGAGGTCATGTGGTGCCGACAAGGATATGGCTTTATTGTTTGGACTTGGGACTTTTGGGAACTTTATTTTTGGGACTTGGTCCTTTGGCAACTTTATTTATTGGACTTGGGACCAGTGGAAATAATGTGTTGGACTTTCTTTTCATTCTCTCTCCCTGCAGAAAAGTTTGATTACATTACAATGATACATCTTTGTTATTTGTTATTGCACATCAAACATCTTTATGCTTCATGTCATAAATCATTGAAATGAATAAAGGGAAATGTAAAATAGAGAAATAAAGATTTAAAAAGTTGTGTGAATCGTCTCCAATCGCCGGCGGTCTTATTGCAGTCTTGCGGACGTCGGAGTAAACCGCCACCCGGCCCCAATGCAGTCGCCGCGATCCGCCATCGGTCGTAATCTAGCCGCCAGACTGTCGCCACGCTGCCGCCGTGCATCCGCAATGCAGTCGTCTTCGATCTTCAACAGTCGCCATCCCACTCAGGGTGTCGTCGCAATGCAGTCGCAATGTGGCCACCTGCAGTCGCCATACTGCCGCCTGACCATATTTGACCACCCGAAATCGCCAGTGGTCGCCGAAAAATCTTGATCGCCGGCAGTCGCCAAAATATCCGCCTATGTGTGACTTAGGCATTAGGATTGGATTGGGAGGGGGTGGATAGGAGATGGGGGGACAGGGGAGTTCTTCTGCCAGATCCACACCCAAATATTATCTAAAGAATCAAGCTACCGTACATCTAGTTTTAGTCAAATATTATTCCTGAAACTGTGTTGGATGACTTTTTAACAATCTTTATTCTTTTCAGATGTGCAGCAGACGACCTTGAGAAGTTGCATTCTTGGATAACTGTGGAGGAAGAACGACTGCCGGCATCATGACCACGCCAGAGGAACCTGCTGCTAAAAAGAAGCCCATTGACTTCAGTCTTTGTTTGCTATGCCAAGGGAAGAAATACATAAAAAGGAAAGTGCTCGAGCCTTTAAGCACAGCACAGGCAGATACATATGAGACATTTTTGCGAAATCTCACCAAACGAGATACATACAGGAATCCGACATATGTGGCCATAAATCAAAGACTGCAAGGCTTATCCGCTGGTGATCTGATGTCAAGAAAAGCATTATGGCATCGGAGCTGTTACGGTATGCCGACACATATACAGCATATTGAACGTGATAAAGGACGATATGAACAAGCCACAAGTCAAATGGACACTCGTGTTCTGACCGGAGGTAAGAAACGAGGAAGACCATCAACAACCCCTATTCCAGAGGAAGCCTCCTGTTCAGCACCAGCAGAAAGGCAGACACGGTCGACAGTACCATCATTCTGCCGGAATATGTGCTTTTTCTGTCAGACTGAAACAGGACAAAAAGACCGGGACAGAAGAGATACGCTGTGAGTGTAGAAGCAAAGATATTGGTAGGTCAGTTAAACAGATTGTGGAAAACAGTGACAACAGTGTCTGGAAACTCAACCTTGCGGACTTTCTCGTTGAGGGAGATTTTCTTGCAAGGGACATAACCTACCATAAGAGCTGATTGACCTCCAACTGGAGTCGCTACGTGCAAATGCCACAGCACAAAAATTGTGCAGGTGACCAAAGTGGTGATGCGGACTTAGGACAGAGAGAGAGATTTGTATCAGCTGAAATTGAGTTCTTCGCTGAATTACAGGATTGCATCGATGATAGACAGTTTGTCTCAACACCTGAGGCTGATGAGGTCTACAGTAACATGATGCGGGACTATGGTATTCAGAATCACAGCATCACCAGGGGCAGGCTGTTACAGAAGATCCGTGAGAACATTTGTTGTGATATTACCGATGGTCAAGGCCAAAAACCTTCTGTCATTCATGGCAAAAAGGCAAGAAGGACAGCAATAGATGCTGCAATTGAGGTGATTCCTAAAGCTGTGGAGGAAGGAATTCTTAATGCAGAGAAATTCGGACAGGAGGCTTACAGAGCATTTGTAGAAAAGAGAATAAAGGGAAACCAAAACCTGTGGTCGACAATGACCAAATTGAAATTGCCATCTTGGAATTCGGTTGGCAAAGACCTGTTGGTGAAAACTGGTAGTGAGGTAGTGGCACTGAAAGTGACGACATCCCTGTTTGCTCGACTACTAGTCATTGCAAGGTCATCGAGGGAAGCAGTGGATCTAGAGGAAGTGGTAGGGGCACATGAACTGTCCAATACCAATAGAACTCTTCTCCAGCCAAATGGAATGGTCCACCCCACCACCGACAAGAGCAAGATCATATCACTCCTGGAGGGTCTTGTGAAATCCAGTGATGACACAAACTCAAGTGACCATGCTGAAGAACTTGCAGAACACCCTGAGAATGTGCAAGAAAGACCCAGGACATGCTTAATTGTTGATGGAATGGCGCTATTGCAAGAATTAATGAGTGTCAAGAAATTTCAGAACTGCAAGGAGCTAGGCACAGCATATGTACAGCTAGCCGAATGCAGAGGACGTGCTTATGAGCAGCTTCGGGTTGTGTTTGACAATTACACAATTGATGCATCATTGAAGGAAGGAACAAGGGAACGTCGTAGAGGCAAGACCAAGGCAGTGAAAAACTATATTGTTGATGAGCAAACCAAAATCAAGGACACCAAGTCATTCCTTGCTAGTAATGTCACAAAGGATTCACTGACACTCTTCCTGGCAAATAGATTGATCAACAGTAGATCCTCCATGCAGATTGTAACGGTGACAAGGAGAAGTGTCCAGAGCAATTTTGAATGTGAAATTGCTAAAGAGGTCAGTAGCCAGGAGGAAGCCGACACACTCATGATTTTGCATGCAGTGCAACTTGTGAAAACAGGATTCATTGTGAGTATCTATTCCCCAGACACAGATGTGTTGTTACTTGCTCTACGTCGAAGTGATGACCGAGGAAGTGATGCTGCAGTTATCATGGGCACTGGAAAAAACCGTCGGAAAATCTTACTAAGGCCAATCTATGAACAGCTTGGTGCTCAGAGGGCAAAAGCACTTGTTAATTGGCATGCTCTCACCGGCTGTGACACCACTGGCCACATTCAGGGCAAGAGTAAAACAACTTGCTTCAAGGCATTCACTGAAAGTAGTCAAACAGTAGTGTCAGCAATTGCTCAGCTTGGAGAGGGTGATAAACCATCTGATGCTGTCCTAGAAGGATGTGAAGAGTATTTCTGTCGCCTCTTCTGTCCGAAAGGTGTCACAATAAGAAGTGCTGCTGAACTACGATGGCACCTATTCCGCCAGCTGAAGGCTGATCAGGGAGTCGAGAAACTAACACCAACTGCTGGTGCCTGGAAAGAGCATGTCCAGCGTGCTCATTTGCAAGCACACACGTGGGCACAAGATCTAACTCTAAATCCAACTGTGATCGACCCAAACACCTTGGGATGGGAAACTGTTGGAGGCGAATTGAGACCAGTCCTGACGCAGGTTGCAATTGCTCCAGCCTCAATTCTCCAACTTGTTCGCTATGGCTGTGGACGAGCTGCAAAGAGTCCTAGCAAATTGTGTTCACACAGGTGTTCATGCAAAGCTAGGAATGTAGTCTGTACCGAATTGTGTAACTGTGATGCTGATTTGGAGAAATGCTGCAACACTGATGCCCAGCCTATTGGGAATGACATTGTGTTTGATCAGTAGAGAGCCCGTCGTTTGGATTTTTGATAGTTGTTTGATGAAACAAACTGATTAACAAACTGTAGCATTGCTTTCAGAAAAGGCTTAAGTCTATGATGGTTGCTAGCCACCACAACTAGTCTTCATCAATTGTCTCAGACGAAGACACAAGGCTATGTTTGCTCATACTTTGATTAAAAATGGCGGCCATCTTGAAATTATAAAGATGTTGGCCATCCAGCTGAAATTTGATTATTACCATTGTCTTCCTTGACCCCGAAAATGTGGGTAAGGACACTATTCTTGTGCTGATACCTTGATTAATAAGTGAGATATAAGGCAAAATAGGTCCAAAATGGTGGTCACCTTGAAATCCAAGATGGCCGCCATGAAGATGTCGTGAAAATTTGGCAACAGCAATTTTTTTATTTTATATGCTATTTAGAGTGATTTAAGCCTAGTTGCTAAGAATCTAGCAAAACGGTCCACAAACTTTGGTTTCCCAACATAAGCCCATGTACTAGACTGTGAAAAATGAAATGAGATATCGAATTTGAGTTGAAATAAAACTGTGAGAGAGAGCAAGACACCACGGGCCTAACAAAACAGGCCTCAAATCTATGCAAGGAAAGAAAATGGTGGATATTTGTTTTTGAAGCCTCTTCCAGAATGGGTGGAGCTACTCTCTCAACAGAGTAAGCCCCCACCCCCCGCCCCCCAGACAGATGCCCGACAGGATCACCTACGGCTAATATAATATAGATGATACTCTACCCAATTATTAACCCAATCCAATGATATCCCCCAATCCAATGATATCCCCAATCCAAAAATTAACCCAATCAATGAATGATACCCAATGAAATGAACCCAATGAAATATACAAAAAGTATAAAACAACTGCAGTCTGAACTAGAACGCCACTCAGTAGGGCGCATACTCCTGCCGTGGGTGGCCGCTGCTGAGCCCTATCTTCCAATGGTAAAAAAATCCTTCAAAAAATTCCTGTATCCAGAATAATATCCTGAGCTTCACCAAAAACTAATCAATTCTTCCTTATCCCAAGGGCAATCATCCCACCAACTTTCATCCAAATCCGTTCAGAACTTTTCCAGATATCTTGTTCACGAACACACGAACACACTCGAATGCATTACTCCCTGGTGGGAGTAATTAGATGCACTCTCATCATCGAACAAAATCAAAATGGACCTCAATCAAAATTAACCCAATGATACTCTCCAGTTTGCACAAATCACAAAGCATTCCACAGTGAGCTTACTAATCTTCACTCCACAATCCTGTAGATGCAAGAAAATATTTATTTACTTTCACATACCTGGTTCAACTAGCCGGATGAGCGTTGCCCCAGGTGACATGTTGGTGTTCTCCATACCCGCAGCTTTTGATTTAGTCAGAGATGAAGCCTTGAAATCAAAACTGGCAGCAGAAATTGTCTGTGAAGGTGATAGGTTAAAATGTGCTGCACTTTGTTGGGAACTTGATAAACCGTGGGTAAAAAGAGGCTTGGAATGAGGAGGCGAGGAAGTGTCACTTGACCCTTGACCGAACAGAGTTTTAAGCGATTCGGTTCCAAAAATGAACTTTGGTGGAGAAATGACTGTTTTGGAGGAAGGAGAAAGATCAGTTGAATCAACACCTGCAGTTGAATCAACAGTGCCTTGGCTGATTGTTAGAGTATGATCTGTAATCTTCCTACTTTGCTCCTCCAGTTGATTCTTTACTGAATCATTGATTTGGGGTGAAGCATCTGGAATTGCTGTGAAACAGTCCATCAGTTTTTCTTGCTGGATAGCCTGTTTCGCTTCCTCTATGGCACAGCGGAAGGCAGCTGCAGTCTCGACTTGCTTGAATCGCACTGCCAGTTGTTCCAAGCTCACCTTTCCATCCGAAGAATCGTGCGCATTCCAGACCCAAGCACTAGAAAGAAAAATATAATAAAATTGTGATACTTCACTTTTCGGTACTAATGCTACGCCTTCATTTTCAACTTTTAGTAGCTGCACCACAAAAAGACACCCAAGTATCAGGTGTCTTCTGGATTTGGTGGAATTTAAAATACTCAACATTATTGACATCTACAGCAATAAGGCCGAAGCACAGAGACTGTTGCTCTCACATCGCAGACAAATTGGTCTACGTTGTTGTACCGCCTCCTGTCATGTATTAATCCATCGATTGTTCTCCCAACTAACTCTCCGACCTTCCCCACCTACTCCAGGATAAATTGATGAACCACAGCCAAACAACGCCCTCCCAGCCCTTCCCTCCTCCACCACAAAAAAATGAGAAAAACGTCTTACATCTACTCCTTTCTCCTGTTTGTTAAACTGCCTTCCAGAGACTTAAATACCATTCTTCCCTCAAGAGCTTCAAGCATGCGCATTGCACCACCATCTTTCAAGCTCCAGCCCTACCATGCTCTTTTCTACATCCATTAAACCTACCCAACCCTCTTACTTGCAGGTTTCTGCTTCCTCCTCTTGTCCTGTATGTTTTGCTTGCTTGTTGTGCCTCACTGTGGCCCCGTGCCACAATTACAGCACATTGCCTTTGACCCACTGAAACCCTGCTCTTCCATGAGCATTTAATTTTTACATTAAAAATCTCATTACAAAAGCGCAAACGTACATGGTTATGCTTGTTTGTTTACATGCGACCATGTAAACCCCGAAGACCCAAAAGACCCCGAAGACCCAAAAGACCCAAAAGACCCAAAAGACCCAAAAGACCCAAAAGACCCAAAAGACCCAAAAGACCCAAAAGACCCACAAGACCCACAAGACCCAAAATACCCAAAAGACCCACAAGACACAAAAGACCCAAAAGACCCAAAAGACCCCAAATACTCAAAAGACCGCGAAGACCGTGAAGACCCAAAAGACCGCAAAGACCCAAAAGACCGCGAAGACCCAAAAGACCGCGAAGACCCAAAAGACCACGAAGACCCAAAAGACCGCGAAGACCCAAAAGACCGCGAAGACCCAAAAGACCGCGAAGACCCAAAAGACCGCGAAGACCCAAAAGACCGCGAAGACCCAAAAGACCGCGAAGACCCAAAAGACCGCGAAGACCCAAAAGACCGCGAAGACCCAAAAGACCGCAAAGACCCAAAAGACCGCAAAGACCCAAAAGACCGCGAAGACCCAAAAGACCACGAAGACCCAAAAGACCGCGAAGACAAAAAAGACCGCGAAGACCCAAAAGACCGCGAAGACCCCAAAAAACGTGAAGACCCAAAAGACCGTGAAGACCCAAAAGACCGTGAAGACCCAAAAGACCGCGAAGACCGAAAAGACCACGAAGACCCAAAAGACCGCGAAGACCCAAAAGACCGCGAAGACCCAAAAGACCGCGAAGACCCAAAAGACCACGAAGACCCAAAAGACCGCGAAGACCGAAAAGACCGCGAAGACCCAAAAGACCGCGAAGACCCAAAAGACCCAAAAGACCGCGAAGACCCAAAAAACATCCCCAAGACCCCAAAGACCCAAAAAACACCCCCAAGACCCCAAAGACCCAAAAACACCCCAAAGACCCCAAAACACCCCAAAAACTTTACTCTTTATCTTTCAAAACTATATCAAAAAACTTTCATCTTTATCAAAAACTCTCTTCCTCACTCTCCTTGCACTGCCCTCTCTCCTCCTCACCCCCAGGAGTTCCTCTGGCTACGGCTTCCTCTCCGCTCCCACCTTTTGTTCATATGTGTTCTGTACCGTCCTCCAAACAGTGATGACTCCATTTACATTTCACTGTCTGACAACATGGACCAACTTCTATCCACTCATCCCAACTCTCGCTTCCTCATATGTGGTGACTTCAACTGTCATCAGGCCAGCTGGTTGGGTTTGGGTTCCTCTCTCACCAGTCATGGCACCTCAGCAAAGGACTTCTGTGACTCACTGGGATTGACACAATCTGTCAATTTCCCGACCCGGATCTCAGCCAATGGAGTATCTTCTCTTCTAGACTTGGTTATGACAAACTTCCCTGCTAATGTCTGCTGTTCTTCTTCTGCTCCAATCGGTTCTTCTGATCATGTGCTTGTCGAAGTGGACATCTCTCTGGCCATTCTCAGAGAGCCTCCTCAGCATCGACGAGTCTGGCATTTCACTCAGGCCGACTGGGACGGTCTTCAAGCAGCCATCAATCGTCTGGATTGGTCTCCCATCTCCACTGCCTCTGACATCAATTCTTCCTGGAAATTCTTCCAAAGCAAACTGCTCTCTCTCATGCACAGATTTATCCCATCTCGTCTTCAGTTGTCTTACCCTTCCTCCCGTCCATGGTACACTGAATCTTGTGGTGAGGCAGTTGCCCTGAATAAACTTGCCTTTGCCTCTTGGAAGGCTAATCCAACTGAAGGCAATCTCAGTTCCTTCCACCAAGCTCGGAACAAGTGTGTGTCTACCCTCAGGAGTGCCAGGAAGCACTATCTCTCCACACTCAAGAATGAACTCTCAAACCTGTCTCCTTCCTCCAAATCCTGGTGGCGTCTGGTCAAATCTATTTCTGGTGTTTGTTCCCCCTCCATCACCTCCCTTACCTCAAATGGCTACACAGTTGACACCGCACGTGACAAAGCCGAATGCCTCAACTCTGTGTTTGCCTCAAAATCTTTCGTCCCAAACCCATCTCTCTCTGTTCCCACCTTTCCCAGTCGAACCCAACTGCTCCTGGACTCTGTGTCCTTCTCTCCTGACAATGTGGAGGAGTTTTTGTCTAACCTCGACTCTGATTCTGCAACTGGACCAGACGGCATCAGCCCACGGGTCCTAAAATCCTGCTCTGCCGCTCTATCTCACCCTCTCTCTGTTATTTTCACCCTCTTTTGCTCAAGGTCATCTGCCAGCATCCTGGAATTCAGCAAACATAACCGCTTTACACAAAAAAGGTGCAAAAACAGATCCTTGCAACTACAGACCAATCAGCCTGCTCCCAATTATCAGCAAAGTCATGGAATCCATCATTGCTTCGGATATGAAATCTTTCCTCTTCTCCAATGGCTTGATCTCTGATCATCAATTTGGTTTCAGACCAGGTCACTCTACTCTGGACATGCTGCTTCTGCTGTCTCAACAATGGATGGAGGTCCTCAATGCCAAACAGGAAATCAGAGCTGCCTCCCTTGACATATCACGTGCCTTCGATACGGTCTGACACCCAGCTCTGCTCACCAAAATCTCCTCCTATGGTATCCATGGAAATCTCCATGCATGGCTTGCGGACTTCCTCTCTGGTCGTAGTCAACGTGTGGCCCTGAATGGGTTTCTCTCATCTCCCCTTCCTGTTGAGGCAGTGTTCTGGGCCCTGTGCTTTTTCTGGTCTTTATCAATGATCTCTCCGACTCTCTGGAAAATCCTCTCTATCTCTTTGCTGATGACTCGACTCTCGGCCGCTCCATTCCTCTTCCCTCAGATCGGCAGTCTGCAGCCTCCTCACTCTCTGAAGACATGGACAAAATCACAGACTGGTCAAACAAGTGGAACATGTCTTTCAATCCTGACAAATCTCACACTCTTACTATGCCTCTCCGAAAAGATCGACTGGACAACCCTCCCATCTACTTTCTCAACAATCCTCTCCAAGAAGTTCTGTCGCTCAAGCTTTTGGGTCTCACTATCTGCCATGATCTTTCTTGGGAAAACCACATTTCCAAGCTGGCCTCCAAAGCCAGTCACCGACTGGGCATCCTCCGTTGTGCGGTGTGCCTTCCTTGGCACACCTGAGCTCCTCACCACATACAAGGCTTTCATCCGCAGCTCAATGGAATACTGTTCTCCCCTATGGGCCGGTGCTCCTGCCTCACACCTAGCTCGGCTTCACGCTGTTGAAACCAAAGCTTTCAGAATCATTGGAATCTCCCGCGATGAAGCTATCTCTGAGGGCCTTTCACTCACTCACCGCAGGCAGGTAGGTGGTCTTTCCGTCTTCTACCGACTCCTCTCCGGCCTTGCTCCCCCAACTCTCTCTGGGCTCTGTCCCCCAAATATTCCTGCAGGTCGCACAAGATCTGCCTGCAACCCTCTTATGGTTAAACTGCCAAAATCAAGACTCTCTGCTCACCTTCACTCCTTCATCCCTCTTTTCTCCCGCATCTGGAACAAACTCCCTCACTCTCTTCAATCCCACTCCTCCCTCCAGGTCTTTAAAACGGCTGTTCACCACCATCTCTTATCTTCCCCAATCCAAAACCTTGATCTTTTCTACCCCCGCTAATTTCACCCCAAATCCACTTTTTTGAGGTGACTTTTGTCTTCTTTCCTGGAAGTCCTTGGTGTCCTTGCGTTTTAAACCTATCCTGCCTCCCCCCAGGCCCTCTGCCTCCCACACATCTCCCGATGTCCCTGCCCTCAAATGTTGTGTTTGTGTGCTTCCTCCCCTTCTCTCCCCATCTTGTCGACCGCTCGCATTTTAATATAATTTGTTTACTTGTTTGTTTGATTTGTTTGTTTGATAAATGTTAGCTCTTTCACGAGCCTCGACTCTGTATACAAAAAAAAAGAAGAAAACAAATGTTATTATCGATTTCATTCTCCGTTTATTTGTTCGGGATTAAACCCGTTTGGTTTTATTCAAAGCTTTATCCCAGTGTGTACCCTGGTTAGAATAGGTACACCATATCCCTGCGTGTCGTAGGATGCGACTAAGAGGGTTGGCGTCAGGAAGGGCATCCGGCCATAAAAACATTGCCTCAAAAAGAGAACCATGACAATTACAACTACATATGGGCAGGGTACAGCCCGAAGTGGAGATCGCTTTCTGAGGTTTGGGAGATGGAATGTAGGGACAATGACAGGGAGATCAGGAGAAGTGGTGGAAGTATTGATCAGAAGAAGAGTGGACATATGCTGTGTGCAAGAGACGAGATGGAAGGGAAGTGGTGTGAGAATGGTGAAGGGTAGGCAGGGACAGAAATACAAGTTTGTGTGGCAAGGGTGCCCGGAGGGCGTGAATGGTGTTGGTGTCCTGTTTTCTGAGGAGTTTGTAGACAGTGTGGTGAGTGTGACGAGAGTGAGTGATAGGTTGATGATGGTGAAAATGATTGGAAAGCTCTTGGTGAACGTCATCTCGGGATATGCTCCACAGGTTGGTCGGAGCGATGAAGAGGACAAGTTCTAGCGTGCGATAGAGAAGCTGATGGAAAACATGAAAGATGAGGAAGTTGTTGTGATAGGAGGAGACCTAAATGGACATGTGGGAAGGAGTATGGACAGTTTTGAGGGAGTTTGTGGGGGTTACAGATATGGTGTGAGAAATGGAGAAGGTGAAAGGATTTTGGAGTTTGCTGATGGAGCTGATTTGTTGATTTGTAATACTCAGTTCCAGAAAGAGGATAATAAGCTTGTTACACACACGTCAGGTGGGTCGACGACAACCGTTGACTACCTGATGGTGCGTAGGCGAGACAGGGGGCACCTCCGGGACACAAAGGTGATCCCGGGGGAGGAGGCTGTTTCACAGCACCACTTGGTTGTCTGCGACATAAGGGTGAAAGGTGCGAGGAGAGCTCGGCGGGTGAAGTACGAACCGAGAATGAAGGTGTGGAGGTTGAAAGAGGTGACAGTAAGGGAGGCATTAAAAGAGAGGCTGAGTATGGTAGAGGATGATGTGGTTGAGCTTGAACGTGGTTGGATGTCAATGAAAGATAAGCTGTTGGGAGCCGTTGGTGAGGTATGTGGATGGACAAAAGGACCACCGAGGCACTCGGAAACATGGTGGTGGGATGAGGAAGTTGGAAAGAAGATTGACGAGAAGAGGAACAAGTTCAAGGAGTGGCAGATGGCGAAGGGTACGAGAGCAGAAAAAGCAGAGCATGAAAGTTATAAGGCAGCCAAGAAGGCTGCAAAGAAAGACGTAGCAAAGGCGCAGGAGGCATGTAGGAAAATGTTCGGAGAACGCTTGGATTGGGAAGAGGGTCAGAGAGCGTGATTCAGGATTGCAAAGCAGATAGCGAAAGAGAGGTGTGATGTGATGGGGGTGAGTTGCTTGAAGGATGAAGTGGGACAAATCGTAGTGGGACAAATCGTTGTGGACCCAGATGGAATTAAAGGAAGATGGAAAAGGTATATGGAAATGCTGTTGAATACAGAGAAGGAATGGGATTCCAACATAGAGAGTAACCCAGTTTTAGGACAGGCAGAGAAGATAACTGAGAAGGAAGTTGAGGAAGCGATAAAAGCAATGAAGAGTAGAAAAGCGTGAGGGCCGACGGGAGTTGTGGGAGATATGTTGAAGGCAGCAGGAAGTTGGGGTGTGAAGAGAATGACAGAGATCTGTAATCTGGTGGTGAAAGAAGGCCGCATTCCAGTGGTTTGGGAACTGAGTACACTCGTCCCTCTATACAAGGGGAAAGGTGACCCTCTGGAGTGTGGCTCGTACCGAGCGATAAGGTTATTAAAGCATGGAATGAAGGTATTGGAAAGGGTGTTGGAGAGGAGGATAAGGAAGAAGGTGAAGATCGACGAAATGCAGTTTGGATTTATGCCAGGAGGAGGAACGACAGACGCGCTCTTTATTGTGAGGCAGTTGCAGGAGAAGTACATGGAGAAGAGGAAGAAGTTGTTTCTTGGGTTTGTTGATCTGGAGAAAGCATTCGATAGGCTTCCACGCAAAGTATTGACATGGGCATTGAGGAAGTTAGGAGTGGAGGAATGGTTGATCAGAGTTGTGATGGCAATGTACAAAAGAGCGCGCACAGCTGTAAGGACGAAGGACGGGAACAGTGGTGAGTTTGAGGTGAAGGTGGGAGTGCATCAGGGGTCGGTACTAGGTCCACTACTATTTGTAGCTGTGTGGAGGTGCTGGCTCAGAATG
The DNA here is from genome assembly GCF_964187855.1 of Myxine glutinosa. Taxonomy (NCBI): domain Eukaryota; kingdom Metazoa; phylum Chordata; class Myxini; order Myxiniformes; family Myxinidae; genus Myxine; species Myxine glutinosa. The sequence continues at coordinate 49,613,860 of NC_136268.1, forward strand.
TAAAGGAGGGTTTGCCATGGGAGTTGTTGTATGCAGATGATCTGGTGTTGATTGCGGAAAGTATGGATGGACTGAAGGAAAAGATGAACAAGTGGAAGGAATGTATGGAGACAAAAGGTCTGAAGGTGAATATAGGAAAGACGAAGGTGATGGCAAGTGGTAAAGCATGTGGTGAGGTGGAAAGAACTGGGAAGTGGCCATGTGCTGTGTGCAGGAAGGGTGTCGGAGTGAACTCCATTCAATGTACAATGTGCGCTGAGTGGGTTCATCAAAAATGTCGTGGTCTGAGAGGGTCATTAACCAGTGTGGCAGCTACATTAAAATGTAAGGTGTGCACAGAGGGAGCTGCAGATGGAGGAAATGTTGAGGTGGATCTTGGAGACGGCGTGAAGTTGGAAGGTGTGAAAACATTTTGCTACCTCGGAGACTTGCTGAATGGAGAAGGTGGATCAGACTCGGCAACGGTTGCTAGAGTGAGATGTGCATGGAAGAAGTTTCGGGAACTGAGTGGCATGCTGACGAGGAGGGGAGTGTCGTTGAAGCTGAAGGGAAAGGTGTATGCTGCACGTGTGAGAAGTGTTATGACTTATGGGAGCGAGACATGGGTAATGAACGTAGAGCAGCAACGAAGGTTGGAAAGGGTGGAAATGTGAATGGTTTGGTGGATGTGCGGAGTATCGTTGAGAGAGAGGAAGACAAATAATGACTTGCAAAAGATGATGGGAAAAGAGCCTGTGATTGATGCTGTGAAGAGGAACAGGTTGAGATGGTTTGGTCATGTGTTGAGGAAGGATGAAAGTGACTGGTTGAGAAGAGTGATGGAAATGAATGTAGAAGGAAGTAGAGGATGGGGAAGACCGAGAAAGACTTGGCTAAAGATGGTGGAAGAAGAAATGCGGGCAAGGGGGTTAACAAGGAGAGATGCAGAAAATAGGGCAAAATGGAGAAGATTGTCATGGGGACCGCAAGGCTAACCCCCGCTCTAGCAGGGAAAATGGCCTTAAAATGCATGTTGTGTGTTTGTTGTTGAATACCACATACTTTTCCAAGACTTTTGACACACTTGTGGGCCCCTTGGTCCAAATTTTCATTGGTCTTCACGGCCTGGTAGCATGCCTACCTGCTGTAGTCCTTCAGCATTAGCACACCTTTCACCAAACCCAGATATACTTAAGCCAGGGTGGGGTGGTGGGGGATGTGTGTTTGTTATGTGTCAACGGCAGATTATAGCGGGATTTGCTCCCAGCCTGCTCCATTTTCTCCCGGCCCCAGATCCTGACCAGCCCAAAAAAATTGAGTGAACAAAATGTTTTAATGCCATTTCTCTTTTTACAAATGAAAATAGCTGTCTGGACATGGTTCAAAATTGTTAATCTCTTCTCTTCTTACTAAAATAGCATGGTACGAGGGAGCTATGAAAGAAAACTGTGGAGTGAATTGTGTACCACAAGTGAGTGGTACGTGAGCGATGTGATGTTCCGTGTACATTAACAGTATAAATAATGCCGTGAGTTTTTCCAAGTGAGTGAACGGTGTAAGGAGGGCCGTGAGATGTTCCGTGTGAGTGAAGAGTATAAAGAAAGCCGTGAGATGTTCCGTGTGATTGAATGGTGCAAGAAGGGCCGTGAGATGTTCCGTGTGAGTGAACGGTGTAAGAAGGGCTGTGAGATGTTCCGTGTGAGTGAACAGTGTAAGGAGGACCGTGAGATGTTCCGTGTGAGTGAACAGTGTAAAGAAGGCCATGAGATGTTCCGTGTGAGTGAACAGTGTAAAGAAGGTCGTGAGATGTTCCATGTGAGTAAACAGTGTAAAGAAGGCTGTGAGATCTTCCTTGTGAGTGAGCAGTGTAAAGAAGAAAGTGAGATGTTCAGTGTGAGTGAATGGTATAAGGAGGGCCGTGAGTTGGTCCGAGTGAGTGAACGGTATAAGGAGGGCAATGAGTTCAGTGTGAGTGAACGGTGCGAGGGCCGTGTTGTTCCGAGTGAGTGAATGGCCGAAGGAGGGCTGTGAGTTGTTCCGTGTGAGTGAACAGAGCAAGGATGGGTCGATTCCCCTCTCCTCCCCTCTTCTCTCCTCTCCTCCCCTCTCCTCTCCTCTCCTCCCCTGTCCTCTCCTCTCCTCTCCCTCTCCTCTCCCTCTCCTCTCCCTCTCCCTTCCCCTACCCCCTCTCTTTATATTCCCGTCAAGAGGCGACTCTGCGTTACCCAGCAACACCGGATACATTTGCGAGTAGAAAATAAAATGCCATGTGGAGAGTTTGAGAAATAGACTTCCACAGAAAAACACAAGTAATACGTATCAAGATCCATGTAAACATCGGCAACAACAAAAACCTTGTGCACCATTGCAAGTGAGCCAGAAAAAGCAAATACTATGTTGTGCACATCATACCGATCAGAGCCCCCCATTGGCTCCAACTCCAGGTCGGGTGTGAGCCAGTGATTTGCACACAGCTTGAGCACCTGCTCACGGCGCATTATTATGCGGATGCATTTGGTGAGCTGGTGTTGCAGAATCTTGATATCACCAATACCACGTTCTTTCCACTGTTTGGCTGACTGGTCAAAGCGGTACAGCTTGGCTCGGTGAGAAAACACCACCTATTGACAAATACGTTTCACAGGAATTTGAACACAACTATTAAATCTGAACTTTTCAGATCTCAAGTCAAGAAAAAAAAAAAACTTTAAAAAAAAATCAAATCCTTTTATCTTCCCATTTACAAACTAGAACGGCACTCGGCGGAGGGCATACCTCCGCCTGGTTGAATAGTTTACGTTTTGTATCCCACTGATCAGTCTGATCTGGATTTGGAACTGAACCAAAATCAAATCGCTTGTTCTTGTCATCTAACCAACTCATCCACCTAGTTTTGTCATGATCAGTCAACAACATTTTGAAATAATGCGCTATATATCGTTTTTAGCCCTATCACGCAAAGGTTAAGAATCACTTGAAAATTTTAAAAAATTCTCATATCCAGATCCATATTCAGATCTTCAATCAAAATCGAATCAATTTGTCCTCATCATACACCCAACCTGTCCAACATGTTCTATCCAAATCCATCCAAACTTTGAGATATCCTGCTATAAATCGTTTTGGCACAATCTCTTTATGGTGAAGAATCACTGAAAAAATTATAGTATCCGGATCCAGATCCAGATGCAGATCTTCACCAAAACCAAATAAATTAGCACTTGTCACAAACTGTCCATCCGTCCGTGATAGGTTTTCGTTGCTGCGATAACTTGAGAACGGCCAAAGGGATCTTAGCCAAACTTGGTGCAGGTATGTATAATGAGGTAAAGATGAACTGATTATATTTTGGGGTCAAGAGGTCAATTGTCAAAGTCTGCAATTGGTCCAAAACTTAAGAACGGCTGAAGTGATCAAATTCAAACTTGGTACAGGTTTGTATAATGTTGTAAAGATTAAGTGATTCGATGTTGGGGTCATAGGTCAAAGTCTGTAATAGGTCTATAATTTGAGAACGGCTGAAGTGATCCAATGCAAGTGTGAGACGGGTATGTATAAATATGTAAAGATTAGATTTTTAGAATTTGGGGTCGAGGTCAAAGGTCAAAGTCTAATAGGTCTATAACACGAGAATGGCTGAAGTGATCTAATTCAAACTTGGTACAGGCATGTATAATGATATAAAGATGAACTGATTAGATTTTGGGTTAAAGAGGTCAAAGGTTAAAGGTCAAAGTCTGTAATAGGTCTATAACTTGAGAATGGCCAAAGGGATCAAATTCAAACTTAGTACAGATATGTATAATGATGTAAAGATTAACCGATTAGATTTTGGGGGTCCCGAGGTCAAAGGCCAAAGGTCAGATGTCATGTCAGATAAAAATGTGAGCAGCTGAAGGGATTTAAATCAAACTGGATACAAGTATTATAATGATGTAATAATGTGGGCGGAGGCATAACAGTCGACGTCGTGATGTCGAAGAGTGCCGTTCTCGTTAATATTTTTAAAATACATATAAAATAAAAGGTCTACCTGTTCTTCTTCCTCTCCAGTTTTCACATCAACAAGTTCAGGCAGTGACACAACTGGTTCAAAGTGCAGGCTGTCTCTCTCTTCCTGGACCTCGTCATTGCAGTCATCTTCCTCTTCACCACCAGATGTTGAGAGCCGAAATGCACGCGCTCCCAGTACTTTACCAGGACTCAGGGAAGGTGTAAAGGTGAAGCTGAACCCCTCGGTAGTCTCTCCAAAGCGGAAAAGGCTCTGGTCAAAATTTGTTGGGGTCATTTCACTTAAAGATACCCCATCATGAAGATCATAATTATCCAATTCAGGGGCAGTGCCAGTACGTTCACTTTGCTTTCCCAAAGGTGTGGAACCCCGATGTAATCCTGGCATAAATGCAACTTGTGAAGGACCAAGTCTTGAACTTTGACGGGCATCGACAGCAGCAAACTGTGTTTTGAAGCCTTTGAGCTCGGACTTCATACGCTCGGCTTTCTGAATGAGTTCAGCAGCCTTGGCAGGCGGTGGCAACTTATGTGGCGTCTGCAGTGGAATGTCAAGCAATCCTCGTTGGCATTCTTCAAATTTTGAATAAAACTCAATTGCAGACTCTTCAGTCTTGAACTTTGCTGCTAAGAGTTCAACTCGAGCTTCTTGCTCAGAATAATCGTTTGCTGTCCAAATCCACGCACGGTCTGAGCCCGGCATCGGATTGAGCGTCATGGTGGTCGTGATCCAATGGTTTGCGCATACTTTGAGGACCTGCTCACGTCGCATCAAAACCCGTGTGCGGCCATTACTGATGTTCTTCATTATCTTAAGGTCTCCAATGCCCCGTTCTTTCCACTGTCCAGATGACTGGTCGAAGCGGAAGAGTTTTGCACGTTGGCTGTATAAAGTTTCTTCCTCCTCCTCACCGGTCACTAGGCTCACCCTCTCTGGCAGCTGCACCACTGGCTCAAAATGAATTCCATCATCTTCATCAGTCTTGTATAATTCGTCTCCATCCTCTTGGCCTGAGATATTGGGAGATTTTCCTGTTGTGGCAAACAAAGTCTGCCGTTCATCAAGAAAAGCAGAAGCTGTGCTATCACCTTTCCCTTCTATTTCTGTGCTTTGTGAACTGTCATTTTTAGCCAAATTGAAGAAGGAAATTCCAGAAAAGTCCATCCCAGCAAAATTGGAAAAAGGAGCCGACTTGCTCAAAATGTTTTCCTCTGCATGATCACTCTCAACTTGGTCATGATCATCCGCCAGCATCTTCAGCAATGTAGATGCCATTCCTGGTTTGCAGGCACCCTGGTAAGTAGCAGTAACATTTGTGTGAAACTTGAAGGCCGGTAATGGTTTCTCTGTGCCTTGTGATGAGGAAAAAGACACTGGAAGTGACTCCCTGTTTGTACCAAATTTGGTGGAACCTCGGAATGAATTAGAAATTTCAAATGATTCTGGAACAGATTTTGTACTTGCATTCTTACCATCTTCTTCAGATTTCAGGGAAAATCCCCCAATGGTGTTGTTGTCATTACTATTCCCCAAACTAAATTCAAACTTCAAACACTCATCTCCATTTTTGCTATGGGGTTGAGCAAAATTATTAGTTTGAGCACCTTGCTTGAATGACTTGCAGGCTACACAGGCCACATCTTCTGCTTTATTCCTGACATAACATGCTTCGCAGTCCCATTCCCCTTTCTTCCTTTCAAATTGTGCACCAAAGCCAAGCATCCCAACTACTGCTGGAGCCGCGACTAAAGCAGGCTGCTTCAACTTGTCTTTGGGCGGTTCTGGAATGCCAAAGCGAAAACCACCAGTATTTATTTGAGCTGTGTCAGAGGAACATGGAAATGCAACATGAGAGTCTTCTGTTTTTGAATTGTTGCCAAAACCAAAAGAGAAATGTCCAGGAACAGGCTGCGGAGCTGAAGCAGTACCTGGCTGAGCCGTGTGACAAAAACAGGCTGCAGTATCCTGTTCATTTCGCCGATAACACGTCTCAGTATGCAATTCTCCCTTCTTCCTGGTAAATTGTTCATCAATGGAACGAGTTGGCACCTCTGAAGTTGCAGATGACACAGGCTGCTTCAATTTTGTATCAGCTTTTGAAGACTCAGGAAAACCAAATTTAAAAGAGGAAATTTGAGTTGGATTAGAAGGGGACGCAAAAGAGAAACATGGACCATCAGTTAATGGTGTCTTTGCATCAGTCTTTGCAAAGGTGCGGGAAAATCCAAAAGACGAATGACAAGGAACAAATTCTGCACCAGCGCTTGGTTTAGGTGTCTGGCAAGCAATACAAGCCATGTATTCTGGCTTGTTCCTCACCAAACATGTATCACACTCCCATTCACCCTCCTTCTTGACAAATTGTGCACCAAATGCCTCCGATTTTCCTTGCGAAGCAAAGCTTTTCCAAACTGAGCTCTCAGAAGTACCTTTCATTCCATTCCATTTATGTTGTACTGACTCCAGACCGTTAACCACTTTAGTCGTTCTCTCAGAGCACAACAGTGCCTGGGCCTCTTCAAAACATGCTTTGAAACGCAATGAGTCCTCGGCCTGCTTAAAGCGCACAGCAAGTTGCTCATGTTTGGCTACCTCATCAGCAAAGTCTTGTGCATGCCAAACCCAAGACTTGTCTGAGCCAGCATTGACAACCAAGGTCATTTCAGGTGTAATGTAGTGATTTGCACAGACCTTCAGCACCTGATCTCGACGCATTAACAGACGCACCTTCCCCGATACATCATGCCGCAGGAGTTTGATGTTGCCCACACCACGCTCTTTCCACTCTTTTGTCTCTGCGTCAAAACGGAAGAGTTTGGCACGGCAGCTGAACATCTCCAGTTCATTTTCTTCTCCTGTCTTGACATCCACTTTGTCTGGGAGTGAAACAATGGGCTCAAAGTGTGGACCTTCATCTTCAACAATTGCATCCTTTTCCTCTTCACTCTGGCTTTCATCTACCTCTCTGCTTAAGTTAAAAATTGGCTTACCAGCATCCTTAAATCCTAAAGATGGCTGTGTCTGTCCAAAACTGGACTGATTTGCTGAGTTATTCGCAAGCTCAGAAAAGGACAGACCCCTTGTCTCAAATGGCAAACCATCTTCCTTGCCTTTGTCAACACTTTGCCTTTCTGGAACTGTGCTAACATCTGTGCGAATAGGTGTGCCAGTCAAAAGCGATCCTCGTTCATGTCCCGGTGTCCGAGGAGTTGCAGGTGCAAAAGGATGTGGCTCAGGTTCTGCCCGAGAAACAGATGGCGTGGAAAAGTTTAAAGCATTTCCTGTGGGAAGAGTGGAACAAATAGATTGATTTGAAACTTCTGGAGGTTTTGTGAAGAAACCCGGCTCTGGGAGCACTGGATTCTGTGCAGCTGCTGGAGGTTCATAGTAGTCTCGGCCATAAGGAGAAAGGACACCGGCAGTAGATGGCTCATATTCGTATGGGTAGAGAGACTGGGAGAAGGGAGCCGAGATAGGAGGAGTTATGCCAGCATGTTGAAAGGACAAGCCGTGCTGCTGAGATGTTATACGTGGAAGGGCACAGATGGAAGGCTGTAGGCAGCACAAAGAGGCAACATTAAACCAATGAAGAAGCAAGCAGGGAACAAAGGATGAGCAGTGGAATGGAATAGAGCAATGTGGAAAAAATATATCAAAAAGAGGCACACAAACATCAGGAATAAATTGTCAAAAAGTACCAAAGACAAGTACAAACATTCGATTTACCCCCAAATAGTTTAGGACATGAAAGAGGGAGCTCAAACTTATCCTCAAACAAACAAAAAAATCTGAGAAAAACTTATTGATCAAGCAAGCTTTTGATAGCCACTAAAGTCACTTTCTCCTGCGATGAAGTTAAAAGCACTCACCAAATTGTCAGTAATATTGTCATGTTAGTAAATATAGCTAAATGATTTTGCTGAACAAACTAATTCTTTTTTAAAGTTAATGTTATTTAAGTTTTTTGCAGTATTTATTGAAGTAAGTATTTAAGTTGTCTTTAAGTTAAATTTTTTAAGTTATGAAATAAAAAATATATATATTTAGAGATAAAACTAAAAGTGTTAAAACTAATTGTGTGTATACATACATATATATATATAATTATATATATATATATATAATATATATATATATATATATATATATATATATATATATATTGTTGCGAATATGGAATTTGGCCTCCATATCCGCTTGTAAATATTCCCCTATTTTCTCCGATACTCCCCAACTCTCCCTTACCCCATTCCCTAGTCCCATTGTCTGTAAACAACACCCATTAGAGCCGATCTTCCCCTTCATCCCCCCATTAAATGTCGTGCCCAGGTCCCCCGCACCACACGTAGACAATTATAGGACATCTTGCTAGTTATTCTTAATCTATGTCAGTTAAGGACTTGTTTCCATTAATTATGACTCTTCGTTGACCAGAATGTGATTATATGGCACCTGTTAGGAAGTTTAGGACCTCCCCATACCTCTCCGCATCTCTTCCCCATGAAGAAGCGCCAACTACAACAACAACAACAAAAGAGGGGGGCGGCGCGGTGACGGCATGGGGAGTGGGCGTCCTCCTTCCGGCTCGGTTAGCCGCCATTGACCACGCGCTCCACGGGGTTACCACGAAGGGGCTCCCTGTCGGCCCCTCGTCAAGGGCGGAGCCGGTAACCCCCGCACCCAATGAGAAGCCATGGGCCGATGCCATCTGGGGCGGCGCTAACGAGCCGAGGGCGTGTCACTCCCCGCCGGATATACGCGGCCCCGCGCCGGACGTGACGTCAGATGCGCCCCGAGCTTGGAAGGACAAGACGCCACCCTCCCGAGCGCTGAGCGACCTCCCCGGCATCTCCACCAAAGTCGCGACCCACGAGCGCTGAGCGACCTCCCCGCATCTGCTGGACACCACCGTACGTGATTCTGTCCCTGAGCCAGGTGCACCTGAGCCATCGACTGCCGCTTTCCTTGCCATCAAATCCCGTGTGAGTCAGCGTTGTCCCGTTTATCTGTGGTCTGTCTAGGGTTAATATAAGAGTGTGTCTAAGTGCCTGTCTTCCTATGCTGTCCCTCTTGTAGTTGTAATCTAACCTTTTTCCGTACGAATATACTTGAGAACTGAACCCCTGGTGTCGTATTGTGTCATTATAACCCAGCCGGGTGTCTTCTCTTTCCTATTGAGCCAGCATAGCGCGGCTTCGTCGACGTTCGAGTACAATCGGGTAACTTGTACGGATACGGCGGCCATCCCGCTCGGCCCACCATACCATCAAAGTCGTATCTGTAACAATTGGTGTCGGGAGTGAGATTCGAGGCCCGACCAAATTTGGAAAAAAAAAAAACGAATAGAGGAAAAAAAAAAAAATTTGGTCAAAATTTGGAGCGGCCGAAATTTGTTTTGTTTTACGAAACTCGAATTTTGCAAGTCGCGCTATGGCGGATCAAGACGGCTGGGGTCCGGTAGGGGAGAGTGAAGCAGGGTCGGTCCAGGACCAAATTGAGGGACATGAGGAGAGCGAAACAGCGGGGGTAGCAGACGCGCAAAATAGCGCCGTCACGCACGAAGAAGCGGGCGCGCAAAATGGCGCCTCGCTGATCACCGCGCCAGCGACCGTGGCAGCGCCCCCGGTGGATTGGAATTTGTTTTTTATACAAATGACGGCCCTTATGGAAAAGAATAGTGAGCGATTGGAGGGCCAAATGGGGTCCAATAGCGAGAAATTGAGGGAGGACATGGGGGCGCAGATCGGGGGGTTAGGGAGTAGAATAGAGGGATTAGACAAGAAATTAGAGGGGTTAGACAATGGGATAGAAGGGGTGAAACATGGGTTAATGGGGGTAGAAAACAGAATGGCCGCTCAAGAGAATCAAATGGAAGGGATGCAAAAGGGGTTAGAGGGGGTAGAAAATAGAATGGCTGCCCAGGAGAATCAGATAGAGGGAGTGAAAAATGGGTTAGAGGGGTTAGAAAACAGTATGGAAGGCAAATTGAGGGACATGAGGGACCAAGCGGAAAGGGAAGTTAAACAAATGGAGCAGCAGATAGAGGGGGTCAGAATGGGGGTAGAAACCAAACTGGATGCTCACAGGGAGGAAATGGAGCAGATGAGGGTGGCATCTGGGCAGGAGATGCAAGTGATGGGAGAGGAGATCAGAAGAGGAGTGAGTGAGGAGGTCGGAGGAGTGCGCGAGGAGGTGAGGCACTGTAAGGAGCGCATGGAGAAAGAGGTGAGAAAGGGGACTGTAAAATTGCAAGGTGGTATAGAGGAGTTGACGCTGGGAGTAGAACAACTGACAGTGGGACAAAAGGAGTTGGGGGACCAGGTAAAGAAGAACACAGCGGTAATAGAGGGTTTAAAATCGACACAGAAGGAGATGAAAAAGGACGTAGGGGTAATTAAAAAAGAGTGTCAGACGGTACATGAGGACCTGACGAGGAAAATGAACAAGGTGGTAGAGGTAATGGAGGTTAAAGAGCGGGAGGTGCGGGAGCACATAGAAAAAAATAAGGTGGAGTTAGAGGAAGAACTTAAGGGGGCGCACGAGGAGATGAAGGAGGTGAAGCAGAAATTAGAAGAAGTGGAAGAAGGGGTGAGCGAAATTAAAAAGCGACGGAGAGAGGATAAGAAAGAGATAAAAGAGGAGGTAAAAGAATTGGTCCAGAGTCTGTGTTCGGATCGTGATGATGTGCTCATTAACCGGATGAGGGATTCGCAGGTGATGGAGGAGAAGCGAAGAGAAAGAGGACCCGGTGTAAGTGGTGACCAATATGGTCGTGTGTATGATGCGCCAGGGGATTTAAGGAGCTTGGGGGTCGAGATGGACCCGGGTGTTCGTGAGAGGCCGTTGGTGAAGTGTGCGACAGGTCTGGTGTGCGAAAAAGGAGGTGTGCGAGGAAGTCCGACTCTGGGGTGTGTGAGGAAAAAGTGCGTGCCAAGGAGTGAGTGTGCTGGCGAGAGTGAGTCGGTCGTAGCGCGTGTGCGAGGGAGCACATGGAAGCGTGGTGTGGTGAGTGTTACAGAGGGTGTGACGGGAGAGTGTGCGCAAGAGTGTGCGCGAGAAAGGTGTGTGACGGACAGGTGCATGAGGAAAGAGTGCGCTGTCAGAAGTAAGGAAGAGTGTCCACCTGTGGTGAGTGTTACAGAGGGTGTAACGGGAGAGTGTGCGCGAGAAAGGTGTGTGACGGACAGGTGCATGAGGAAAGAGTGCGCTGTCAGAAGTAAGGAAGAGTGTCCACCTGTGGTGAGTGTTACAGAGGGTGTAACGGGAGAGTGTGCGCGAGGAAGGTGTGTGACGGACAGGTGCATGAGGAAAGAGTGTGCTGTCAAGAGTAAGGGTGAGTGCGTTGTCACGAGTGGAGGTGAAAGTAGTGAGAGTGACATGGAGCGTGAGTTAGTTGTGACAGGTGAGCGAGGATGTACACCTGGGATGGAAGGATGCACACCTGGAATGGTAGAGCGTGAGTGGGAATGCACGCTGGAGTTGGTGGTGAGGCACGTGGTGGGGTGTGCGAATGAGGGCACACCTGTGATTGTCACAGAGGAGGTGACAGAGGAGGGGGCGCGAAGAGGTGTTTTGGTGAGGTGTGCGACCAACGAATGTGTGCCAAAGTGTTCGGTGGTCAGGTGTGTGACCAAGGCTGTGAGTGGAATGGGTGTACCTGGGTGTGTAAGGAAAGGTACGAGGAGCATGGGCACGGCTGGATGTGTGAGCAAGGAACGGGCTGCGGGGTGTAAGCGTCCAGGTGAAGCATCGACGTTAGACGGGGTCGAGTTTAGAACGACTTATAGCCGAATCGGGCCCTCGGTGCGTGCCGGGCTTCGCGTGCCGCGAGAACCAGCGGGGATCCGAGCCACGGCGGGTTCGAAAGGACCGCCGTGCGCGATCCACGCTGGGCCTCGCGTGGGACGGCCGCGTCCGTGCTCCACTAGGCGGAGCTGGCAGCCCGATAGAAAGGGTCGTCATGGCGACCACTTTTTGGTGAGACGTGCCGGCAGGTCTAGATCGGGGCATTGGATGGCTCCACGCCGAGGTGGTGTGTGGGATCTCGGCACGGGTAAGCCCCCGTCCCTGCACCGAGTGCCGGACGCATCCAGCCGCTGGCACAAAACAACCAGCACCCATTGCTTGGCTTTACGAAGCCAGGCTTTGGACAGGAATTGGCGCACCGAGAGGCAGTAGTGAGTAGACTGGGTGATGAGGTTAGTGTTTTGGACCCAAAATTAGAGAAAAACAAAATTTGATGATTGGCAAGGGATTGGCAGTAGTGATTGGCAGATGATGGGCAGTGATTGGCAAATTTTTAATTTGTTGAAATTTGACGTGCAAAATTGATAGTGAGAGACCCCCGATGTGGTGGGATGGCAAATCCACCACCCTTCCCATGGTGGGGCAAATGCGCTATAGCTTATGGGGGTGTATGGCAGTGAAAACTAGCCCGGGTGGGTTAGGATATGGTGTGTAGGGATCTAGAAGATGACATTAGGTGACGTTAAGATTAGTTAGTGACTGATACCTGTAGTGGGGACGCAGGTAGATTAGTATGGATGATAATGACGAGGGAGCGCAATAGTTTAAAGGGACGACTGGGAAGCGCAAGTTTCAGAAGGGAGTAGTTAGATGAGATGATGCCGCGTGTGTGTGAGAATTGAACAGGTGTGATTGCACAGGGGTGCAACTGGACAGGTGTGTGGAGCAGTGTATGAGTAGTGAGTGTGTGGATCAGCGCGAATGCGCTTGGGGAGAGAAGGGTGCAGGTGGCACCAGGTGTGAGAGCACAGGTGTGCAGGTACAGGTGTGTGGAGAGAGTTGGAGTGAGTGGTACGGAGTGGTGTGCATGGTGCGAAGGTGTGGATGGGGGAAGAGTGGACCCCTTTCACGAATACCCGGGGCGGGTAGTGTAAGTGTTAGGTAGAGGGTGCAGGTAAATTGTGGTTGGATATTGGCATCTGTGGTGCGGTTGCAGAATGGTGTTGTGGATGGGTGCATTAGTGTTGTGGAAATGGCTGGGCGTGTAGCCTGTTAGTGTGTGTAGTTGGTTGGGCACTCCACCACTGTGAGGATGTCGGCCAGGTGAGGCCGCAGGTGGGCTCTGGGAGCCGGTAGCGTTGTGGATGGGGCCCGAGGATCCGGAGGACGGACCCGGGTAGCCCAGTGCCAGAGAGGGCACCGAGTGGGGAGAGAGCCAGAGGGCCTTCCCCAGGTAGTTAGGTTAGGGTGAGGAGCAGGTAAGCTCGGAGGCAACTGCAGTGGTGGAGGTGTGCAGGTGGGTAGACCCACTGGGAGAGGTACACGCCACAGCCCAGAAATTGTACGAGGGCACCGGGAGATGAATCGGGGGAGTGAGACCCCAAATTGAAGAGCACCACAGTTTGGCCAATGGGAATTGGTTTTTAGAACCCATAGTGTAAGAGGGCCAATGGGTTGGCCGGAGAAAGACCCCGGGTAGTGTAAAGTTGTTAAAGTCATTTAGGAAATAGTTAGGATTGATGAACCTGTCGCACCATACGCAGCCACTTACCTGTGGTGATGATGATGACTCCACACCTGTGTTTTCTTTGTTTGTGTTGCAGAAATGAGAATTGCTGTTGGATTTGTGAGACGCATCACGACGTGGATGAGACATTGGGGTGATTCCATCTCTCCCTCCCTAGGAGGGACTGATGATGAATTGGTGATGGCAAATTTTGATGTTGAGTTGGAAATGGCAAATTTTGATGAGAGTTGAAAATGGCAAATTTGATTGGTTAGGAGGGAGAGAAGACGAATTTGGTATATGGGAGGAACGGGGAAGACAGTAGGGATGTTTGTGGATTTGTAAAGTAGATGTTTATGGGTAGTGTTGTGTTTTGTTGATACAGTAAGGGGTAAGGGAGGGGCCATGTAGGTTACCTGGTGGGGGGGGCGTACGGTAGGAACGTACCTGTCTCACCTGGTTCCCATGTGCCCCCAGTGTGCATCACCTTGCATTGCGTGCACTTTTGCGCCCTTACCACCTTGCTCACTTGTCTTGTTTTTGTCTCCCACCTCCGAGGATCTGGCTTTGGGGTAGAGAGAGAGGAGAGAGAGGTGCTGGCGACGCAGTTGTGGGCCTGCACTTTCGCTGCTTGCTGCCGGGATCGATACACCATATGGACCGCAATGTTTGTGGCCACCCACGATGGACCGCAGTTCGTTTGCGGCCAAGCACCACTCGGGGATGGACCTATGGGTCAACGTGGCACCTATGCCATACAGGTGAACCACTTTTAAGTAACACCAAGTGCACCACAAGAAGAGCAAGAGACACCTGCAGGGTTAGGGGTTGTCGAATTTATTTTTATTCCAATGAACAATGGTCTGCACCGATTGGTGGTGGGGTGGTGCTTTTGATGCGCGGGAAGGGTGCTCTGCACGTTATTAAAGGCCGTCGGCCACAGAGCACTCGTGGGTTGGTGTATCGATGTTGGCAAGCGCGCTCTCTCGATGCATAACATCTGCATGTGTTCCTCCAAAGACAGGTCCTGGATCGTAGTGTAAATATCAGCGTAGTCTTGTAAATAATGCTCCCTACCGGCTGTATGTTTAGTTTGAGAATTCTTTCCGGATTCGGTTATCCTGTGGGTGTGTTTCTGTGAGGAGAAGGGTGCAACGTCGCAGGGGGACATATTTACTCATTTGTGAATATCTGTAAAACTGTCGCACTCAGGGTAGAGTTAATAGTAGAGGGAACTACATTGCGTGCCACACTAAAGTAGGTAAAAATTTATCGGGTCGGGACGCCCCGAGGGTAGAGAAGGGTGCAATGTTGCGAATATGGAATTTGGCCTCCATATCCGCTTGTAAATATTCCCCTATTTTCTCCGATACTCCCCAACTCTCCCTTACCCCATTCCCTAGTCCCATTGTCTGTAAACAACACCCATTAGAGCCGATCTTCCCCTTCATCCCCCCATTAAATGTCGTGCCCAGGTCCCCCGCACCACACGTAGACAATTATAGGACATCTTGCTAGTTATTCTTAATCTATGTCAGTTAAGGACTTGTTTCCATTAATTATGACTCTTCGTTGCACCAGAATGTGATTATATGGCACCTGTTAGGAAGTTTAGGACCTCCCCATACCTCTCCGCATCTCTTCCCCATGAAGAAGCGCCAACTACAACAACAACAACAAAAGAGGGGGGCGGCGCGGTGACGGCATGGGGAGTGGGCGTCCTCCTTCCGGCTCGGTTAGCCGCCATTGACCACGCGCTCCACGGGGTTACCACGAAGGGGCTCCCTGTCGGCCCCTCGTCAAGGGCGGAGCCGGTAACCCCCGCACCCAATGAGAAGCCATGGGCCGATGCCATCTGGGGCGGCGCTAACGAGCCGAGGGCGTGTCACTCCCCGCCGGATATACGCGGCCCCGCGCCGGACGTGACGTCAGATGCGCCCCGAGCTTGGAAGGACAAGACGCCACCCTCCCGAGCGCTGAGCGACCTCCCCGGCATCTCCACCAAAGTCGCGACCCACGAGCGCTGAGCGACCTCCCCGCATCTGCTGGACACCACCGTACGTGATTCTGTCCCTGAGCCAGGTGCACCTGAGCCATCGACTGCCGCTTTCCTTGCCATCAAATCCCGTGTGAGTCAGCGTTGTCCCGTTTATCTGTGGTCTGTCTAGGGTTAATATAAGAGTGTGTCTAAGTGCCTGTCTTCCTATGCTGTCCCTCTTGTAGTTGTAATCTAACCTTTTTCCGTACGAATATACTTGAGAACTGAACCCCTGGTGTCGTATTGTGTCATTATAACCCAGCCGGGTGTCTTCTCTTTCCTATTGAGCCAGCATAGCGCGGCTTCGTCGACGTTCGAGTACAATCGGGTAACTTGTACGGATACGGCGGCCATCCCGCTCGGCCCACCATACCATCAAAGTCGTATCTGTAACAATATATATATATATATATATATATATATACACACATACATACATATATATATATATACATATATATATATAATATATACATATATATATATATATATATATATATATAGCTACGGTTTTTAGAACCGGCACTTGTAAATAATAATCCATTGTAAATAATTCCATGTAAATATTCCGATCTTCTAAAGGTTAAAGGTCGCACCCTAATTAGTCCATATACAACACGAAGGGAACCATAGGAACTCTAGTTATTTCATTAGTATGCGTTTTAGGTAAGGCTCTGTTTCCAATAGTTTGAATCTGCGTTGCATTAATTAAATAAGATAGGTCCTTCAATCCCATTCATTTTGCGGCTTGACTCTCTCCAAATTGTGGTACGCGCCTCTGCTCACCCAGCAGCGTTCGCTGCCTGGCTCAAAACGCCATTACGCACGCTGTCAAGCTGGAGAAGAAGGGCGGAGCGCCGGGAGGAGGCGTGGCCCCCGTCAACTCGTCATCAAAGGTGGAACCAGCAATCCCTCGCCAACCAACCAGGGCTGAGGTGAGCTCATTAGTGGGCGTAGCCCTATGAAGCGCGGCTTAATCTGGACCAGCGTTATATATAACCGCGAGCGCAGAGCCCTTTGACGGACTACTTGTTGGACTGCTTCTCGCCACGGACCTCTGGCTGGAGCTGCGCGTAAAACTTCCCCGGGGACTTCTGTTGAACTTCGGCACTTCATGCATGTTGAGAGAGACAGAGGGAGAAAGCCGAATACCTTCCCCGATATATGAACCCCGACAAATAAGGTCGGCTCGCGTTCCAACAAGACACGAACAGCGCTGCCTGCCGGGTTTTGCCGCGGAACCGGAGCGTGGACCGAGGTGGAGCGTGGATCGGAGCCGGGGCCCACGCTGTCCATCTGCTTGGACCTTTCTTCCCTGCCATCATTACCCCTACGTGCAAGTCTGTTTGTCGTCCTGGGGCATGATAATTAAGACTGTTTAAGACTGCACTGTGTTCTGCTTCTTCTTCTTCCCTTGTACATTCTTCCTTTCGTTTCCTCTAATTATTGTTGTTAATAAATTCCTGTGTTCTTCCTTTACACTTTGGTTTCTTCTTTCATTCGATCGTCTTAGTCTTTTCTGTCCATTGGGTTCCCGCGGCACGATTTGGCCAACCGCGCAGGATCGGGTTAGTCCTTTTGTTAATGGCTCGGGCTTCGGATTGCTAACCGCTCGGCAAATTCCATCTTGTCCGTGGTGCGAGCGGGAATTATCTCCCTGCTTTGTGGAGAGAATGGCACTCAGGTATTTGGGACCTCCATTGACCAATCACCCTGGCCAATCTCGACCGCAGAGGAGCGTTATAGTTTCCAGGATCGGGGGACAGCCAGCTTAAAAGACAAGGGGATTAATCCCCCCTTGGTAATGGGAGTGCCGAACCCCGAATCCGCAACAATTGGTGTCAGGAGTGGGATTGGACCCGAACCAAATTTTTATATTATCTGAAAAATCTGGTCAAAATTTCGAGCGGCCAAAATTTTTATTGTAACATCCAAATTATAGTCGTGCCATGGCTACCCAAGGCGATCGGATGCCGGTGGGGGGAAATGAGGAGTTAGAGACAACCCAGGACCCCAGGGAAGAGGTGGGAGTAATGGAGGAGGAAGATAATGAAGGTGCGGTAGAGGGGGTTGCATGTGCACAAAATGGCGGCGCCTCGCACGTGGCGGTGGGGGCCGCGCCCGCTGCGCAGGTAGGGGTTGTGGATCTGCAAGTCCTCATGGCACAATTCAGGGCTTGTATGATGGAGTCAAAGCAAAGGATAAATGCTCGGAGTGAGCGAATCAGTCAGGAAATGAGGGACGAAGCAAGGGGTACCAGTGAGCAATTAGAAAACCAAATTGGGGGATTGAGTAAGGAGATGGGAGAAATGAGGGCCAATAGTGAGCAATTGGGAAGCCAAATTGGGGGGTTGAGGCATGAATTGGGAGGTCAAATTGGGGGGCCAATTAGAGGACATGGGTGGCCAGATGAAAGAAATGAAAGAGGGGTTAGTGGGGTTGGAAAATAGGATGGCCACCCAGGGAAATCAAATGGAAAGAATGAAGGACGGGTTAGCCGGGTTAGAAGACAAAATGGGGGGCAAACTTAAGGAAATGGGGGATAAATCCACCCCAGAAATAAAACAAATGTGGGATCAATTAGAAGAGGTAAAAATCGGGCTAGAAAATAAATTGGACACCCACAAGGGGGAGTTAGAACAGATGAGGGCGGCATCTACCAAGGAAATAGGAGAGATGGGGGAAGATATAAGGCGCGGGGTGAGCGAAGAGGTCGCGGGGGTACGCAACGAGGTAAAGCGGGGTGAGGAGCACGTGGAGAAAGAGGTGAGGAAGAGTACGGCCAGGTTACAGGGGGGCATAGAGGATTTGACGCGAGGAGTACAGCAGCTGACAGTGGGACAGAAGGAGCTAGGGGACCAAGTAAGTAGGAACACGGACGTGATAGGGGGGCTGAAGGCAGCACAAAGGGAGATAAAGAAGGAACTGATGGCGACAAAGAAGGAATGTCAGATGGTACACGAGGGGTTGACAAAGAGGATGGATGAGGTGGTAGAGATGTTGCGGACGAGAGAACGGGAAGTCAGGAAGCACATAGAGACGACCAAGGTAGCCTTAGAGGAAGAAATTGTAGGGGCGCACCGGGAGATAGAAGAGGTGAAGCAGAAGTTACAGGAAGTGGAAGAGGGGGTGAGTGAAATTAAAAAGAGACGAAGGGAGACGAAGAAGGAAATAAAGGAGGAGGTGATGGAATTGGTGCAATGTCTGTGCTCAAATCGTGATGACGTACTTGCTAACCAAATAAAGAGTTTGCAGGTGGCGGAGGAGGAGCGAAGGAGAAGAGGTGCCGAGGTGAGTGGCGATATAATCGGAAATGCATATGGTGTGACGGGAGGTTCGGTGAGCTTGGGGGTCGGTAGAGACCCGGGCGTTCGTGAGAGGCCAATGGTGAGGTGTGCGACTGGTCCGGAGTGCGTGGAAAGAGAATGTGTGCAAGGAGGTCCGATTATGGGGAGTGTGAGGAGTATTGGTGAGCAAGGGTGTGCGAGTATGGAGTGGGTAAGCGGGTTGCGGAGGGGCGACCCAGGCATCGACACCGACAGGGGTAGTTTTCAGAGGGACGGGGGACGCACGAGAGCCCCCTGGGAATAGTGTACTGTGGGGGTCTGAACGGTTCGGCCCCGTGCTAACCCCGCAAGGAGCGATGCACGGGGTCCAGCCTTCGGGCACCCACAAGGTCCCACTCGCGCCGTATGACGGCAAGAGTGATCTACGGGCGTATCTGGCGCAGTTCGAGTATGTGTGTAGGGGAAACGGTTGGAATCCGGACGAGGGTGGAGTACACCTTGTGGGGGCATTGCACGGCGCGGCGGCGGAGGTGCTGACGGCTTTACCACCGGGTGCTCTCACCCTGCCGACCCTCCGCGCGGCCTTAATTAACCGTTTCGGCATTGAACAGCAGAGCGAGCTTGTTAAAGCTCAGCTAGCGCAGCGAAAACGCAAGCCCCAGGAGACCATCGGGGAACTTGCCCATGACATTCGCCACGCAGTAGGGATCGCACACACGGGCATGGCAGCGAGCTCCCAGGAAAGACTGGCGCTGGACCATTTTATCCAGGCCTTTCCGGACCCGGAACTCAGGCAGCAGCTCGCCATGTGGCGCCCGCAGACCTTGAGCCAGGCGGCTGACGCTGCGGCCCGGTGTGAAGCAGTGAGGCCCCTGGCCCGGGGAAGCGAGCGCCACGCAGTGGCGGTGCGCCAGGTAGGACCCGTGACGGGTGGCGGCCCCCCGAGGTAGTCCGCCCCCGAAAGGGGCCCTGACCTGGAGGGCATGGTCCGAAGGCTGGTGGACCAGCGCCTGGCAGGACCAAGACCATGGCAGGCGGCTCCGGAGGTGGCACACGGTGGGCCACGATCAAGTGCCCCAATTAGGACTTTCGGGGGGGAAATTTGGAATTTCGGAGGCAAGCACCTTACCAGGTGAGGTGCTATAATTGTAGCCGGCTGGGTCACCGTGCGTGGGAGTGTCGAGCTCCGCGCCGGGACAGACCCTGGCAGCCAAGACAAGCAGCTCCGCCTCGTACAGGTCGGACAAGCCGACCCCAGACACCCCCCCCCCGCCCCCCTGCCAGGGCCCGGGAAACTAGAATGTGCCGGACACACAGGGACGTGTTCGGCAGTAGGGGATGGTGAAGTGCCCTCATTAACGCGACAGGTCATTCATTGTGGTCAAATTGGTACCGGTAGCTTGACGATTCGGTGCAAAATTGCCGGCGTGGGGGTAGACGCCGTAGTGGACACAGGAGCTAGCGCCACGATCATCATCCCTGTGATCCTCGATTCGAGTGCAGACGGCTGGGATAAAATCCAGCGTCTGGAAAATTATAGTTTGCAGCTAGCTACCGTTGTAACGGCCCCGATCATAGGGCGTGGTTTTGTAACCCTCAAGTTAGGGTCGGTAAAGAGAGAAATAGAAGTTTGGGTGGCGGAGGTGTGTGACCCATGCTTAATAGGGTTGGATTTGTTGACTGCCAGCGGTTGTAAAATCGATTTGTGCCGGGGGACCCTGCAAGAGTGGAGGAGCTACCATTGGAGGGGGTGAGCACGGCCGACAGGACGGAGCTGGAGGCTTCTGAGGCCGTGACCATCCCTCCGAGGGCCGAGGCCATAGTGCCGGCCCGATGGTCAGCTCGCCCAACATGGCAGGAGTCCTGCGGCCTAGTCGAACCGGGGGCAGCGCAGTCCATACCGGGTTTAAGTGTGGGCCGCACCCTCTTAAAAACGGACGGGCCGGTGGTGGCCGTCCACGTAATTAATATTAGTGCAGAACCACGCACTATAGTAAGGGGCACGAAGGTAGCCGGCTGCACCCCAGTTTACGAAGTCGCGGCAGTGAGGGACGAGAACGTCCAGCCGAGCCGGCCCCAGAGGGAGCCTTCAATAAGTACTAGGAATTGGCCCGATCGTATATCGCAAGTGGGTGGAAGTTCCCTCTGAAAGAACTTCCTGGCTTGTGATAGTCCCAGAAAAATTTAAGAACATCATATTACAGCAGGTGCATGGTACCCGCTCCGGCAGCCATTTGGGCAGGACAAAGACAACATCTCGGGTCCGCCGGAGGTTCTATTGGGTAAAAAAGGGGCGCGACATACAGGACTGGTGTCGGAGATGCGACGCCTGTACTGCCAAAAAGGGACCAGCACGAAGGATGAAGGCCCCCCTTCAATTACACCAGGTGGGGGCCCCTCTTGAGCGGGTGGCTATGGACATACTAGGACCACTACCCCGCACCTGCCACGGTAACAAATACATCCTTGTTGTAATGGACTATTTCACAAAGTGGCCAGAGGCCTATACCCTCCCCAACCAAGAAGCCGGGGTGGTAGCACAGGCCTTCGTGGAAGGATTTGTATGTCGGCATGGGATTCCACAGGAGCTGCACACTGATCAGGGTCGAAATTTTGAGTCAATTACTAAAAGATGTGTGCAGACTCCTGTCAATTCGAAAAACACGGACAACGCCCTTGCGGCCACAATCTGACGGGATGGTGGAAAGATTCAATCGAACATTGGTCCAACAACTAGCCTTGTTCACCACCACCCGTCAGGATGACTGGGACGAACATCTCTCGTACTTATTAATGGCCTACCGAACTAGCCAGCATGGGGCCACCGCATGCAGTCCAGCGTTGCTCATGTATGGGCGGGGGTTGCGGGCTCCCGCCGACTTGCTATGTGGTCCCGTGCCCAACACCACAGATATCCCGCCGAGGGAGGGCTATGCATGTCACCGGGAAGAAGGCATGGAGAGGGTCCATGCCTTCGCCCGCCGCCAGCTCCAGCTGGCGGGGGCAAAGATGAAGCGCAGGTAGGACCACCGGAACCAGGGGAGTCAGTACGCTCCGGGGATGAAGATTTGGTTCTTCAATCCCCGGAGGAGGAAGGGTAGGTGCCCAAAACTCACCTCTCCCTGGCAAGGCCCGGGGGTCGTCCTGTCGCAAGTCTGTGACGTGGTCGTTAAGATCAAAATGGAGCCACGAGCCCTCCCTCGGATCGTCCATGCCGAGCGGTTAAGACCCGACACCGGCGAGCAGGCGCCCTCGTGGATCGCCTCGGCTCTAGATGCCGAGGCAGGACCCAGTACCTCTTATGAAGGGGGCTCATAGTGCCAGAAGACTGGGAATAATAATGGCAAATAATCCCCAGGGTCGGGGGATGGTATCTATACCATCCCTCACACTGGGGGCACATGAGCTTTAGTTTATGGGGATTGGCTGTAAAAACTAGCCCGGGAGGGTTCGGTTATTGTAGGGATCTAGAGATGACCATAGGGGCTTTGAGATTTAAGTGGGGACGTAGAACAGATAAGTTGGATGATAACGACGAGGGAGTGCATAGTTTTAAGGGATGACGGGAAGCACTAATCTTAGAAGGGCAATAGATAGCTAGATGATGCTGTGTGTGTAAAAACGTATTGGAAGAGTATTGAGGATGTGTGTCATTATGTATGGGGTGCATTGACTTGCATGGTGTGCAAGTGGAGAAGGGGTGTGTGGAATCAATGGTGTGAAGTGAGTGGCGTGTGGAATGAGTAGTGTGGAGTGTATGGTGCAAAGGAGTGAGTGGGGGAAGGATGGACCCCTCACGAGTACCCGGGGAGGGTAGTTTAAAAGTAGGTAGAGGGAGTAGGTAAATTGTGGTTGGATATTGGCATCTGTGGTGTGGGTAGTTGGACAGAAGTGTTGTGTTGGGTGCATTAGTGAGATGAAATTGGCTGGGCGTGTGGCCTGTTAGTGAGAATGACTGGTTGGGCACTCCGCCACTGTTAGTCTGTCGGCCAGGTGTGGCCGCAGGTCGGCTCTGGGAGCCAGTTTAGAGTCCAATGGGGCCCGGGATCCCAGGAGAGGACCCGGATAGCCCGACACCAGAGAGGGCGGTAGGGGGTGAGAGAGCCAGAGGGCCTTCCCCCAGGTAGGTTAGGGTGAGGAGCAGGTAAGCTCGGGTGGCGACGTTCAGTGGCGGAGGTGTGCAGGTGAGCGGACCTGCTGGTGAGCCACACGACCCAGCCCTGAAATTGTGCGAGGGCACAGGGAGTAGAATCGTGGGAGTGAGACCCCAAATTGGAGAGCACCACAGTATGTTCAATGGGAGTTCGGTTCTTAGAACCACATCGGGTAAAGATGGCCAATGGTTTGGCAGGGAAAGACCCCGGGTAGTGTAAAGTGTGGTAATGTCATTTAGAAGGTAGATAGGAGAAAATCTCTTCGCACCATCTGCATCCACTCACCGAGGTGAGATGAATCCACACCAGTTTTTGCAAATGTTTGGTTGGTTGTGAGACGCATCGTGACATTGGTGAGACATTGTGTTTAATTGCATCTCTTCCTCCTTAGGAGGGATTGATGACTAATTTGGATTAGGGGAGATATGGGAGACAGGACGTTAGCGACGGATTTGTAAATTGTGCAGATACAGGGAGGGGGCAAGGGGTAGGATAGGCTGACATGGGGGGGACGAACGCTAGGGACGAGCTTTCTCAGCTGGCTCTCCCACGCCCTTCATGTCGCATTGCCTTGTGTTGATGTGTACCCTTGCGCCCTTGCACCCCGCTTACCCTGCTCTGTCTTCCTTCCCTACTCATGGACCGTGGTCTTTGTGTGCCGAGGGGAAAGTGTGCAGGTGTCGCAGTTGTGCGCCCGCACCCTCGCTGCTTGCCTGCCTGGACCGGTACACCACCTATAGACCACACGTTCTGTGGCCAAGCCCACTCATAGACCACACGTTTTGTGGCCTAGCACCATATATGGACCACACGTTCTGTGGCCTGTCACCTCTGCTGGGGTCGACCATTGCTGCCAGCATCTTGCTTGCAGACCACGGTCAAGGTGGCACCTATGCCATACAGGTGGACCACCTCAGTTGGCCCTGCTGGCCCTAATTAAAAAGAAGTGGACGTGGGTTGTGTTTTTTTTTATTTATCAAATAGGCAGCAAGCAAGAAAACGCCAAGAAACATCGGCCCAGCAGCCATCGGCCAAGCAGAGAAGACGCCAGTTCATTTATTTAACATGTATGACTGTGCTTATGGTGGTGCTTATTGGTGCTTTTCGTGCATGGTGGTGCTTTTTAGTGCACTTTATTATCTGATTGTGTGTTTCTGTGCATGTGGGTATGGTGTATCGGTACAGTGCAGTGCATGACCTTTCCTCTTTTCAAAAGCTCTGCTTTTGTCTTCCTAAAAGACAGGTCCTGGGTTCTAGTTGTAAATAATCCAAATAGTAGTAGTGTCTTTGTAAATAATGCTCCCCACCGGTTAAATGTTTAGTTTGAAAATGAATACCGCAATTCGGTTAGTCTGTGGGCGTGAGTCTGCCAGGTAGAATGCAACGCAGCAGGCGGGACATATCTAGTTTTAAAAATGTCGCACTCAGGGTGAGGTTAACACGAGAGGGTAACTACACCTAAGTGTCACACATAATTGTAAAAGATATCCCTTGTGAATCAAAACCCGGGACGGACCCGGAGAAAGGGAGGGTGCAGTGTTACGGATTTTAGAACAGGCACTTGTAAATAATAATCCATTGTAAATAATTCCCTGTAAATATTCCCATCTTCTAAAGGTTAACGGTCGCACCCTAATTAGTCCATATGCAACACGTAGGGCACCATAGGAACTCTAGTTAGTTCATTAGTATGTGTTTTAGGTAAGGCTCTGTTTCCAATAGTTTGAATCTGCGTTGCATTAATTAAATAAGATAGGTCCTTCAATCCCATTCATTTTGTGGCTTGACTCTCTCAAAATTGTGGTACGCGCCACTGCTCGCCCAGTAGCGTTCGCTGCCTGGCTCAAAACGCCATTACACACGCGGTCAAGCTGGAGAAGAAGGGCAGAGCGCCGGGAGGAGGCGTGGCCCCCCTTTCAACTCGTCATCAAAGGTGGAACCAGCGAGCCCTCGCCAACCAACCAGGGCTGAGGTGAGCTCGCTAGTGGGCGTAGCCCTATGAAGCACGGCTTAATCTGGACCAGCGTTATACAAGCGTTACGCCTAGGTCCCCCGTCGGTGAAGTGACGCGAGTTGACAAAGTGGAAGACGCAAGGTGGCCATCTTGGATTTTGACGTGGCGACCCAATTTTCAATAGGGTTCTTCCTTATGCCTAGATACACCCACACACCAGATAATAAGTTGGTACTACGCTTATTTTTTCAAGATATTTCGCTCACAAGGTTCAGACATACATGGGGGCCGCCACCTTGGATTTTGACGTGGCGACCCAATTTTCAATAGCGTTCTTCCTTGTGCCTAGATACACCCACACACCAGATTGGAAGTTGGTACTTCGCTTATTTTTTCAGATATTTCACTCACAAAGTTCAGACATATATATTGTGGCGGCCATCTTGGACTTTGACGTGGCGACCCAATTATCAACAGCGTTCTTCCTTATGCCGAGATACACCCACACACCAAATTAGAAGTTGGTACTTCGCTTATTTTTCAAGATATTCATCTCACAGGGTTCAGACATACATGGTGGCGGCCATCTTGACACTTGAAATTTAGCTCAGGTGCCTCCCATTTCTCTTGATCTTCTTTGAGATGTTTCCACACCTTGATTGGAGTCCACCTGTGGTAAATTCAATTGATTGGACATGATATGGAAAGGCACACCTGTCTATATAAGATCTCACAGCTGACAATGCACATCAGAGCAAAAACCAAGCCATGAGGTCGAAGGAACTGCCTGCAGAGCTCAGAGACAGGATTGTGTCGAGGCAAAGATCTGGGGAAGCCGACAAAAAAATTTCTGCTGCATTGAAGGTTCCCAAGAGCACAGTGGCCTCCATAACTCTTAAATGGAAGAAGTTTGGAACAACCTCTGTCAAATCTGTTTCTGGTGTTTGTTCCCCCTCCATCCCCTCCCTCACCTCAAACGGCCACACGGCTGACTCCGCACGTGAAAAAGCTGAATGCCTCAACTCTGTGTTTGCCTCTAAATCTTGTGTCCCAAACCAATCCCTCTCTGTACCCACTGTACCCAGTCGTACCCAGCCGCTCCTGGACTCTGTGTCCTTTCCTCCTGACAAGGTGGAAAGGTTTCTGTCAACCCTCGACTCTGATTCTGCAACTGGACCTGACGGCATCAGCCCACGGGTCCTAAAATATTGTTCTTCCGCTCTTTCACTCCCTCTCTCTGTTCTCTTCACCCTCTCTTTTGCTCAAGGTCATCTGCCATCTGCTTGGAAATCTGCCAACATCACCGCTTTGCACAAAAAAGGTGCAAAAACAGATCCCAACAACTACAGACCAATCAGCCTTCTCCCAATTATCAGCAAAGTCATGGCATCCATCATTGCTTCAGATATGAAATCTTTCCTCTTCTCCAATGGCTTGATCTCTGATCATCAATTTGGTTTCAGACCTGGTCACTCTACTCTGGACATGCTGCTTCTGCTTTCTCAACAATGGATGGAGGTCCTCAATGACAAACAGGAAATTAGAGCCGTCTCCCTTGACATATCACGTGCCTTCGATAGGGTCTGGCGCCCCGCTCTGCTCACCAAACTCTCCTCTTTTGGTATCCATGGAAATCTCCACGCATGGCTGGCGGACTTCCTCTCTAGTCGGAGTCAACGTGTGGCCCTGAATGGGTTTCTCTCATCTCCTCTTCCTGTTCAGGCTGGAGTTCCCCAAGGCAGTGTTCTGGGCCCTGTGATTTTTCTGGTCTTCATCAATGATCTCTCTGACTCTCTTGAAAATCCTCTCTATCTCTTTGCTGATGACTCTACTCTCTGTCGCTCCATTCTTCATCCCTCAGATCGGCAGTCTGCAGCCTCCTCACTCTCTGCAGACCTGGACAAAATCACAGACTGGGCAAACAAGTGGAACATGTCTTTCAATCCTGACAAATCTCACACTCTTACGATGTCTCTCCGAAAAGACCGACTGGACAACCCTCCCATCCACTTTCTGAATAATCCTCTCCAAGAAGTTCTGTCACTCAAGCTTTTGGGTCTCACTATCTGCCATGATCTTTCCTGGGAAAACCACATTTCAAATCTGGCCTCCAAAGCCAGTCGCCGACTGGGCATCCTCCGTCGTGCGAAGTCCTTCCTCGGCACACATGAGCTCCTCACCACATACAAGGCTTTCATCCGCAGCTCAATGGAATACTGCTCTCCCCTCTGGGCTGGTGCTCCTGCCTCACACCTAGCTCGTCTTCACGCTGTTGAAACCAAAGCATTCAGAATCATTGGAATCTCCCGTGATGAAGCTAACTCCAAGGGCCTCTCACTCACTCACCGCAGGCAGGTTGGTGGTCTTTCCGTCTTCTACCGACTCCTCTCTGGCCTTGCCCCCCCAGCTCTCTC
Organism: Myxine glutinosa; assembly: GCF_964187855.1. NCBI lineage: Eukaryota > Metazoa > Chordata > Myxini > Myxiniformes > Myxinidae > Myxine > Myxine glutinosa. Next base: position 49,641,170 of record NC_136268.1, read on the forward strand.
TGGGCTCTGTCCAGCAAATATTCCTACAGGTCGCACAAGATCTGCCTGCAACCCTCTTATGGTTAAACTGCCAAAATCAAGACTCTCTGCTCACCTTCACTCCTTCATTCCTCTTTTCTCCCGCCTCTGGAACAAACTCCCTCACTCTCTTCAATCCCACTCCACCCTCCAGGTCTTTAAAACAACTGTTCACCACCATCTCTTATCTTCCCCCATCCAAAACCTTGATCTTATCTATCCCCGCTAATTTCACCCCAATTCCACTTTTTTGAAATACCAACTTCTGTCCTGGAAGTCCTTGGTGTCCTTGTGTTTTATACTTCTCCCACCCGTCCCCACGCCTCCTCCCCCCAAGCCCTCTCCTTCCCACACATCTCCCTGCTCTTAAATGTTGTGTGCTCTCAAGCGTTTGTGTGCTTCCCCTTCTCTCGTCTTCCGCTCCCTCTTTTTATATATTTTGTTTGTCTGGTTGATTTGTTTGTGAAGTAAATGTCAGCTCCCTCACGAGCCTCGATTCAGTATACAAAAAAAAACAAAAAAACCTGGACTTCATAGAGCTGGCCATCCGGCCAAACTGAGCAATCGGGGGAGAAGGACCTTGGTAAGAGAGGTGACCAAGAACCCGATGGTCACTCTGGCTGAGCTCCAGAAATCCTGTGTGGAGATGGGAGAAACTTCCAGAAGGACAACCATCACTGCAACACTCCACCGATCTGGGTTTTATGGCAGAGTGGCCAGACAGAAGCCTCTCCTCAGTGAAAGACACATGAAAGCCTGCTTGGAGTTTGCAAAAAAGCACCAAAAGGACTCTCAGACTGTGAGAAACAAGATTCTGTGGTCTGATGAAACCAAGATTGAACTGTTTGGCCTCAATTCTAAGCGTCATGTCTGGAGGAAACCAGGCACCGCTCATCACCTGCCCAATACCATCCCAACGGTGAAGTATGGTGGTGGCAGCATCGTGCTGTGGGGGTGTTTTTCAGCAGCAGGGACTGGGGGACTGGTCAGGGTTGAGGGAACAATGAACGGAGCAATGTACAGAGATATCCTTAAGGAAAACCTGAAACAGAGCACTCAGGACCTCAGACTGGGCTGAAGGTTCACCTTCCAACAGGACAATGACCCCATGCACACAGCCAAGACAATGCATGAGTGCCTTCGGGACAACTCTGTGAAGGTCCTTGAATGGCTCAACCATAGCCCTAAGTTGAACACAATCGAACATCTCTGGAGAGACCTGAAAATGGCTGTCCACCGACGGTCCCCATCCAACCTGACAAGGCTTGAGGATCTGCAGAGAATAATGGCAGAAAATCCCCAAATCCAGGTGTGCAAAGCTTGTCGCGTCATACCCAAGAAGACTCGAGGCTGTAATCGCTGCCAAAGGTGCTTCAACTAAGTACTGAGTTGACGGTCTGAATACTTATGGCAATGCGATGTTTCAGTTTTTTCTTTTTAATAAATTTGCAAAACTTTCTAAAATCCTGTTTTCTCTTTGTCATTATGGGGTATTGAGTATAGATTGATGAGGGAAAAATGAATTTAAACGATTTCAGCATAAGGCTGCAACATAACAAAATGTGAAAAAAGTGAAGGGGTCTAAATACTTTCTGAATAAAAAAAAACAAAAAAAAAACCTTTAGAGGCCATTTTTCCCCGCAAAGCGGGGGTTGGCCTTTTTCGGACATCGTGGTTGTTTGTTGTTGTTGGTCCCCTTTTTGAAGCAATGTTTTACGGCCGGATGCCCTTCCTGCCGCCAACCGTTTGTCGCCTTTTACGACAAACAGGGCATTACCAGTGAACTGGTACTCAATTAGCCGACCTCAGAAGGATGATAGGCTGAGTCAACCCCCCTGGCGTTAATTCAGCGATCGACCGGGATTCGGACACAGGATCCGAGGATCCGAAGCCGGCACCCTAACCACTAACCCAACACCAGGCTCAATGCACTGTATATATACACTACCGGTCAAAAGTTTAAGAACACCTCAATCTTTCCAGTTTTTATTGAAATTTACGCAGTTTAATGTCTCAATGTACTCTGAAATTAAGCATAGAACAAATAAACAATTGGAGATAAAAAAAGAAATCATAGAATCATTTTGTTCAACAAAATTTAATTAAAATTTTGGACTCAGCAAAGTAGCCACCCTTTGCAGATATAACCACCGAACGCACTCGTGGCATTCTTTCTTCAATGGAAATCAAATATTGTTCGGGAGGTTCTTTCCAACACTGTTGCAGAAGTTCCCACAAATGTGCTGCACTTGTAGGTCGCTTTGCTTTCACCCTTCTGTCCAGTTCATCCCAAACCAGCTCGATGGGGTTTAAGCCTGGAGACTGTGCTGGCCATTCCATGATTTGAAGCCCACCGTCTTGTTCTTTTCCTCGAAGGTAGTTTTGACATAGCCTGGAGGTGTGTTTCGGGTCATTATCTTGCTGTCGGATGAATCCCTGACCAACTAGGCATATACCAGAGGGTATTGCATGGCACTGCAAAATGCTGTGGTGACCCTTTTGGTTCAGGGTGCCAGTCACTCTGTGCAAGTCGCCGACTCTGGATCCAGCAAAAGAGCCCCAGACCATCACGCTTCCTCCTCCATGTTTGACAGTTGGTGTCACACACTGAGGAACCATCCTTTCGCCTACTCGACGGCATACAAAAACCCTGCGTGATGAACCAAAGATTTCAAATTTTGATTCATCGGTCCATAAGACCTTCTTCCAGTCTTCAGTTGTCCACTGGCGGTGCTTCATGGCCCAGGCAAGCCTCTTTTTCTTATTTTGCCATCTTAGCAATGGCTTTCTTACTGCCACTCAACCTGTCATACCTGCAGCTCAAAGTCTTCTCTTCACAGTTGAAACTGAGACTTGCTTACTTCGACCAGTGTTAAGCTGTGCTTGAAGCTGTTGTCCTGTGAGCCGCCTATCACGCAAGCTGTTGACCTCAGAAACTTGTCTGCTGATTTTGTTGTGGCTTTGGGTCTGCCAGACCTCTTCCTGTCAGAGTTCACTCCAGTTTCCAATATACTACTTCCTGCAGTGCAATATTGTCCAAATAATGCTTCAGAGGGTGGAATAACAGTCTGTTCCAATACTGCTTTTATACAGACAGGGGGTTTGTAATCAAGTAATCAGCAGAGGTTGGGACACCTGTAGGAATTGTTTGCATCAACTTTCAAGGCTTAATTTACTTACATTGCTGCAGAACAGCTGTAAGTTGTTAACCCATTACTTGTTCCCTGAAGAAGGCCTTTTTTTTTTTACAATATAACTGTGCAATTTACATCATTTTCCCGTTTTTGCTAACCTAAACTTCTTCTTTTTTTAACCTCGAGCAGTTTACTGCTTACTTTTGTACCATTTCAGGTTATTCACTGGACATTAAACTGCATAAATTTCAATAAAAACTGGAAAAATTGAGGTGTTGTAAAACTTTTGACCAGTTGTGTATATACAGACTTGGCATTTTATATGGAATATATATTTTTTCTTGACTTGGGTTTACTTTCTTAACTCAGTATATCAATCTGGTGAGTTTCTTTTACACTTTGGTGATTTATTTGTGAAAAGAACCATGTAACTGATTGTCTGTAGCAGCAGGTCAACAACAGGATTATATCACAGGTGGCGTGGCAAAATGTACGGACAGGTGCATTTGATGATTGGCTTCACAGTCGGGTATACAAGGGTTGTTGCGTTCTGTATTAGTGGAAAACAACTGCTGCACATCTCCAAAAGTTATTGCCGCTTCCTCTGGAGATGGTCCGTCAACTCGACAATGCTGTTTGTCATGGAGTGGTGGCTTTACGAAATTACGGCATGAAACAGCGTGCTATTGCTCGGCAGTATGGCATCACTCATGGTCAGGTGTCATAGATCCTGAAACGAAATGCTCAGAGGGGTGTCCCTACTCCAATACCAAGGCCAGAACGTCCCCGCAGAACCACAAGGAGGGATGATCGCCAGCTGCACCGGTTAGTCCGCAATGGCCGTACCAAGTCAGCTAATCGGCTAAGGGCTGAGTGGCAGCAACTGACAAATGTGCCTGTATCCAGAAGACCAGTCAACCAACGACTGGTTCAAGCAGGCTATCGTGCCAGGCGTCCCCTGAGAAAGCCACGCCTGACCAGACAACACCGCCAGCGCCGATTGCAGTGGGCCAGAGAGCACCATCAATAGAAGCCAGGACACTGGAATCACCTGATCTTGTGACGAGTCTAGATTTCTGGTCTATCGTCAAGATGGCCGCATCCGAGTGCGCAGACAAGTGCATGAAGCCTACAACAAAGATTGTATAGTGCCAAGAGTCCAAGCTGGAGGTGGTGGGGTGACCGTTTGGGCTGCTTTTCATGCAGGGGGCAAAACTGACCTGGTTGTTCTGAATGGAAATCTGAACCAGTTCAAATACAGGGCCATTCTGGAAGAAACATTGCTTCCATTTGCTCGTGCAGCCTTTCGAGGAAACTTTGTCTTCCAAGATGACAATGCGCGGCCTCATCGTGCTCGCATGATCCAACACTTTCTTGCCGACCGTGGTGTAGAGCATATGGAGTGGCCTGCCATGTCCCCGGATATGAATCCGATAGAGAACTTGTGGGCAGAATTAACGCATCAAATTGACCACTTGGACCAGCAGCCGACCTCTGTGCGTGAATTGCAGCAGGCTATTGTCACTGCATGGCAAGCGATTCCTGTCCAAACCTTGGCAAATCTTGTGAACAGCATGCCTCAACGTGTACGTGCTCTCCTGAATGCTCGTGGGGGTTACACGAAGTACTGAACTGTAATTTTACTGTCTGTAATCCCAGTTGTAATTTCACTTTTGTTTTTGTTAAAAAATTTTTTGGCTAATGTGCAAAATAAAGAGATACTTCTGGAAAACGTACAGAAGTTTAACACAGTACTGTCCATGAATTGAGTTCGATATCAGTTTACATCACTTTCAAGGATCAATTTATTTGTTTCGAAATGTCAAATGTGGTTTTTGTTTCTTTTAAAGGTGACGTTAACAAAATCTAGAATAATTTCAACATAATTCCAATGAACTTTTGGTTCTAAGACATCTTGAAAAGTAAGTTCACCCCCACAAAAAAAATATTCCATATTAAATGCCAAGTCTGTATATTAGTTTTAACACTTTTTTATTGCACAATCATTTGTGGGCAGCCAACGCCACAATCATTACTCATTCCAGAGTTTGTTGGAAATAATTCTATTCAGTATTTAGTGCCAGCATCGAGATGGAGATTCAGTCTGAAGCAGATGCAATTGAAGCGAGCAGAGCATTGGCTGTGCTCACACCCTTGTGCATCAAATTGAGGTGTATTTATTTTGTTTTAACTACGTTCGGAAAGTACATTGTCGGAATTAAGTCTGTGGAGAATCAAACACCAAAAAAAAATTCCCAATGCAAATGCACTAATAAATGCTTTTTCCTACCCAAACCCCAACCTCCACAACACGAAAATGAATTTCTTTTTTGAAACAGAATTTAAGTTTTTTGAAAATGGAAAAGGAACTTTTTGAAACTGAAAATAACTGGCTCGACACCAATCCAACAGTTTATAGTCGGGGAAAGAATCAAACGCGTGGCAGCTCAAAAGTAAGTGTGCTAAATCTGCACCATCCCGTTGGGATGACAAGTACATTACTAACAAACAGGAAAGCACAGCATTAATTGCAGTCACAAGCATGGTCAATTGGATATTTCTCATTAATTACAGAGCTGAAAAAGTATTTCAGTGTTGCAGTACTATTCAAATGCAGAATGAAGGCTTCAACACAAACACGAGTACCCAGCACAAAGATCCACTTCAAATCTGTACGATGAGAAAGTCATTTGTCTGTCATCATTTTTCTCAAAGATGGCCAAACAGATCTTTGTCACCCTTTCAGAGATTCATCAGTGAATGACGGGGAGCGTTTTAGGCAATGAAAAAAAAAAATTTCAGTTGGAATTTTGGGAGATTTCTTTGTAACCGCTCTACAGTCCCTAAGACTTTGAAGCTATGTAAAAGGTAGTATCAAATGAACACCGAATCCATTCTTCAGTGAATGTAGCATGTAGTGGATGGATGTAGTGTATGTAGTGTATCAGTTTTAGGCCCCCCCCCCCCCCCCCCCCCCAAAAAAAGATTTCTTTAAAATCCCAAAAGGATTAGAACGGCACCGGGCAATGCTGGGTACTCCTGCGAGTAGCTGATAAAATCAAGTGCAACAGGTAAGACTATCACAAACGATCATGTACCTTGGCAGGTGTTGCAGTACGAAGCAAGTACTGAGTGTTATACCCTGGTGACTGGCTGTAGAACATTGGAGCACCAGTAGATACTGTAATGCAGAATATAGAATCATGACTTCAGCCTCAACAATAAAGTTTTTTAAAACTATATTTTTATATATACACACAGACACACATCACACATCACACAACACACACCACACAACACACAACACGCATCACACATCACGCATCACACATCACGCATCACGCAACACACATCACGGAACACACATCACACAACACACATCACACAACACACATCACACAACACACATCACACAACACACATCACACAACACACACCACACACCACACATCACACAACACACATCACACAACACACAACACACATCACACATCACACATCACACATCACACATCACACATCACACACAATACCAATAATAATATAATCCTGACCAATACCACTACATAATAGTCAGGGCCCTTCGGGATATTTTGGTTCAAATTCTTCCAAAAGCATCAAATTTGGCGCAGATGTTGCCCATGCCATACTCTTTCGATTTTTGACGGGCGCCAAGGGCGGTATGATCCGGGGACCATACCGGTCATGTCACCTGACCTATGGCATCATAATTGGGATATGCATCCAATCACATGGCGTACTATAAGTGGTCAAAGTTCAAAATGAATCGATCGAAAAATGAAGGCAGGGATCCATTTTTAAGGTTTTCATAAAATCCAATATGGCCGCCAGGTCACATGACCTATGACGTCATATTTATGACATGTATACAATCATGTATACATGAACCCGGATCATGATCGCACAAAAATTAAACACAAGGATATGGCATACAGTTCATAAAACATCAAAATCCGTACCTTTGTAATTAGACTGATGAACTGCATATGCCTGAAAATTAGGAAATAGACATGTAAATATTTCCTCTAATTGTCAAAAATAAGGTCTGAGTTCGATTACCCAACCCAGAAACATAAAATGGTGAACCTCGCGTAAATCTTGACAAAAAACTCAAAAACCGACATGTTTGACTCAAAAATGACCTTTAAGATGACCTTGAGGGTTGACCTTGACCTCGAATCATCAAAATAACATCATAATTGGATTCCTCGACCTCGAAAACCCCTGAAAAGTGGTATCATACATGATTCCAACCCTTTTGGTTATTTAACCGATTTTCCTCTAATCCGGGTGGCGGCCATTTAGTATTTCGCCAATATGGGGCCCCCGGGGGGGGGGGGGGCGCCCGTCTTGACGCCCGTCAAAAATCGAAAGAGTATGGCATGGGCAACATCTGGGCCAAATTTGGTGCTTTTGGAAGAATTTGAACCAAACGGCCCCAAAATATCCCTAAGGGCCCTGACTATAATGTGTTCAGTCAATGATAAGCTAATGGCTGCTCATCACTCCATTGTTAAAGTAAAGGAAAGGAAATTTAAATGTGATGAAATATTGTGCAAGGATATGAAACCATTCCAAGAGAACACACCAGTGTAAACAATAACCAAGTAGCTCCAACCACTTCTGATCATCTCAAGCATAAACACAAAAATAGACATTATCGAAAAAAACCACGACACAAACCGCCAATGTCATTATGTACAAAATCGTTCCTCCATGAAAGCAGACACAGCTGAGGTTGAAAATGGTCAAACCGACAATATAATCTCTATGACAACCAAACTTTAGGATCTACGAGGAACTATAATTAATAATTATAATTGGAACTAGGGATCATCAATCTATCCAATCATTCCCTCAGTGAGGCTGAATTAAGCGTGCTCTCTGAGCGTCTAAAATTTTGCCCAATCGCTCCACAAATAGACCAATTACAATTGAAAGATTTAAAAGATTTCTGTAGATAAATGACATTAAAAGCCCACTTTGCTAGAGTGCACCCATCACCATCAGCCCCACAACAGACAACACCAACAGACAACACCAACAGACACATACATTATACAATCACATACACCAATATGAATACACCACAACTCACCTTACCCAAACCAAAAAACACCTGGACACCACATGTTGACAATCCCTATCTACATGTCTATATGGAACAAGTGAGCAATGAAATTGAAAATGCGGCTCAAAAATATAAATCTTCAAGCCATAAGGACAATCTTGCAAAGGCAGAGCGACAAGCACTCCACAATCTCCAACATGATGAAGACTTTGTAATAAAGCCAGCAGATAATGGTTCTGCCATTACATTGCAGAATTACATTGCAGAAGCCATAGTGATATCTATCTTGCCATAGTCGCCAACTACATAGTGATACCTACAAAGAGCTCCCATCCGACCCACGTTTCTACATCTCAGAGGTTAAAAGGGTTGTAGATTCTATTCAGGCAGATGAAGCCATCAAATGTCACTTTGTTCCAAAAGACCCTCGTTGTCCTTATCTTTATTTTCTTCCTAAAATACACAAGGTAAACAACCCAGGTAGGCCAATTGTATCTGGCTGCGCATGTCCAACTGATTTGATATCAAAAGTTGTTGACTGTTATTTACATCCTCTCATAATGAATCGCCCCTCATATCTTGTGGACACAACCAGTTTTCTGACTCAAATCCAGCGATTGAACGAAACATCCTCACCTTTTAACTCCCGAATAATGTTAGTCACAGCAGACGTTACATCTTTACACTAATAATCCACATTCAGAAGGCCTGTCTGCATGTCCCAATACCACCTACCCAAGACGTTATGCCGCTGTTGGAACCAATGCTCAAATTGAACACTTTCCAATTCAACTGACGACATGACATTCAAACTCTGGATACCGCTATGGGCACTCCAGTTGCACTTTCGTACGCCAACATCTTCATGGGAATGATAGAGGCTAAAATCGCTGCACAACAACATCACGGCATCTTGGAAAAATCCTGGATATGTTATATTGATGACATGATATCTCACACAGCTCCAAAATGAATTAAATTTGATTCATCCAACCATCAAGTTTACATTCGACAGCTCACAATTCACTTTCTAGACACATCACTCACACTTCTCACACTTCAAAACAACAGACTTGAAACAGAACTATACACCAAACCAACAGACACACAAATCTTACCCTCTCCCATTTTCATCTCACCCAAAACATACAATTACAAGCATACCGTACAGTCAAGCAATCATAGCAAGATGCATCTGCTCAACAAAAAAGGCAGAAGAAACATCTCTCTCCACCAATTAGAAACACTTTATTGCAAGACACCATGACCCTCACTCTTTGAAGGAAGCGATAAAACGAGCAAAACACATACCGAACTAACTAAACCAGACCTTCTGACTTACAAACCAAAACCTGCAGCTAACCATGTCCCACTGGGAGCCACCTACTTCGCTACCTCATCTCCCCCTTGAATTAACGCCATGTGGGGTTGACTCAGCCTGTCATCCTTCCGAGGTCGGCAAAATGAGTACCAGATAATTGGTTATGGAGAGGCATTGCATCAGCGGCAGACGCGGCCACAGAAATAATGCAACCAGCAGCCGGGTGGCTGCACACAAACCACCACCACCTCATCCCAATTGCCAAGTATTTTGAATAAGCCAAGTATTCCTCATCCCAATTGCAAAGTATTCCTCTCCTCCATCACTCAAACACTCTGCATCACATTTCCTAAACCTCCACTGACATCATATTGACGTGGTCAGACATTCAAAGATCTTTTCGTGAAAGCAAAGCACCCACAGCCCCACAGTAAAGGAAATAAGGTTTCTGGCTTCCATAAATGCACAGCAAAAAATGTATTATCCACAAGCATTTATTAGTAGGAAATAAATTCCACAGTTCTCGCACCACACAAAAGTTCCCCATCACCTCCTATATTGATTGTACATCTACATGGGTCATATACCTAATCACTTGTCAAAAGTGTCCCAAACAATATGTTGGAAAAACTGAGAACGCACTCGACACACACTTTAATAACACACGGTCAGAGAGCAGTAACTTTCACACCAATCAGGGTAAATCTCCACCTCACAACATTTTCATCAACTAAATCACTCAATAGATGACATTCAAATCTCTCCCTTACACTGTACATTTTAATCAACCACATCACTCAATAGACAATATTCAAATCTCTGCCACTGAATCAATAGCGAATCAATCACCCACCACAATTCTGAGATGTGTCTTTTTGGATACACAAACTTCGGACAAAGTTCCCTCATGGCATAAATCTTGACGATTAATGGATGTTTCAACTCATTCAATCCACCTCAACTCATTCAACTCATTCACTAACTCATTCACTACATTTTTTCATTAAAAATACCTTTCCCCTTTACATATGCCATTAACAAATGTAGGCAGTATAAGTATATGAATATAAACAGTATATGAATATGCGCATGGATGTGTTTATATCTGTACGCATGTACAGTATCAAATGTAAGCTCACTCTCGTTGAAGTTGAGGAAGGTGAGCAGCCGTTAACGATATCTCTGTCCTTTATGTATTTTATTTATGTGTCAATATAAATAAGGGCAAAATGGAGAAGATTGTCATGGGGACCGCAAGGCTAACCCCCGCTCCAGCAGGGAAAATGGCCTTAAAATGCATGTTGTTGTTGTTGTATCATACTAACGTCTTGTATGCATGCCTGCTGTTCTTGTAGACCGAAGAAGAAGGCCTGTTTGGCTGAAAGCTTGTTGAAAATAAAAGATCATCTTGAAGCTACGTTCGTAACTTATTTAATTTATTCTGATTATTTATTTTAAAATGAGGCATCCTGCTTGTATTGTGGAGTTTCTATTTCTCACAGTTGTGTCAGACATCATTGTATAATCTATAAAGTATACATTATTTTTTATTTCAATTTGATTATTTGATTTCAGCAACCATCAGGAGCAATAAATAGGTCGTCCAGTGAAACTGCAAGTATTTGTTAAACTTTTAATTCAACAACACATAGATCTATGAAGGTTATCATCATTAGTTTCCAAGTGAATAAAATTGTTGATAGTGTGTGTATGTGCATCTTTCCTCCCAAAGCAAAGGATTAGAGAAGGGTCCAACCTGTAAGTGGTGCACGCTGCTGATAGCCATCTGACAGTGTCTCTGCAGAATACCCCCAATCGACGACAGGACGAAGCCGTGGAGATATCCCAGATTCAGAAGCACTCTTCAACCCTTGAACGTCATGCTGCACCGAGACACACAGGTGCACGAGGAGTTAACAGAATTCAGCTAAAACAGTCAGTCTAAAAAAATGAAAACAAAATCTTTGATGCATGGTTCAACAATTTAAAACAGAATCGTTTTGGAGTGAAAGCCAATGGTCAAGATATTCTCATCAAAATGAACATAAAAATAAACTTAACGGCACTCATCGACGTCTAGACATATGCCTCCACTAACATTATTACATCATTATACATACTTGTACCAAGTTTGATTTAAATCCCTTCAGCTGTTCTAAAGTTATCACATTTTTACCTGACATGACCTCTAACCTCTTAATTCCATTATCCAATCAGTTCATCTTTGCATCGACATACTTGTGCCAAATTTATTTTTTAAATCCCATCACCGATTCACAAGTTGGCCCGGTAACAATTTTTACTTAACATGACCTCTGACCTGTGACCCTTGACCTCATGCTCCCATATATAATCAGTTCGTCTTTACCTTATTGTACATACCTGCACCAACTTTGACTTGTACCCCTTCAGCCGTTCTCAAGTTATAGCGGTAACAGAAACATATCACAGACGCATGGACGGATGCACGCACAGATAGACGAACGTCGAACAGCCGTATGGACAACCCAAAAACATAATTCCTCCAGCCACTTTGGCGGCAGAGGCATAAAATCAAAGTTTCAGCAGTGTCACATGGCCTCACCCGCAGCTGCTGCACTTGTTCACAAAGACTCTCCAGCAGCTGCTTGTGCTGCTGCACCCAGTGAGGAGACGTACGAGGGGAGCCCTGAAACATGTACACAAGTCTCACATTTTCACACCGATTCGTCTACTTTCCTTTTTAAAATAAACAAGTACAAAAAGTTTTAATTAAAACAAAAGCCGCGTCGATGTTACACAATGCCTAGATGCAGCTGTACCTATAACGTCGATGTTATAGGCACAGGACATTCCTATTGATTCGATTACTTGATGTTATTTTTGTGCAAAGTGAAAATATATCTCGGCAATTTCCCGTATGTGGCGACGAATTTTTAATATATCTCGGCATTTTCCCGTCTGTTATTTCAGGCGGTGTATGACTGACCATGCCGCGATTTAAAAAATATATATCTTGGCAATTTCCCGTGTGTGGCGACACGTGAACGAAGCTATGCTCCTCTCTCCACATTATTGTGACGACGTATAAATTAAATATTTCATCGTGACGATTGTCATCAAATGGACGAATTTTTAATATATCTCGGCATTTTCCCGTCTGTTATTTCGGGCGGTGTATGACTGACCATGCCGCGATTAAAAAAAATAAATCTCAATGGACTTGAAGTTACAGGCCTTTGAGAATTCATTTCGTTCTATAAAGGGCAACTTTCATCAGATTTTCTTCCCGTTTTTTTTCAACCGAGTCTAAAACTATGCTAGCGACTGTGAAAAATGAAATGATATATCGAATTTGATTTGAAATAAAACTGTGTGAGAGAGGAAGACACCACGGGCCTACAAAACAGGCCTCAAAGCTATGCGAGTTAATAAAATGGTGGATATTTGTTTATATGAAGGCTCTCCCAGAATGGGTGGAGCTATGGTTCCCAGAATGGGTGGAGCTTTGAGGTTTTGTCTTCTCTGCAAAAACAAGAACAAGAAGAACAACAACAACAGCAGAGGGCACTCTATGAGCAGCGTCTGCGACGCGGCTAAAAAGAAATATATAAATTTCCACAAGAAATACACAAGTGCTAATGAAAGTAGATGAAGAATTCAATGACGCACAACAAAAGTAATAACAAAAACCAAAAATAACAACAAAACTAGAGCAATGTGAGTCGCCAATATGCCTCCACATAGTGCCTTCCCGTGACAACAGAGAAATACCCTCGATGGCCGTCCTAAAAAATAAACTAGTTTTATTTAAATCCCTTCAGCTGTTTTCAAGTATCACATCTTCGCTAGATATGACAGGTTTCACATCAATCGGTGAAGCAGTTTCAGCGAAGAGGGTTTTTTAAAATTTAATATCAGCTTTCAAGCTAAAATAGAACCAAACCACGTGACATGACATCAAAATCTACACTCTGCATATGTACAGGTAGTGGATCATGTTTGTGAAGTTTCATGTTGATCAGACAAGGTTAGTTTTCTTTCCAAGATGGCTGCCAAACCATGTGACCTATGATGTCATCATTTTCAAACTATATGCAACAATAGTGTTAGATGGCATTTGCAAAGATTTGCATCGATAGGGTAAGTGGTTTCTGAGATATAATTATTTAATATATTCCTTCAATCCAATATGGCTACCACACCATGTGACCAATAAAGTTTTCGTGATCAACTTTTAATCGCCATGCCTTGACAATGACACACGGAGACTTCGAGTCGATTGCTTCAGTGGTTTGGGAGAAGTTGTTTTTTTGAGCTTTTAGGTTAAATCCAATGTGGCTGCCAAACTATGTGACCTATGATGTCATAAATTTAATATTTCAACACAAATTGGTCATAGATCTTGTGCATGCAATTTCAGATTTTTAGGATAAGGCATTCGATTAAACATTTATGGCTGGTGTACCACATCACCGATTATGTCATCATTATACTTTTGTTCCCCAATGGGAATACTTGACAATGTGCCAAGTTTCAAATTATTCCATTCAGCGGTTTCCGAGAAATAATGTTTTCATCATTTGCGTTTAATCCAAGATGGCTGCCATACCACGTGGCCAATGACGTCACAATTTTCATAAAAAAACATTGTACATGGGTGTCGGCTCCTACCCTCAAAGTGTCGTTTCAATTGGACATGTGGTTTCTGAGAAAAACGAGGTTTAGCCCATATCGACAGACGTATGTACAGATGGACGGACAGACGGACAATCCAAAAACAATGCCTCCGGCCACCTTCGGGGGTGGAGGCATAAAAATGATGCATAATAAAGTCATACCAGTATGCTCTTGACTGGTGACACATCAGTCTTGCCGGATGATTGTGTTGAAGGCCTCCCGGAAGGAATAGTTCCCACACACATAGACCCATGGCTCTGAAATAGTGGGCTTCCCCGAATAGCCACATCCCCATTAACCACTTGCGCGTGACCCAATGCTGCCAGTTCCTGGCGAATGTTCTCCAGCATGTTTCGAGCGGCATCCAGGGAGACGGCAAACTGCTGAGAACAAAAAAAAAAAGAGTAATAATTGAAAGATGAGCAGAGATTTGACATTTACAGGAGGGAGGAGTGAAAAACACTGGAAGAAAGAAGATGGGAGAGTTTAAAAGATGTTAATTAATATACCTCATCGACGGTGGCATTATCTACATCAGGATCCATATGCAAGACACGAAGCAAATAGCCCTCCACTCTGCGTAGGGCCTGCTTGTATTCAAGGCACTCTCCAGAAACTGCATCATTGTCAATTTCATCCACAAACCGTTGGCAGATCTGCAACAATGTCAAGCAAGTCTTTTGCATTATATTTTCAAAGGGCAAGGAAGGGAACCAAATAGATTCCTTTTGATAAAAGACACACCAAATTGAGTACCAGTTCACTGGTAATTCCCTGTGTGTCGCAAAAGGCGACAAACAGGGTTGGCGGCAGGAAGGTCATCCGGCCATAAAACATTGCTTCAAAAAGGGGACCACGGTGCCCGAAAAAGGCCAACCCCTGCTCTGCGGGGAAAAATGGCCTCTAAAGGTGGTCATTGTAATGAAATTGTGTCTAAGTTGAACACAGGTGCTATGCTGACTCCGACCACTGAGGGGCTTCCATAAGAACTCGGACGGACATCGCTCCGATTCATTCCTGTGACATTTATTTTGTGGTAGTGCATATTCGAATGGTGCATATTGCTAGATGTTCCAGGCTTGCTTGTACCAATTGCCAATTCATTATTACTTCTATGATTATGGTATACTGATATTATTCTTGTTGATTTCTTACAGGTGTTGCTCGAGATCGATTCGGAATTAAACCTACTATTGGGACAATGTTGTAGATCTGATTTTTATGGGGGAAAATTACATGCCCAGACAAAGAATCAAACCCAGGTCCTTTGGTGAACCGTGCCAGTGCTCGGCCATCTGAGCTATCTGAGAGACCCTGACCGAGCATGCAATTTTCCCCACACACAGAATTCCCAATCTCTTTCCGTCAATGCTTCCGGGGCACTCGCTGCCAACCGTAGGAGCACCAACGGCCTGAACACGAGAGGGTCTTCCTCCATTGGGCGGAGGGTGGAGGGGGGTGGGGGGGCAAATACATGTCCACTATTATAAACACCACTGGGGGTGCAGGTAAGCAATTACATTCATAAACAGGGTTAAATAATTAAATTGATATATGTGGGAAAATTACCCAGGGCAGGAACACATATTTTTGACCCCAAAAACAATATGCTTCTCACTTATGACCAACTCTACCATTTGGTGAAGTTTGGTGAAGATCGATTGAAAATTGTGACCTGCAGGCAACTGACATACAGATAGACAGACAGACAGACAGTTGGCCACAAGACCAACCAATATACTTCAAAAATCTTCGATTTTCGCAAGTAACAAACAGACAGACAGACAGGGGTGAAAACATAACCTCGATCCACTTTTGGTGCAGAGGTAAAAATTACAGACCGATAGAAAGTCTACACCCCCTTTCAAAATTTTCACCTTTTGTTGCCTTACAGCCTGGAATTAAAAATTGTATTAAATCAGACTTTTTCCACCTTCATTTGCACATAGTAACCCACAACTTCCACGTGAAAAACAAACGATACAAATTTCAGAAAATTAAAAATACAAAACTAGATAATCTTGGTTGGATATGTGTCCATACCCCTGAGTTAATACTTGATGGAAGCACCTTTGACAGCAATTACAGCTGAGAGTCTGTTGGGATAGGTCTCTACCAACGTTGCACACCTTGATTGGGCAATATTTGCCCATTCTTCTGCACAAAAGTGTTCAAGTTCATTCAAGTAGCGTGGGGAGCGTTGGACAGCAATCTGCAAGTCATGCCACATATTTTCGATTGGAGTTCAGTCGAGGCTCTGACTGGGACATTTATGAAGGACATTCATCTTTCTGTTCTTTAGCCACTCCAGTGTAGCTTTGTCTGGGTGCTTTGGGTTGTTGTCATGCTGGAAGGGGAACTTCCATCCTAATTTCAGCTTTCTTGCAGAGGGCAGCAGGTTTTCCCCTTGGACTTTTGGTGAGCTGATCTCGTGTTGGTGAGCTGATCAGGTGTGAACAATCAATTACTAATAAGGAATACCAGAAAATATTGGAGAAAGGATTACTTCCCAGCCTCCAAAAATTATTTACTGGAGAGAAAAGCAAAGAAATAAATTTTCAACAAGATAATACCCCTGCCCAAACTGCAAAAGCCAGCAAAAAGTAGTTGGATTCTAGAACAATGTGACTGTCGCCAATATGCCTCCACATCGTCCTGCATAATCCCACAACAGGTAGATGCCATCACTCTGCATATATATGGGTAGGGAATCACGTTTGTGAAGTTTCGTGTTGAAGGGATAAGGTTCGTCTTTGTATCCAAGATGGCTGCCAAACCACGTGGCAAACAGCTTTTTTTTTTTTTTTGAACACAAGATCGAGGCTCATTTAACAGCTACAGTCAAGTGAAAAAGTAAGTACATCCCATGTAAAGTTTTCACTTTTTCAACATATTTCAACATACAGCTATTTGATCTTCATTTCAACAATATTGATAGATAAAGGTGATATAATACAACAAATATCATGAAACATTTTCATTTTGTAGTCCATTGTATAATTTAAATAAACATAAATGCAAATTTTGCATGTGGAAAAAGTAAGTACTCCCTTGGCTCTAATAGGTGGTATTGCCCCCTTTGGCAGAAACAACCTCAAGCAGGCGTTTCTTATAACTGTCTACCAGTCTCTGACATCGACTGGGGGAAATTTTTGCCCACTCCTCCATGCAGAATTCTTTCAGCTGTGCGATGTTTGAGGGGTTTCTTGCATGCCCAGCTCGTTTCAAATCCCCCCACAACATTTCGATGGGATTTAGATCTGGGCTTTGTTTGACTTGGCCATTCCAGAACCCTCCATTTCTTTCTTTTCAGCCATTCCTTGGTGGATTTACTGGTATGTTTCGGGTCATTGTCATGTTGCAAGGTCCACCTTTGGTTGAGCTTCAACTTTCCGACAGATGGCCTCACATTATCCTCAAGCACCCTCTGGTACAATGAAGAATTCATAGTGGATTCTATGATGGTGAGCTGCCCAGGCCCTGATGCAGCAAAGCTGCCCCAAACAATAATATTTCCACCACCATGTTTTACAGTTGGTATCAGGTTAAATAAAAACCACCTTTAGAGGCCATTTTTCCCCGCAAAGCGGGGGTTGGCCTTTTTCGGGAACCGTGGTTGTTGTTGTTTTTCGGTCCCCTTTTTGAAGCAGTGTTTTACGGCCGGATGCCCTTCCTGACACCAACCCTTTTTGCCGCCTTTAACGACAAACAGGGAATTACCAGTGAACTGGTACTCAATTAGCCGACCTCGGAAGGATGACAGGCTGAGTCAACCCCCCTGGCGTTAATTCAGCAATCGACCGGGATTAGAACCCAGGATCCTTGGATCCTAAGCCGGCACCCTAGCCGCTAGCCCAACACCAGGGTCTAACCAGGGTATCAGGTTCTTGTGGTCAAATGCTGTCTTTGGTTTTTGCCAAACATGTCTTCTGGTACTGTGGCCAAATATCTCCTCCTTTGACTCATCTATCCAGAGCACATTGTTCCAAAAGTGCTGGTCTTTGCCTAGGTGTTCATTGGCAAACTTCAGTCTTGCCCTGATGTTCTTTCTGGACATCAAAGGTTTCCTCCTGGCACACCTCCCATGTAGATCAAATTTATGCAGCCTCTTTATCTCTTTAGCCTTTATGCAGCCTTATCCGTGGTGTTGGGCTAGCGGCTAGGGTGCCGGCTTAGGATCCTAGGATCCTGGGTTCGAATCCCGGTCGATCGCTGAATTAACACCAGGGGGGTTGACTCAGCCTGTCATCCTTCCGAGGTCGGCTAATTGAGTACCAGTTCACTGGTAATTCCCTGTTTGTCGTTAAAGGCGGCAAAAAGGGTTGGCGTCAGGAAGGGCATCCGGCCGTAAAACATTGCTTCAAAAAAGGGACCAAAAAACAACAACAACCACGGTTCCCGAAAAAGGCCAACCCCCGCTTTGCGGGGAAAAATGGCCTATAAAGGTGGTTATTATTTTTATTTTTTTCTAATGGTAGACTCGTGCACTTTGACATCAACAATGGCAAGAGCTACCTGTCGGTCCCGTGATGACCTTCTGGGGTTCTTAGAAACTTCTTTCAGCATCTTGCGGTCTTGCTATCGGGCTGAACTTGCTGGGGCGGCCTGGCCTGAACAAGTTGGCAGTTGTTTGTAATCTTCTCCACTTGTAGATGACCTTCCGGACAGTCGAACTGTCGTAAACCAAACTAAATGTCTGAGGTTTAAATAAGACCGGTTCCTCCAAGATCCTCTAACGATGCTCTAATAATTTGCACCTGAGCTGGTGCACCTGATTCTAATTTTAGGTATTTGAAGTAGTGATAAATGTAGGGGTGTACTTACTTTTTCCACATGCGAAATTTGCATTTATGTTTATTTAAATTATACAATGGACTACAAAATGTAAATGTTTCATGATATTTCTTATATTATATCACCTTTATCCATCAATATTGTTGAAATGAAGATTAAATAGCTGTATGTTGAAATATGTTGACAAAGTCAAAACTTTACATAGGAGGTACTTACTTTTTCACATGACTGTAGAACATCAAACACATTAGCACAAAAAAAAAAGAAGAAGGATTTGGCGTGCTTTAACGAGGGTAGAAAAGATCAAGGTTTTGGATGGGGGAAGATTGGAGATGGTGGTGAACAGATGTTTTAAAGACCTGGAGGGAGGAGTGGGATTGAAGAGAGTGTGGGAGTTTGTTCCAGAGGCGGGAAAAAAGAGGAATTAAAGAGTGAAGGTGAGCAGAGTCTTGATTTTGGCAGTTTCACCAGAAGAGGGTTGCTTGCAGTTCTTGTGCATCCTGCAGGAATATTTTGGGGACACAGCATAGACAGAGCTGGGGCAGCGAGGCCAGAGAAGAGTCAGTAGAAGACAAAGACCACTAACCTGCCTGAGGTGAGAGAGTGAAATGCCCTCCGAATCAGCTTCATCGCGGGAGATGCCAATGATCCTGAAAGCTTTGGTTTTACAGCGTGAAGCCAAGCTAGGTGTGAGGCAGGAGCACCAGCCCAGAGTGGAGAGCAGTATTCCATTGAGCTATGGATGAAAGCCTTGTATGTGGTGAGGAGCTCAGGTGTGCCAAGGAAGGACTTCGCATGACGAAGGCTGCCCAGTCGGCGACTGGCTTTGGAGGCCAGCTTGGAAATGTGGTTTTCCCAAGAAAGATCATGGCAGATAGTGAGACCCAAAAGCTTGAGTGACAGAACTTCTTGGAGAGGATTGTTAAGAAAGTGGATGGGAGGGTTTTCCAGTCGGTCTTTTCGGAGAGACATAGTAAGAGTGTGAGATTTGTCAGGATTGAAAGACATGTTCCACTTGTTTGACCAGTCTGCGATTTTGTCCAGGTCTGCTGAGAGTGAGGAGGCTGCAGACTGCCGATCTGATGGATGAGGAATGGAGTGGCAGAGAGTGGAGTCATCAGCAAAGAGATAGAAAGGATTTTCCAGAGAGTCGGAGAGATCATTAATGAAGACCAGAAAAACCACAGGGCCCAGAACACTGCATCCAGCCTAAACAGGAAGGGGAGATGAGAGAAAACCATTCAGGGCCACACGTTGACTACGACCAGATAGGAAGTACACAAGCCATGCGTGGAGATTTACATGGATACCATAGGATGAGAGTTTGGTGAGCAGAGTGGGATGCCAGACCGTATCGAAGGCACGAGATATGTCAAGGGAGATGGCTCTGATTTCCTGTTTGGCGTTGAGGGCCTCCATCCATTGTAGAGACAGCAGAAGCAGCATGTCCAGAGTGGAGTGACCTGGTCTGATTCCAAATTGATGATCCGAGATCAAGCCATTGGAGAAGGGGAAGGATTTAATATCAGAAGCGATGATGTGTTCCATGACCTTGCTGATTGGTCTGCAGTTGCAAGGACCTGTTTTTGCACCTTTTTAATGTAAAGCGGTGATGTTGCCCGATTTCCAAGCAGATGGTAGATGACCTTGAGCAAAAGAGGGTGAAGAGAACAAAGAGAGGGTGCAAAAGAGCTACAGAGCAGGATTTTAGGACCCGTGGGTTGATGCCACCTGGTCCAGTTGCAGAATCAGAATCGAGGTTTGACAGAAACTTCTCCACCTTGTCAGGAGAGAATGACAGAGTCCAGGAGCAGCTGGGTTCGACTGGGTGAGGCGAGTACAGATAGAGCTGGGTTTGGGACAATATTTTGAGGCAAACACAGAGTTGAGGCATTCAGCTTTTTCACCTGCGGATTCAGCTGTGTAGCTGTTTGAGGTAAGGGAGGGGAGGGAAGGAGAACAAACACCAGAAACAGTTTTGACCAGACGCCACCAGGATTTGGAAGAGGGAGACGGGTTTGAGAGTTCAGTCTTGAGAGTGGAGAGATGTTGTTTCCTGGCTCTCCTGAGGGTAGACACACACTTGTTCTAGGCTTTGTGAAAGGAAATGAGGTTGCCTTCAGTTGGATTAGCCTTCCAAGAGGCAAAGGCAAGTTGTTTCATGGCAACTGCCTCACCACAAGATTCTGTGCACCATGGATGGGAGGAAGGTTATGACAACTGAAGACTAGATGGGATAAATTTGTGCATGAGAGCAATTTTCTTTGGAAGAATTCCCAAGATGAGTTGATGTCAGAGGCAGTGGAGATGGGAGATCAGTCCAGGTGATTGATGGCTGTCTGAAGACCATGCCAGTCGGCCTGAGTGAAATGCCAGACTCGTCGACAATGAGGAGGCTCTCTGAGAATGGCCAGAGAGATGTCCACTTTAACAAGCACATGATCAGATGAACCGATTGGAGCAGAAGCAGAACAGCAGACATTTTCTGGGAAGTTAGTCATAACCAAGTCGAGAAGAGATGATGTACCGTTGACTGAGATCCGGGTCGGGAAATTGACAGATTGAGTCAGTCCCAATGAGTCGCAAAAGTCCTTTGCTGAGGTGCCATGGCTGGAGAGGTACCCACACCCAGCCAGCTTGCATGATGACAGTTGAAGTTGCCACATATGAGGAAGAGAGAGAGAGTTGGGATGAGTGGATAGAAGTTGGTCCATGTTGTCAGACAGCGAGATGTGAATGGAGCCATCACTGTTTGGTGGACGGTACAGAACACATATGAACAAATGGTGGGAGCGGAAGGGAAGCCGTAGCCAGAGGAACTCCTGGGGTGTGGTGGAGAGAGGGCAGCGCAGGGAGAGTGAGGAAGAGAATAGCAACCCCGCCACCAGGACGAGGCTCAGGTCTATCATACTGGAGGAGGGAGTAACCAGGAAGATAA
This sequence comes from Myxine glutinosa, assembly GCF_964187855.1. NCBI lineage: Eukaryota > Metazoa > Chordata > Myxini > Myxiniformes > Myxinidae > Myxine > Myxine glutinosa. Next base: position 49,663,126 of record NC_136268.1, read on the forward strand.
ATTAAGGAATCAGAGACATCTTGAAGGAGGAAAGTTTCTGTTAAGCAGATTAAGTCTGGTTTGTCTGAAGCAACCTGTATGGAGACATCCGTCAGGTTTGAGCAAAAGCCCCAGATGTTTGAGGTCCATACCATTAAGGAAGAGGGAGGGGGAGCATCGGATACAGGACAGGAGAGGGGAAGGGTATGGAAAGATGAGGGAGGAGAGGGGCGGTAGGGAGAGCTGTTGACAGTATGTCGGAGATTGCAGGAAAGCTAGGAGAAGGGAAAAGATGAGGAGGACAATAGGTTTGATGGTGATGGGATGAGGCACAGTGAGGTGTTGTTTGAGAGGAGGCAGAGTGAAGTCGAAGGTTGGAATATGTGGAGGTATGAGTTGGAAGGGAGAGAAAGCAGGGAGGCAGCTTTGTGGAGGAGTTAAGACACAACTTTGAGGAGGAGGAGTGAGAGGGGAGAATTGAAGAAAAATGGTGAGGCAGGAGTTTTGAAGGGGTGGGGTGAGGGGGGAAATTTGAGGGTGAGGGGTGAGTTGGGAGTTTTGAAGAAGAGGGGTGAGGGTAGAGGTGAGGGGGGAAATTTGAAAGTTTTGAATGATTAAAGAAAATCGAACATTTGTTACAGACTGGGTTTATTGAGATATTCAAATCAGAGATCTGTTTGAGAACGTTTGAGGAAGGGTGGAATGAGTGTGAGTTTAGAGAATGAAGAAAGAAAGAATTGTACAAGATTGAATTTTTTTTGTGATGGAAGGATTTAATGAGCAAATTGATTGCAGCCTTTTAAACAGGAAGAAAAAAGCGAGTTGTAGTATCCAAAGGAATACAACATGGCAGGGGGAGGGAGTTTCAACATTTTAAAAGCAAAACCACCGGTTGAACACATGGAGGGAAGAACACCTGGACACGGGTGGGGGTGGGAAGAACACGAGGAGAGAAGGTAATTATTATTATTATTATTTATTTTTTTTCTTTTTGTATTTATCAAACAAAGGGTAAGAGGTTCGGGAAAAAGTAGGGGGTAAAAAAAAAAATCCAGAGAGAGATCGAAGATTAATAACAAACGACCATACGATGCGACTTGGCAGGCCTCGAGGCTAACCAGGCCCCAAAAACACGAACGACCAAACAGACTGACTAATACACAATTGTGCACGAAATGCAAAACACGATCGAACCAGAAACACCGTCGACACAAACACAGCAAAACAAAATACTTAACTTTGAGAAAAAGAAAAAAAAACTTGTTTCAAATGTTTCCATTCAGCGGTTTCCGAGAAAGAATTTTTTATTTATTTGCTTTTAATCCAAGATGGCAGCCATATCACTTGACCTATGATGTCACAATTATCATTAAAAAAAAAACATTCTGCATGGGTGTCAATCCTACCCTGAAAGTTTTGTCTCAATCGGACATATGGCTGCTGAGAAAAATGAGGTTTAGCACGTACGTACGGACGGACAACCTGAAAACAAAATGCCTCCGGCGACTGTCGGCAGAGGCATAAAAAAAAGTCCCTGAAATTTATGTTCTGGCCTGGTCAGAGTCCTGATTTGAACCCCATGGAGAATCTTTGGGCCTACTTTCAGCACAAACTTATTGGAAGGCAATTTGCAAATTCTGATCAACTTTGGGAAGCTGTCAAACATGAATGGGAAATATTAACATTTCTCAGTACCAAAGACTGGATTTTTTAAAGTTCGACCAAAAGACTGGATTATTTAAAGAAAGGTAAGGCACAAGATATTCTATACTGCTTTGTACAGTTTTTTTCTGCATGGCCTGATGTTTTGTTGGTTTTTTAATGTGTGGTAAAATAGTTATGACCAAAAAAAAAAAGTATAAATATTGACTTGGCTCATTTTCTTGCCCTGGAGTGTATATTTATCATCATGCCCTGATCTGTGCCTTTCCACAACTTTATCCTGGAGGTCTTTTGAAAGCTCCTTGGTGCTCATGGTTGAGTCTTTGCTGTGAAATGCACAACACAACAAAGGAAACCTACATGAACAGCTTATTGTATTCTGAAATAATCAGACTCACTGCAATTTAACACAGGTGGAGGACAAATTAATACAACAACAACAACAACAACAACAACAACAACAACAACAACATGCATTTTAAGGCCATTTTCCCTGCAAGAGCGGGGGTTAGCTTTGCGGTCCCCATGACAATCTTCTCCATTTTGCCCTATTTTCTGCATCTCCCCTTGTCAACCCCCTTGCCCGCATTTCTTCTTCCACCATCTTCAGCCAAGTCTTTCTCTGTCTAACCCGTCCTCTACTTCCTTCTACATTCATTATGTACCTTCCTTAATTATGTACCAATTACGTATTGAAACGTATCATGTACAATTGCGAATTAATTACATCTATTATTAATTAACACACGAGCACACAAAACAAGTCCTGGCAAAGGTCTGCCATATCCAATTGCTATTTCTAGTTCTTTGTTGGTACTGATAATACACAATTGTATTAAGATTTCAAATGCATGCTGAGTGAGATTTAATGCGAGTGGCTATATTCAATCATCAAAGAGGTGCGGGAGGCTGCTGTTATGCCAAGTTACATGGTTGTATCCGGTATTGATGTGCAATCCTACTTTGTAAACTTTCAAGTGCTGTACTTCACAAGTTAAAAACGTGATTGGGAGTTTCCCAAGACATGCAATGCACAATGAAGAGCACAAGCTGAAAGTACATGCATTTGTGTTGTGTGGTCTCAAAGCAATGACAGACTGCTTGTTACAATGGGCAGTTTTTACAGATTGCAACTAAAAGCCGAAGCACAAGCACGTACACACAGACTTCATTCAAATTGATAAATTAAGGTTAAATGAATAAATGTATGGAAAAATCCAGCAGAAATATGGAGCATTTGCTTAAAATGTATTTCTTAATATCAAACACAAGCGAATCAACTCACCAGTGCACAATTCCAATAAGCAACTGGAGTGCCAATTGCCTCAAACTTTCTCACTGCGTCTTCCATGTCCCCTTGAACAAGTGCGAACGTAGCAAAAGCCATGTCAGCCTCCACCATATATCGAGAAACATCAGCAACCTTGTAGGAAGAAGAAACAAATATTGATGTAAATTGTAAATGATGTGAAAATATTTGAGAAATATCACTAAAGTTTAAATTATGCACTCCAAATGGTGGACAAAATATAATGCGAAAACTACTTTGTAGAGGATGGGGGTGGGATAAAAAAAAATTTTCAACCAACTGGATGACGACGACAAATGAAACTAGAGCTTCCAGGAAAGCAGAACTCAACTGAACTGACTGGACAACTTTAATGCCGGCCTATGGCGGCCATTTTGTGACAGATCGGGTTGACATGCGATAGCAACCAACCTTGTGTGGTAAGGGTTAAACATTCTAAGTTTGATCAAAATCTGCTAATATTTGTGGACGCTAGTGTTAACGTCGTTTTCATGACCAAAAACAAAATGGTCGCCTAAGTCCGCCATTTTTCAACGGATCGGGCTGAAATGCAATACCAACCTGGTCCTTGGGGTAAGGATGCTGCATGTCAAGTCTGATCAGAATCGGTTGATGTTTGTGGACGCTGGAGTGTTAACGTCGAAAAGTTAACAGACGACAGACGACAGACGACAGACGACGACGACAGACGACGACGACGACAGACGGTTCAGTATGTGATGAACTCAACTGGACAGTAGACCAGTTGAGTTAAAAATGACGTCTCGTTATGGACAGTACAGCTTTCCTTGTCAAAGAACTACGCATTCTGCAATGTTACACATGCTTTCAAACCATGTGAAAAATTGTACACATGCACGTGGATGGGTGAAGTACACACAAAGTGTACACAAAAACACACAAGCGGGTGAGGTCAAAGGTGGACACACACGCTGTCGACCCCAAAGGTGCAGCAAAATAAAAACCCAGCAGAGCACAGAGCTTATTACAGTATGGACCCCCCAACAATATGCTGGTAAAATGACAGCACCTGTACATCTTTGCTGCGGAAGTGCAAGAAAAGTGGATCGATAGGCTCAGCTATAGCTCTGCGATTCTTGACCAAGTGCAGCATTGGTAGCACCTTCTGCCAGCAGTGCACACCACGGGCTACGCATCCCCGGCGTACGGTCTCCACACTCGCAGTACTGCCCTGCACCCCACAAACAAATGACATCAGCGAAATTGCAATAATGGGAAGTTTTTTAAGTGTCAATCGTTTGCTAATAGCATGTTAATATTTATTTAGATTGAAAAACTAGGCCACTGGAAAAATCAAGAAAGGTGAGACAAATGGTAGACGGATAACAGTAGGGATATTTGGGTGGTGTGGCAACAACTGGACAAAATAAATAAATGTAAATTAAACAAAGAGATGCATTAAACCATGAAGAGAAAGCCAGAAGGTGCATTAAACCAGAAGGATATCCATCTTGCTCACCCCCATGTCCTACCCTTGCCCTCATTCTTCCCCACATCCCTTATCCATCTCAGTCCCTCTCCATTTTGTCCCCATAACCCTGATGTTCTGATGTTGCTGCTCCCCACCCACCCCCTCCCACTCCTCCTCAACCACCACCGACGCTTCCCCCTTCTCTCCTTTTATTGTTCTTTTCGTTTTGTTACATCCTGTTCCATTGTGTTTGAGTTCCTTGATGAGCCTCAACAACACATACAAAAAAGGGAATGAGAGAGATCTCTCCAGGGCATTACACTGGACCAACCAAAAGATCAGTCTGAAATGCACATGTGAATTATCCTAAGTGCACATGAAAACCATCCTGGACAATACTGTTGCTGTCTTTAATGGCTTAATGCAGCAGTTTTTAGCAACAAGACTAGAAAGTCGATATTAACTGATTGATTTTTTTTTTCAAACTGGTCGATATTCAAGACCAAATGGTCAATAATGACTTCTTTTTTTTACTACCTCTGGTAAAAAGGCCAGAAAATGCAAGGTGTGACATGACAAAAACCGTGACATGAAAGGAAAAAAACAAACAACAAAAAAAACAAAACAGCCAAGCTGGAAATAAATAAATAAACTGAAAGGAAAAAACCCCCAGTAAAAAACAAACAAACATTTTATAGCCCCTGCACATTATTTGCATAATAAGTGAAGAAAAAGAAAGTGTGTGATAACCTGTTGGTAAGAAGGGTGGGTGTGTAGAAGATTAATCAAGGGAGTAGGTTTATCAGTAAACTCTGCATATTTGCAGAGGCTTAAATGACTCAATCTATATAAATAAAACACAGTTTGTGTGTGCATTACCTATAGACTCCTAAACGGAGAGGCTCACGCACTTGATTTTTGGCATAGACATGGCCATTGGGGCTGGAAAGGACATGGTCTACCTAAAAATGACCTCCGATGACGAGATCCATATTTTTTATTCATAGTTAACGTAGAGCGTTTCAGCGAGGAACATTATACACTGAATCGCAGCCTGTGCCAGAGCAGATCACTGATTCGCTCAGAGCGATCACGTGATGTTCCATCCTCGGCGCCAGACTCACTCACGTACTTGATGTTTGGCATAGACATGGCCATTGGGCCTGGGAAGGACATGGCCTACCTCAAAATGACCTCCGATGACGAGATCATATTTTTTATTCATAGTTGACGTAGCGCAATATAGCGAGGAACATTATACACTGATTCTCAGCCTGTGCCAGAGCAGCTCGCTGATTCACTCAGAGCGATCACGTAATGTTCCATCATCGCCGCCAGACTCGCTCACGTACTTGATTTTTGTCATAGACATGGCCTACCAAAAAATGACCTCCGATGACGAGATCCATATTTTTTATTCATAGTTAATGTAGCGCATTTCAGCGAGGAACATTATACACTGAATCTCAGCCTGTGCCAGAGCAGCTCGCTGATTCGCTCAGAGCGATCACATGATGTTCCATCCTCGCCACCAGACTCGCTCACGTCCCTCCCCTCCCTCCCTGTCCCCCCCCCCTCCCCTCCCGTTCCCCCCTCCCTCCCCTTCCCCCTCTCCCCACCCCTTCCATCCTACTTCCCCCCCTCCTCCTCCTCCTCCTCCCCTTCCTCCTCCTCCTCCTCCTCCTCCTCCCCCCCCTTCCCCCTCCTCCCCTCCCCTTCCCCCTCCTCCCCTCCACCCTACCCCCCTCCGCCCCCTACCCCTCCGTACCCTTCCCCCCCCCCTGTTCCCCCTCCGCCCCCTTCCCTTCCCCCCCTCCCCCCCCTCCCCTTCCCCCCCTCTCCTCCCCTTCCACCCCTCTCCTCCCCCCCCCCCCTCTCCCGCCCGGCAATGCCGGGTACTTCTGCTCGTAGGTTTATAATATGATGCTTTAGCCCACATTAATGTTTGAGCAACATATGTATCTCGTGAAGTTCACTTATTTCTTGAGCACAAATCTCAATCTGCTTGGTCCACGATAACAAAGAGTGGGAGATTCCACATTCATGTTTCCTCGTTTAGTTTATTAACACATTATGGTGGTCAGAATATTAAGAATTATAAACACAAGTGACATCTTCCTTTGAAAAAAAGAAAGAAATTGCAGAACAAACAAAATTGCAGATTAGGATGGAAATGAGAAAAAAGTTTTGCTGAAGATTGATGCTACTGGAAAGTTTGAATGACTGACTACTTTTAATTTTGCTTCCCAAAATTTGGATCCTTCGAGATTTAGTCCTTGAGCCAACCGGCCATATTTTGAAGTGAATGCTCCGGCGGGGGGAGTAATTCTCATTATGATTTTCCATTAGACCAATGTCTCAAGTGTCAGAAAAGGTGTGATGGACATCTGAGAACGGTAGCTTAGTGCCCGGATGGACGCCATCTTTGAAACCACCCAGCTCGAAAATGCCCATTTGGTGGGGTACATTGTTGCACGTGTATCTGGACTTCTATACTAGCTATCGATGTGCGGTTGACGACTAAATATACGTCCGATGTGTACCATCTAAATAAAAAATAATATGAAGCATTTTGTTTTAGATTAATTATTATAAAAATCAATTATCGAAAAAAAATCATATATTTTTCAATATTTTATTATTAGACTTGTACTTTTTTTAGTGAAACAACACTGGTATGATTTTCCAAATTATGCATTGTGCTACACCGTTTATCTGTCTATAAAAATAACTCAAAAACTAAAACATATCATCCACCACGAGTTTACACAAAAAATATATGAAAAGGCATGCACTTTCCACAAACCGAAACTATGTCAGTTGGAATTTCCCGCCGATAATCAACCCACAGAACCCAGTGCCGAAAGTGATGTCAGTCTATTCTATATCTATATTCTATATTCTATATCTCAGTCTGAGATTTGTTGCGGTGACCTGATTAATTTCTGAGGGGGGGGGGGGGGGGGGGTGGGTGGCTTAAGAACTAAAAGTGAACATGTTAGATGGCGCCACATACAACTCTATTATAGAGTTGTATTGTGGCGCCATCTAACATGTTCACTGACTTGAATGAGTATGTCTATGTAAGCTGGCGAGCTTTTCGGATATCGGAGTAATCTAACGTCAGTCTTTTTGTTCTTTCAGCTGAGATGGCCGGTGTCGAGGCGAAACGGGCGAAGATTGAACCTGAGTCCGGAACGTGCATCCTGTGCAGCAAGAAGTCGCCACTCTCTGAACTAAGCAAGGCAGCGGGCAACAGTTCTTGGAAGACATTGTGTGACGCAGCCGCAGTTAGAAACTTTTATCCAATTCTAAAGCTAGTCCAAGAAGGCGCAGTTGAACTTCCTAATATTCCAATATTATACCATAGGGCTTGTAGATCAGACTTCACTCACAAAAACCACCTAGCTACTTTGACCAATGCAGCTAGAAGTTCTTCAGTTGATACTGGCGATGCGGTGCGACGGCGATCATCACGGGAAGAGACAGGATCAACTTCAACGGTCTACGATGATAAATGCATTTTTTGCCAGCGTGCTTCAAAATTCATAAAAGGCAGTCGTACCCGTGAAACAGTTGTCTTGGCTGTTGAACTTCGAGCAGATCAGACAATAAGAGATGCTGCGACAGCTCGCAATGATGAGAGAGTTTTGGCATTGACTACACGAGATATGGTTGCAGCTGAGGCTCACTACCACTTCTCCTGCTATAGAAACTACACACGGCCCCAAAAACCTCAAGTAGAAACTGACATTGAAGATAATATCGAGAAAAAAGAAATGATACGATGTATATTCAATTTCATTCGCACTGACTTGTTCTTGAACCCGAGGATTGTTCCAATAGTTGATGTTGCAACAGATATCCTGTCTTCAGATACATTTTCAGTTGATGTTCGTGACTCCATCAAGAAGAATCTGCAGCGCACATTACAAAGAGAGTTTGGAGAATCGCTCATCTTCTTCAATGTGAAACACCGTGTATACTTGATGCCCGATAATCTGACAAAGCGAGAGATTGCTGCAGAGTGCGTAAACCTGAAAGCAGAAGTGAAAGCATTTGAACGAACGGACGGTGAAAGTAACATTGTGCGTGCAGCTACTTCACTGCGACACCAGATCAAAGATGCTCATTACAATGAACGTTGGCCGCCTCAGCCAGCAGAACTCACTTCAGATTACGTGAAGATACCAGATTCTCTTCGTGTATTTCTGCATACTTTGATTTGCGGGAGTGGGGGTAGCTCTGCGCGTGCCGACACACTGGTATGGTCGATGGCTCAAGATATCATCAATGCTGTACACCGGGGTACCATCAGAACATCGAAGCATGTCCTACTTCCGTGGGTCATGAAAACGCTCACCGGTAATACAGAGGTCATCAGAATATTGAATCGACTCGGGCACGGATGTTCGTACACAGTTCTGGAAGAAATCGAGACAGCGCTATGCATAGACAAATTAGCAAGTGTGGAGAAAGATACAGTACCACTTCCGTCACATGTGCACCCTTCGGTCCCGACTGTATTAGCATTCGATAACATCGACAGGCTAGAGGAATCGCTGAGTGGTGGCGGAACATCGCATCGCGTCAACGGTATCATCGTCCAACCGAAGTCGCAGTAGTGTTTGCCGCCCCAACCTCCATCGGCAGTATCCAAAGCAGATAAGAAGCGATCTATCCCGTCATCCAGCGATTTAGTTCCAATATACAGCGGTGGGAAACGAGAGGGCCCACCTGCAATCAAGCCTGCAGATCTTTCTGACACTCTTGCAGGCGCAACATCCCTTGCGCAGCACCGAAATCACGTATGGATTATGACTCGCATGCTGGAACCATGCGACCAGACAATCAGTTTGTGGACTGGTTTCAACATCATGACTAGAGATCGTGTTCAGGTGACGGAAGATGTAGTTGGCTACCTGCCGACTATAAACGCGCCTGCCACAGATATGGCAACAGTGCAAGAAATCCTCAGAGAAGCTCTGAACATCATGTCATCACTTCAGCTTGAGCGTATACCGGTGGTGCTAGACCAGGCACTATTTGCTAAGGCGACCGAAATAGCATGGAAAGATGTCGATCGATATGGAAGAATCGTGCTCATGATGGGGAACTTCCATACCATCTGTAACTTCATGTCGAGCATTGGGAAAATGTTTGGAGATGCAGGCCTTCGGGATGTAGCTGTTGAGTCAGGAGTAATCGCTGAAGGTTCCATCAACAGGGTTCTGGAAGGCAAGCAATACAACCGTGCTGTGCGACTCCACAAGTTGCCACCATGATACTCATCGCCAAGACAAGGAACCTCGACATGCAACTTGTCCTTTGTCACCCACTAGGGCCGTTACCATGGTCTTTGGCAAACGTTGATGGGTCAATGAAAAAAACGAACAAAGCTGCACTTGCGAAACACATGGAAGGTCTTGTGGAACCAGCCGAGAACGTTGACAAGCGAAGTGCAACAATAATTGATGCGATGGCTCTCATACAAAAGATGCATGGCGAGAACGACACGTTCGAAGAACTATCTGACCGCATCCTTGCTGCAGCGCTTCACGCTGGTCAAGGCAGTGAGCGCATCGATGTTGTCTTTGACACATACACAGAAGAATCCATCAAAGCAGCTGAGCGTGTGAACCGCGGTTCAAATGAAGGCATCAGTTTCAGCGAGATCAGACCCGCACACAAAATCATGAACTGGCGGCGTCTCCTTGCTTGCAGCCAGACAAAGGAGAAACTGGTTGTGTTTCTGGCGGAGTCGTGGAAACATGAAACAAATCGCGAAAAGCTAGGCAACAGAACACTGTATGTCACCTGTGGTGAAAAATGTCTGGTACTGACCCGCGATAGGTGGAAGTTGGTGCAAGCACTCGAATGTAGCCACGAGGAAGCAGACACGCGTATGTTTCTCCACGCAAAGCACGCCGCTACCCACTACAAGACGATCATCTTAGTGGCAGATGACACCGACGTTCTGATCATCAGTCTTCATCTCAGCAGAACCATCGATAGTCAGCTCTTCATCAGACGAGGAACAAAGGTTCGAGTCAGAATGATCGACGTTGGAAAGTTGGCTGCGGTATTGGGGTCTGGAGTTTGCAGTGCATTGCCAGGGCTTCATGCATGGAGCGGGTGTGACACTGTGAGTGCTCTGGCTAGCCAAGGAAAGATAAAGGCTTTGAAGCTTGTGCAAGCGAATGAGCTGTATCTTCAAGCATTCACAGATCTGGGATCTTCGTGGAATGTACCAACAGACGTCTTCAATAGCATTCAGGCCTTCACGTGTCAGCTGTACGCCAAGAACACGAAGATCGTCGGTGTTAATTCGCTCCGTTATCACATGTTCTGTGCAAAGAAGGGCCAGATCGAATCTGGACAATTGCCGCCTTGTGAAGACTCCTTGATGCAGCATACGCTTAGGGCCAACTATCAGGCGGCTATCTGGCGACGCAGCCTTGAAAACCTACCAGACGTCCCAACACCATCAGCAGGACATGGTTGGGAACTCGATGATGGCGGTTCGCTCACAATCCGATGGATGGCGGGTCTACCAGCTCCAGATGTCGTCTTGAATCTCATCTCATGCACATGCAGAAGGACGTGTCGACCGTCAGATTGCTCCTGCATACTGAATGGGTTGAAGTGCACTGTTGTGTGTAAGCTGCAGGGATGCTCCAACATGGTGCAGGATGATGCTATCGTGGCTCAGGATGCCAATGACTCTGATGGCGACTCTGATGATTAACTTTGTGTGCACTGTATATTGTATAGCATATGTTGTTCTCTATTATAATGCAGGCCAAATTGCCTGAAAATCTTTATAGACAGATAAACGGTTTAGCAAAATGTATAATTTGGAAGATCATACCGGTGTTATTTGACTAAAACATGACATGTTCAATGATACCTCCGCTTGCTTATTAGGAATATACATCGTATGGTGTTAAAATCAGCTCCATACGTCTTTCCAAACTCTAGTAATGAATAATTAATATAATTGGCGGCCATTTTGAAATCCAAGATGGCCACCAAAGTGCAGATTTCCTATGTAACAATTTCCGCCTGCTTATTAGATATTGTATGGTGTTAAAATCCTCTCCGTACGACATTCCTAACTTGCGTTATCGTCAGAATAGATAATGCCAGCGGCGGCCTAAGTCATTTTATGCCTCTTTACATTTATTTGTTGTAAACTCGTGGTGGATGATATGTTTTAGTTTTTGAGTTATTTTTATAGACAGATAAACGGTGTAGCACAATGCATAATTTGGAAAATCATACCAGTGTTGTTTCACTAAAAAAAGTACAAGTCTAATAATAAAATATTGAGAAATATATGATTTTTTTTCGATAATTGATTTTTATAATAATTAATCTAAAACAAAATGCTTCATATTATTTTTTATTTAGACGGTACACATCGGACGTATATTTAGTCGTCAACCGCACATCGATAGCTAGTATAGAAGTCCAGATACACGTGCAACAATGTACCCCACCAAATGGGCATTTTCGAGCTGGGTGGTTTCAAAGATGGCGTCCATCCGGGCACTAAGCTACCGTTCTCAGATGTCCATCACACCTTTTCTGACACTTGAGACATTGGTCTAATGGAAAATCATAATGAGAATTACTCCCCCCGCCGGAGCATTACTTTTGGTCTGGCTCAAGGACTAATTGAATAAGAGAACTAATTCCATTCCCCAATTAGGTTTTGCAAAGGACCTACACCAGGGGTCAGGAACCTTTTTGACTGGGAGAGCCATAAAAGCCAAATATTTCTAAATATATTTCATTGAGAGCCATATAGTATTTTTAACGTATAATATATTAAATATGTCTTACTTTTAATGCGACTTCTGGTGCTGCATGGTTTTGCTGATGGCCTTGTAGTCTGGTTCATACGTGGTGAGGTTGAGCTTCATGCAGGCGTTGAGGCTTCCATCAGTTAAACGTGAGCGTAGGTTGGTCTTAATGTTCCTCATATGCGAGAATGACTGCTCACATGCATATGTAGAGCCAAACATGGTCAATACGGCAATACTCACACGCTGCATTGTGTGGTATGTCACAGGAAGCTCGTTCCAAGTTTTAAGAATCAGCTGGTCTTCAGGTTGAAGATTTTTCATTTCTGTCCACTTTAGTCTAGTAGGAAGACTAGGTCCCCCTGCACCCCCCGGAGATATACTTCTAATCAGTGTTTCTAGATTGGAAAAAATGTGTAGAAAATGACTAGCTATGGCCCCAAACTGAAAAAATGTCCCACATACCATTTTTATGCAAATTACTGCTGCAAATTTTATGCAAAATTATGCAAATTTTATGCAAATTTTTGATGAGGAGTAGAGTTGAGGGGTCTTTGAGGGCTTCATCGAGGTGCTCTCGGTTGCAAGACTGGGTCATTCTGAGAAGCACAGCAGGGTCAGAGATCATGATGTTCTCCTCCTCAGTGAATCTCTCCATCAACAGCCTCTCCATTGCCTCACACACTGTTTTGAGGCAAAAGAGGGACTTTGCGTAGGCCTTTCCACTGAGAACACCTTTGAGAGATCCACTTGTTACTAGTTGTGCCTCAAAGAGAATCTCTGCATATCCAGAACCACGCATCTTGTGTCCAGTGAGCATCCCGATGTAGTTCATGGATGTGTGGAAGGGTCCAATCGTTACTACATGACTAGCAAATTCATTTGGCCAGCGCCAGATGATGGGAAGGGCTTTCATGCAGACACCCAGATCAAATGTATTCAGGACCCATCTCTGACCCACCTCAGCAGTTGCTGCCTCGGAACGCTTCAGTAGCTCACGAACAACTGCGTTGTCTGTGATCGGTCTGTGCCTGGTGCCTGCATGGCATGGCAATGGCCTGCAGCCTGTGCCTGGGCTAGGGGGTTTCACCTCTGCAACTGGTTCTCCCCCACCCAGCAAATCAACAGTCGACTACTGCACGCCTATCCACCAACCGATCACAGACAACGCAGTTGTTCGTGAGCTACTGAAGCGTTCCGAGGCAGCAACTGCTGAGGTGGGTCAGAGATGGGTCCTGAATACATTTGATCTGGGTGTCTGCATGAAAGCCCTTCCCATCATCTGGCGCTGGCCAAATGAATTTGCTAGTCATGTAGTAACGATTGGACCCTTCCACACATCCATGAACTACATCGGGATGCTCACTGGACACAAGATGCGTGGTTCTGGATATGCAGAGATTCTCTTTGAGGCACAACTAGTAACAAGTGGATCTCTCAAAGGTGTTCTCAGTGGAAAGGCCTACGCAAAGTCCCTCTTTTGCCTCAAAACAGTGTGTGAGGCAATGGAGAGGCTGTTGATGGAGAGATTCACTGAGGAGGAGAACATCATGATCTCTGACCCTGCTGTGCTTCTCAGAATGACCCAGTCTTGCAACCGAGAGCACCTCGATGAAGCCCTCAAAGACCCCTCAACTCTACTCCTCATCAAAAATTTGCATAAAATTTGCATAATTTTGCATAAAATTTGCAGCAGTAATTTGCATAAAAATGGTATGTGGGACATTTTTTCAGCTTGGGGCCATAGCTAGTCATTTTCTACACATTTTTTCCAATCTAGAAACACTGATTAGAAGTATATCTCCGGGGGGTGCAGGGGGACCTAGTCTTCCTACTAGACTACTTGTGTTCCCTCGCCAGCTCTGCTCGCTGTCGCGCAAGACTTTCCAACTCTCCATTAAGTGACTTGAACTTACTCATCCACATGTCTGATGCCTTCAGGTCAGCAACTTCCAGCTCAAAGTCTCCGATAGAGACCCTGGGGATGCATGTCAGGTCGATTTTGTCCACTGCACACTCATGTGGATGAGTGATGAACTTGAAAAGACCAGTGCGCGCACGAAATTCTCCAAAACGTGCTTTGAATGACTGCAGGAGATTGGACGTAAAGCCAGCTAGCTGCTGGAGATCCAGATGTTGAGTGGAGTCACTTGCTAAGCATGCATCTCTAAATTGTTGCAGTCTTTCAAAGTGCAGAAGACGACCTGTTTCAATGTCCCTGAGAAAGACTTCCAGCTTGCTTTCAAATGCAAACACTGCTTGTTGAAGGGATGAGATTGTATTTCCAATACCTTGCATTTTCACATTGAGCTGGTTCAGATGGCCAGTTATGTCCACGAGATAGTGAAACTGCAGGAGCCAGTCAGTGTTGTCTAGCTCAGGATGCTTGACGCCTTTCATTTCAAGAAAAGTCCGGATTTCACTCAGGCAAGCTGCAAAACGGCTGAGCACCTTCCCCCTTGACAACCAACGCACGTTGCTGTGTAAAAGCAGACCGGGATAATGATTCCCAACTTCTTCTAACAGAGCTTTAAACTGGCGATCATTTAAAGCTCGGGCAACAATAAAGTTGACCACTCGAATGACCAGCGACATCACCTCACCAAGCTCCTGGCCACACGTCTGAGCGCAAAGCGCCTCCTGGTGCAGGATGCAATGAAAACTTAGGATGGCTCTCTTTTCATGTTCACGGAGAAGCGCTACAAATCCTTTGTTCTTCCCCAACATACAGGGTGCACCATCAGTACAGACAGAAATAAGTTTATCCATCGGTAGTTTTTTTTCTTTAGCAAACTCCATGAAAGACGTGAATAAATCCTCTCCTCTTGTTGTCCCTTTCATTGGCAAAACAGCCAAGCTTTCCTCACGCAGTGTGTCACCTGCAGCATACCTGGCAATTATACTGCACTGAGATAGATGGCTAACGTCTGTTGACTCATCTAACGCGAGAGAAAAGTATGTCCCGGCGTTTATGTCCTTAATTTGTGTTTCCTCGACTTGATTTGCCATCATGATGCTACGATCGTGCACAGTTCTTGCTGACAGGGGCATGTCTTTTATTCGTTTGATTATCTTGTCTTTATTTGGGAAGTCATCAAACAGTTCATTGGCCACATCAAGCATGAATGTTTTGGCATACTCGCCATCTGTGAATGGCTTTCCATTCCTTACTATTGCCAAAGCACCCGCAAAGCTAGCGGAATTCCCGTCACCTTGCTTGGTCCACACACGTAGTTGCTGCTGACTCGTCTGCACTCTCCGCTGAAGCTCCTCGCATGCCCTTTTCCTGCTGTCCCCCACTGGATATTTCGATGCAAATGAAGCATGGTGCGTATCGAAGTGCCGCTTTATATTTGACCGTTTCATCGATGCAATTTTATCATTGCATATTAGACATACCGCAGATCCTGCTCTCTCACCAAATGCAAATTCCTCTGTCCACGCAGCCTGGAATGCACGGTAATCATCGTCTTTTTTTCTTTTCGCCATCTTTTCCGTTACAAGGGTTGAAGCGGATAAACTAGTTGGCTATCTGATAAAATTGATTTCTTCACCTTTACAATGACGCGGACATGCTCGCGAGCCATTGGTTCCCGACCCGACCCACGGGTGACCCGTGACCCGTGAAATTTATCTTCAAAACTAATTTCTGTTTACTTTAAAATGACACAGTATTATTAAGAAATATCACAAGTATTTTAAAATCAGTTCCAAACTGATTTTTTTTTTTTTTTTCAACCCAAAATTGTCTGGGAGCCATATGCCGTCACCGGAAGAGCCATATATGGCTCGCGAGCCATAGGTTCCCGACCGCGGACCTACACCAAGCGTATGAATTAACCAATGGATACAATATACTGTGCCTCATTCATGACAGATAACACGGATAAAAGTAGGGATATTTGGGTAACACAGGCTCCTTGACATAAGATTAGCATACTTTCACTGCTCCATACACAAGCAGCAGAAATTTAAATTTGTTCATATTTGGTAATGATCATGACTGCCTTAAAATTATGGCTGCAGGTGTAAATACTGTGCACACCTTGGTTAAAAGGTGACGAGCCCAGTGAATGAGCAACATAGGCTGCAGGCCATGCCCAGTGAATGCACGTAATGTGGGCAGTTCATGTTGCACTGCAAGACGCAGCTTAGCCAGAGTACCAGGCCTGCAAGAAAACATGCAAAATTAGTTGGCATTTCCAATCATAAATTGCACAATAAGTGCACAACAAAAGTTTGCCCCAAAAGCGTATGAGGCAACTCGCCGTCTTTCGAAGCACAAATACTCGAGTCAAGTTTTATTGCACAAGAACACAGGCTCCTTTGTAACAAGTTGTGTAATACAGGGAGTCCCTGCTACAAGTCTCCCTGCTATCCATCGTTTCGCATACAACTCCATTAGTTACTTTGGAACATTTTCATCATGCATCCAACAATATCCTGCACTGACGTCCATTGGGCCGGAAGACCAGTTACCAGGCGTCCCACCCCACAATGCTTCGCATTCCAGCTCCCCAGCATTCCACCCCACAATGCACTGCGTCCTCTTCCACGCAGACTCCATTTCACACTGTGCATTGTTGGAGTTAAAGCTGCCACGTATTTTACAGTATAATACTGCATTTATATCTCTGTGTACCTTACCGCAGTAATCGTTGAACAATGAGTGGTAAACAAAGTGGTACCAAAAAGGGGGAACCTGCATGTAAGCGGCAGTGTAGGAGTGTAACGCTGGACATCACATCAGACAAGGTCAAACAAAATAAGAATGGTGAACAACCAGCCGATATTGCTCGATATACTGGTTTGCCGCCGAAGACTGTTGAAACTATTTTAAAGAACTGTGCATGAAGGCCATGCATACGGCATGGCGTGATGTGTCGCATGCAAGACATGCTGTTCGGGGAACAGGGTCCATGCCTGCAGGCACAGCCCAAGTGGGCGTGATGGCCATAGGAGCTCTTCCTGAGGTCCCGTGTGGACGCAGCACAAGTGTTGGGTTTCGCGGCACGAGTGCATGTGCTGGCACAAAAGCTGGAGCCTGGGTCCATGGGGGAAACCACGTGGCTTAGTGGGAAGGCTAATTTAGAGGGTGCAAGACTGATGCAATTAGCTTGACAGAAGATTAAGGATTGGAGATGTTCAAGGTGTAAGACCGCTAAATTATCATTACAAAATAGTTAAAATATGTGGTAAGCAAGATAAAAAGGTGTTTGAGTTTTCAAAATGGTTAAAAAAAAAAAAAATTTTCCCCCTGTTTTGAGTGTTTCATACATACTGTTATGAATTTGGTAGAGCAACATCTAGAGCTAGGTAGATCTGAATAGGTAGGTATTCGGCTGTCGTGACAGGGACTCTACATGTAATAAGTTATTGATGTTTAGGCGTTTGTCGGGGTAAGATGTATGATTGTGGATCTACCTGGAGATTCGAGTGTTAAATAGTGAGGGGTTAAAGGTAACGCCCCTGTGAGTCTCACCTAGTAGTCAAACCTTTGTCCATTATGGCACTGCAAACCACATAAACATTAGTTAGGTCCTTAGCGCAACATTAAATAATTCCTTTCCCTGACAATGACTTCGTAATAAATGGACACCACCAGGCCAAAAACACCGCCACCGTTTACACCTCCAAGGCCTACAAACCTCGCCTGGCACGTGTTACACAAGGACCGCGGGGGTCGGTGAGCGAGAGTGGAGCATGCCGCAGAGGGCGTGGCCGGGGCGAGCCGGCGAGTTGGGAGGCTGTGATTGGCTGAGGAGTGCGCGAATGTGACGTCATCGGCCACCAATATATGCGACGGTCGGACGCCATTTCGGGCAGTCGGCAGTTGGCACACCGAGGACACCGAGCACACAGAGCAGTTGGGAGTTGAGGCAGTTCGTGGAACAGTGGCAGTTCGCAGAGAGAGAGTTCGGTAGCACACAGAGCACACGGGAGTTCGCAACAGTTCGTGAGCAGTTCGAGGTTCGTTGGTCGCAGTTCGTTGGCAGTTGGCACTTGGCTGCCAGCACTCCCAAAAGAGAGTCGAGCCAAGTGGAGTTCGCTTGCTTTGTGCAGCTTACGTCGAACCTTTGGTGCACGGACCTTGTGGAGATCGGCCTCGTGTGGAGCCGCTGGCCTGCGTCGGACGCGTGGTGCTTGGAGGAGGCCTTGTGGAACTTGGAGCGAGGGACCTCGTGGTGTGCGATCGGGCCGAAAGGAGCGGTGTTGGGCGGCCGCCACAAAGACGACGAAAGACAGACAAGATAAGCCGCATCCGCGTACATTTTGAACGACGAGACGTGTTATTTTCGTATTCACCTCCCTCGTATCGTGTTTGATGTCTGTTGTGTCTGGGATCCCAATTTAGGCTTATTCGATTTATTAGATTTACCGGCGGGCTTTTTCACTGGCTTTACTTTTCCATAATAAATCCTTGTATTATTTTATATATATATCTGAACGCAGTTCCTGGGTGTTTGATTTTAATAGATAAGGCGGCGGAGGGGGAGCTTCGCCGCGTCCGCCATTCCGCGCGTTTAACTTTGTGTTGAGCTTGAATCCGCCATTGAGTTTTCGCCTCGGGAGTTAAAGTCTCGCAAATCGGCCATCCGTAACTGTGGTGTTAATCACGGTTACGTGACAAGTGGTGTCAGGAGTGGGATTTGAACCCGTCGGACAAATTTTTTTGTCCGCGGCGAGACATCGACACGGTCGGGCGTACATTGCGCCCGACGTTCGAACGCAAGATTTTTATAGTAGAGGCGGAGAAATTTAATAATCAATCGGGCAAACGGAGCACGATATCGCGTCTTCGTCAAATTTAAATTGTGTTTTTGGAATTGAAATAAATACGCGCGCGGGGAACGACCTTCCGAAAAGCGGATGTCGGAGGTCGACGAAATGGAAGTACGCAGCGAGACCTCCGTCAGCGTCGGGAGTGAGCCGGAAATAGGGGAATTTGATGTAGAGGTGAGCCTTGGAGCCTCCCTCGTCCCGAGCACCAACTTATGCCCCTCCCCTACCGGGGAGTCGGGAACAAATGGGACGGCCCCGAGAGACGACCAGGCTTTAATGAAATTTTTTAAGGAATAAATAATGGGAGGAATGGAAAGAAAAATGGAGTCCCAGGGGAAGGAATGTAGGGAAGGAATGAAGGGAATGAGTGATCGATTGGAGGAACAAATTGAAGGGATGGAAAATAAAATGAGTAAGGAGATGGGAGGAATGGAAAGAAAAATGGAGTCGCAGGGGAAGGAATGGAGGGAAGGACTGAAGGACATGAGTGACCAAATTAATGGATTGAAAGGGGAATGTTTCCCACATTCTGGCCTGGTTGTTTATCGGGACCGTGTGGATGTCACAACACCCCAACCGGGGGATGAATTTGGAATTGTGCAGCACCAGGGCGGTGGTGCGGAGCAAGAGGGGGTAGAGTTTTTGGGGGTCCGTGCAATGGAGCCGGACCAGGTATTTATTGGGGATATTGATCAAAGCCTGGCGGGGCCAAGAATGATTTGTGGAAATGATGAGGATGGGGATGATTTGATCCAGCGGCTGGAGACCTGTGACAGTCCCATGGAGGTAGAGCTTGTTCAGGCCCAAAGGAGCCTGGGAGATGAGGTGAGTTGGTCCGAGGAGGTGGTTGGAATGACCGAGGGGACGCTCACTGTACACTGCTATTTGGAAACAGAGGCTCCAAAATTGGACAACCAGTTGGGGGAGTGTGTTGGCTCCGGGCTGGATTTGGATCTTGGAGGATCGGGAGATAGAGCTTCTGGAGATTTGGTCCCTGTAGGGAATTTGGATCAACTGCAGGGAGGGGCAGAACAACCGGTGGTAGAGGTTGTTCCCTGCAGCTGCGGTTTGGCAGTGGGAATGAAAATTTGTAAAAAATTTTTTAAAATAAAGTTACAATGGGAACTTGATTTGGAGCAGCCATGGTTTGGATTGGTCCCCGGGCTGCGGGATCTGGATATGGAGAGGTCATGGGTGATGGCCTCGGGCAAAAGTTGCCCCTTTCAAAATTTGGGTATGCCGGCCAGCTGGGGGGCTGTGATGGCGAGATTTGGACGTGGGGTCCAGCCTTGGGTGTCGAGGTACGACCTGGGTCCCACGGGGGGTCTGGTGGAGTGTGGCGTCCCTTGTCCGTCGGGGCGCCGTCCGAGCTGGTGGCTCGGGCCGGCAGGGTCACCGGACCCTGGTGGGGGTTAAGACCTCCAGAGGGGTCCGAGGTGGTTTCTCAAGCCTGGGATGGCAAATATTGAGGACCACTAGGGGGAGGTGTTGTGGGTCGCGCTTTGGTAGTGGCACTGCGGACAGCCAACTTGGGACTGATGTGGTGACCACCCGGGCATGCGGCCTGGCACTCTCCTCCAGGGACTCTGGGACAACCAGCATGTGGTGACCTGGCATGGTGGTTGGTCTATGGACGCGGGTCAAACCGAATGGACAGGGATGGAGATAGCCTGCCGGACAACCATTGGGGCATCTGTGGAACGTGATGGTGTGAGTGACCTTCCACAGATGCTCCGTTATGATTTATGGACTCTCGGGTTGGGAAGAGAGCCATGGGGATGTGAATCGGGAGATGTGTAACGAGCCGAGCATACGGGGCCATGCTAGGCTGGCAAGTGTGTGGAGAAGCGCCCTCCTTTGGTGGAAGTAGTGAATTGCGGACAAATTGGCACAGGTAATCTAAGGGTTAGATGCAAATTTAAGGGTGGATTTTGAAATGTCATGGTGGACACTGTACAGTGACGCCATTATTGATCCAGGTGTGTAGACCAAAGTGTTGGAGGCTGTGATGAAATTAATAGGGTAGCAAGACACAGCTTTCAACTGGTTGCGGGGGCAACTGTGCTGATATTTGGGACGCGGGATGATGGGGATGTAGTTGTGTAGCCTGAGGGTCAACGTGGTGCTGTGCGTGTCCGAGGTGTGTGGACCATGTCTTCTGGGTGGGTCTCCTGGTGGAGCATGGCTGTTGACTGGACCTTGGTGTGGTCAAGTGTGGGTGAGCACTGGGGGGCTGCAGTTCTGTAGTCGGACTGGGGGATGATGGGGAGGTGCAGGGGACGTGGCTGTAGGGATGCCACGCACTGCGACCGTGCCCCCCAGGGCCGAGGTTGTGTGTGCGGTAGTGTGTGTTGTGGCAGCAAGTGCTCACCACATTGAACAGCTGGGGCTGCTGCAGCTGTGTTCCTCGCAGGGGGGCCGAAGGATGGATGGTGGGTCGCACCCTTATGGACACTCATGGGCCATGTTGGCGTTTTGACTGCTCACCTTGTCCCGGTGACCCTTGCACGGTGGAGGTGCAGAGCTGTCGTGGCCATAGGTAGTTGTGTAGCGATGATCACCGTTGGATGCGGATCCACATACCTGCCAGTGTAGTGGGGACAAAAGAGAAATTTGGAAGTATTTGGTAGGCCCAATGTGAAATTTTGGGAATTGTATGGGTGGATGACACTCTTGAACCTGACCAACCTGCAACTACCTGCACTTGAGGTGAGTGTTTTGAGGAGTACTGTCCCAGGCTTCAGGACTTGCTTTGGAAATTGGGGACATGTAAATTGGAGTTGGGAGGCGGGTGAGAGTGATGACATGGCCGGTGAGGGGATGGAATGGGAGCCACATTGTCTTGTGGGTGGCGTATGTTTTTGTATTGTGGTTAGGTGTTTTGATGTGGTCGTGAGAGTGGAACCTGGAGAGTGAGTGATGATTATTGGAGATAATGAGGGGCGATACTTGTGCTTTTGGAAATGTGTGATGGTTTAAATGTGAACTGGGGGATTTCACATGTGGCAGGCCATGGCAAGCCTTGTAACACCTTTTACACCAAGAATTGTGCTGAATTGTGCTGAGTTGAGTGGAGAATTGAATGGCAGCGGGGGAGGAAGTGTGTTTTGGGGTCTTGTGGGTGGGGAAGGTGTGTGTGTCCGCAGGTACAGAGCAAGCTCTGAGGAGCGATGCCTGCGGGCCCCCCCTCTGCGGCAATTACCCCTGGCAGCCGGTGGTAACTGGAAATTGGAGCTCGTCGGTGGAGGGTCTGGTTGGGCGCCGCGGGGTGAGGAAGTCCCCCGGTGACCCGTGTTGCTGCGCGAAAGCAGGAGGCAAAGGAGCCTGGTGTGTGTGGAGACCCTCACCGGCGAGGTAACGGCGGAAAGGGGCTGTTGGGCTGTCACGGGGCCAAAAGGAAGGTAAAGGGGGGGGGGGGGCAATGAACTTGTAAGTCGGTTGACTTGTTTTTGGGACTGCGGGCACCACAGCCTGATGCGCCCCACCATCTTTTTGTGCGGTACCTCCCCGCTGCCTAGTTGAGGAATGCACACACACGTGAATGACATCAATGCCATGGTCCTGCAGGGGGTGTATTGAAATAAGTGCTTTGTTGATTTTTGAAATGCCTTGATGACCTATGGAATGAGAATGAGTGGTTAAGGGGTCTGTGTTGCATGAATGTGGGCGAAATCCACCGAGCCGTGTCACTCACCTGTAACATCTGGACAGGGCCCGTGGAAATTTAAGGGGGATGCATTGGGGATGGCCCCGCAGGTAAGGTTGTGTCTTGTGGCATCCACCAGGGGACGCGGTCTGTAGACCGGGGTATGTACAAAGGTTAGAGTTTTGAGTTTTGGAAAGATGGTCAAGTTTTGTGGTTAAGTTAGTGTTGTGTGTTGTTTGTTTCCTCCCTCCACAGGAACAACGAAGACAATGTACATACTTGCATGATGGTTAAGGGGTTCAGCATGTTAAGGAAGTGTAGGTAGGTAGTCCGACTCACTTCCCACAGCCCTTCCTGATTTATTTCATAGGTTAATTAAGTGTGTGACAGTAAGTGTTAAGGCTGGAATGGTAGCCCTGCGGTGAACCTTGCAGGAGCTACGTTTCCAGGGGGGGGGCTGTGTTATGAATTTGGTAGAGCAACATCTAGAGCTAGGTAGATCTGAATAGGTAGGTATTCGGCTGTCGTGACAGGGACTCTACATGTAATAAGTTATTGATGTTTAGGCGTTTGTCGGGGTAAGATGTATGATTGTGGATCTACCTGGAGATTCGAGTGTTAAATAGTGAGGGGTTAAAGGTAACGCCCCTGTGAGTCTCACCTAGTAGTCAAACCTTTGTCCATTATGGCACTGCAAACCACATAAACATTAGTTAGGTCCTTAGCGCAACATTAAATAATTCCTTTCCCTGACAATGACTTCGTAATAAATGGACACCACCAGGCCAAAAACACCGCCACCGTTTACACCTCCAAGGCCTACAAACCTCGCCTGGCACGTGTTACACAAGGACCGCGGGGGTCGGTGAGCGAGAGTGGAGCATGCCGCAGAGGGCGTGGCCGGGGCGAGCCGGCGAGTTGGGAGGCTGTGATTGGCTGAGGAGTGCGCGAATGTGACGTCATCGGCCACCAATATATGCGACGGTCGGACGCCATTTCGGGCAGTTGGCAGTTGGCACACCGAGGACACCGAGCACACAGAGCAGTTGGGAGTTGAGGCAGTTCGTGGAACAGTGGCAGTTCGCAGAGAGAGAGTTCGGTAGCACACAGAGCACACGGGAGTTCGCAACAGTTCGTGAGCAGTTCGAAGTTCGTTGGTCGCAGTTCGTTGGCAGTTGGCACTTGGCTGCCAGCACTCCCAAAAGAGAGTCGAGCCAAGTGGAGTTCGCTTGCTTTGTGCAGCTTACGTCGAACCTTTGGTGCACGGACCTTGTGGAGATCGGCCTCGTGTGGAGCCGCTGGCCTGCGTCGGACGCGTGGTGCTTGGAGGAGGCCTTGTGGAACTTGGAGCGAGGGACCTCGTGGTGTGCGATCGGGCCGAAAGGAGCGGTGTTGGGCGGCCGCCACAAAGACGACGAAAGACAGACAAGATAAGCCGCATCCGCGTACATTTTGAACGACGAGACGTGTTATTTTCGTATTCACCTCCCTCGTATCGTGTTTGATGTCTGTTGTGTCTGGGATCCCAATTTAGGCTTATTCGATTTATTAGATTTACCGGCGGGCTTTTTCACTGGCTTTACTTTTCCATAATAAATCCTTGTATTATTTTATATATATATCTGAACGCAGTTCCTGGGTGTTTGATTTTAATAGATAAGGCGGCGGAGGGGGAGCTTCGCCGCGTCCGCCATTCCGCGCGTTTAACTTTGTGTTGAGCTTGAATCCGCCATTGAGTTTTCGCCTCGGGAGTTAAAGTCTCGCAAATCAGCCATCCGTAACTGTGGTGTTAATCACGGTTACGTGACAATACGTAGTGTGTTCAAAAAGTATCCGACCTTTATTTTTCGTGCGTAAAAAAAAAGAAGCTAGGGAGGCGTTGATTGGTGCACGTATGTAGGCGATCCAAATGCGCACGCGTGAATTTTTTCCCACCTGCAGAAGCTGTCATTCGACGGCAGACCGCCGATGAGTGAGGACATGTAAGCGAGCGCCGTCGGATTTTCGTTTTTGACAAAATGACGGAAAAACTTGAACAACGCTACTGCATCAAATTTTGTGTTTTTTGGCCTCGGGGATGTTGGATGCTTCCATTGTGATGACTGCAACTTGGTTTCTGGGTCGTACCCATAAACCCAGGACTCATCGCTAGTGATCACTGTGTTGAGGAAGCTGGGATCGCTGTTCACAGTCTCCAGCATGTCCTGTGCGATCTCCAAACGGAGTTGCTTCTGCTCAATCGTTAGCAGCTTTGGGACGAACTTCGCTGAGATTCTCCTGAAGCCCAAATCCTCCTTCATAATGGAATGAACGGTGTTGAATCTTGCGGATCGTTTGCACTTGGGAATCGCCAAGCTTTACACAAAATTTGATGCAGTAGCATTGTTCAAGTTTTTCTGTCATTTTGTCAAAAACGAAAATCCGACGGCGCTCGCTTACATGTCCTCACTCATCGGCGGTCTGCCGTCGAATGACAGCTTCTGCAGGTGTGAAAAAATTCACGCGTGCGCATTAGGATCGCCTACATACGTGCACCAATCAACGCCTCCCTAGCTTCTTTTTTTTTACGCACGAAAAATAAAGGTCGGATACTTTTTGAACACAGTAGTATTTTTTGATTGCAAGGATTGTTGATTGTTGTTGCACAAGACATAAACTAAGTGTTGGAATGCATCCCCCCATAATACACAAAGTCTTATGGGGAAAAATTCCCCACTATCCGTCAATTCATTTTTGGTCCAACCCTTCGGAAATGTATCTTGGACGGATAGCGAGGAACCCCTGTACGTCCCCAAGGTAGACTGGTTGATTGTCTTATCAAGCTTTCCACGGTTTGTCATCCGCTTTTGCACCCCACCCTCACCAGCACAACCAGGGAGACGAGGTCTCTTTTGCCTGCCCACGGAACTGCCTCACTGTGTCTGTCCAAACACAATTCTCCCCCCAACACTACATGATTACAGCTCACAGTTGCATGTGCCATTCCATAAATCAACTAGTTTATTTTGTTTTTTAATTCCAACATACATCTTACCATATTCCATCTATTTTGCAGGGTATGTTTGTATCTCCATAAAATGTCTCATTCCCATCGCCAATGGTGGATATTCCTTCATCCTCTGCCGTTTCTGCTCTTCCATGAGCCTCAATCTTTTTTTAAACCCCTTTATACCCTAAAAGCCTAAATAAATTAAACATTACATTTTCAACTAGTAAAGTAAAATTCCTACTTGCTGTAATCATGCTTGTACTTCACAGGACAAAACTTACGGTGCTTTGTCATTCAGGGTACTGTACACAGCTTTCCACCATCGACAATGCCGCTCGGTGACGAGCATTCGGCACAGGCCAAGGGGAAGCAGCCTCGGCTCATCAGGAGCTCGCAAATGACCAATCTTTTCACTCAGCTGTGCCGAAGCCATATGAATTATGCCCTGCAGAAATACCTGCACACACAGGGCATGACAGATTATTAACTATTTATAAAAGAAAGTTCAAGTAATAATGGAAAGAGTAAGGCAAGCTACAAGCCTCCAAGTCAAGCAGACAAGTCGTCTCAGCAGCATCAGATTCTAAACGCTCAGTCTCGAGGCGTAGGCGTGGAAACAAAGGTGACAGCCAGCGCAGCAGGTCGGGCTGTGGCTTGGGGAGGTCATGCCACACCAGGCCAAGCCAAGCAACAGGCTGCAGCTCACCAGGCTGATGGAGAACAGCAACTGGAGGACAAAATCACACACCCATCAAACCACACATGAGGGATAGAGTACATTAATGTCATCTTCTACAGCCACATTTTCTTTATATTCCCCCTTCCACCATTAATTCCAGCCACCTTCAGAATTGTCATCAAATCCTCACCTCCATCATATTCCATGAGATCCTGGAGCAGCGGAAATTCTATTTCAACCACATTCTGCTCCGCAAAGGCCAGTGCAGCACTGGGATTGCCCGCAGGAGACCCAAAAGCAGCCACACAAATGGCGTCAAAACCTAGTTGCCCAGACAATGCATCCACCACCTGGCTTAAGTATCCAGGTGGCTTACCTTCGGACAATAGGTGCAGCATGTGCCCTGGGTGCAATAATGAAGGTATGGAGGAGGGAAGGGGAAAACACATGAATAACCTGTAAATGAAATTAAAAATGGAAACTATTATGTTCCTATGCTTTACTATTTACAGTATCAAACCACAACGGTACTCGGTAGGGCACATACCTCCGCCAGGTAGAACAGTTTACGTTTTGTATCCCACTGATAAGCTGGATCTGCATGTGGACTACCAAAATCGCAATGGCATGTTCTTGTCACCTAATAAACTCATCCAGCAAGTTGTCATAACCAGTCCACAACTTGACATATGTCGTTTTTGGCCCGCTCTCTCAATGGTTAAGAATCACTGACAATTCTAGAATCAGGATCTTCACCAAAATCTATTCAATTCATCCTTGTCACACACTCAACGTGTCGACTAAGTTTCATCCGAATCCATCCATAACTCTGAGATATCGTGCTAAACAACGTTTTTGGCCATTCTCGTAATGCTGAACAATCACATGAAAAACTAGAACGCCACTCAGTAGAGCGCATACTCCCGCCGTGGGTCAGGTTGGAGCCCTATCTTCCAATGGTAAAAAATCCTTCAAAAAATTTCCTGGATCCAGAATAATATCCTGAGCTTCACCAAAAACTAATCAATTCTTCCTTATCCCAAGGGCAATCATCCCACCAACTTTCATCCAAATCCGTTCAGAACTTTTCCAGATATCTTGTTCACAAACACACGAACACACACACACACGAACACGCGCACATGCACGCACGCACGCATGCACACACACACACGTAATTATAGAATCGGGATCTGGATCGTCACCAAAATCTAATAAATTTGTCCATGTCACACACCCAAACCTGTCCACCATGCTTCGTCTCAATCCATTCATAACTTTGAGATACCCTGCTCATAGAGACAGACAAATAAAACAGGGGTGAAAACAACCTCAGTTCACCTTCGGTGGTAGAGTTAATTACTGTATGTAGGCACTCACTGTTTACCCACCCTACAGGTGGCTGTGGAAAGTTCAATTTCTATAATTAAATTAAAAATAACAATTATTTAATTGAGAGCTAATTGGGTAATAAGCAAAATAATGGCATCCAATAATATGTACTTGAGAGAAAAAAATACACTCACTCACGATGTTACAGTGCATGCACAATCTGAGCACTCAGAAATTGTCGATCTGTGCAGTAAACCCTTAAATACCACGGGGGTTACTTAGTTTCCTGAAAAAAATCTGTGATATTCAAAACCACGATAGTTAAAAACAATTTTGTATGGTAATCCTGGAGTTGGGTTATTGGGCTTTGATAAAATATGGAGGTAGATGGGTCGCAGCCAAAAATAAACATCACAATTGAAACAAGAAAGAGCAATCAGAGATTGCAGACCCTCGCCAGGATGTGTTTGTGGTGCATTTTGTGGGGTGTTTATTAGCTGCTGTGTTCGTGTGGTTTATTGACGATGTAGATATTCAATCCAATATGGCTGCCAAAACGTGTGACTGATGACGTCAATTTAATTCTCCCATATCATATTTGTGTAAATCATGCTCAAGAAATTTCAAACCAATTGGATCAAGTGTTCTACTTGTCTAATTATGACATCATAATGAAGGCACCAATAACATCATCATGAATATATTGTTATGTCGGTAGGGTAGCAATATGTAGAGCTAGATAGATCTGTGTAGGTAACGTGCTTCGTCTGTCGCGGTAAGGAATCTACCTTGTAATAAGTTTCATGTGTAGGCGTTTTGTCGGTTAAGAGTATATCTGTGGGCATACCAGGATGTTCGTGTGATAAATAGAGTAGGGATTAAAGAGTAGCGCCCCTGTGTCACACCTGGCAGCTAAACCTTTGTCCCTTATGGCAATGCACACCTGTAGACACTTAGTTAGGATCTCCTTAGTGCAACATTAAATGACTCCCTTCCCTAACAGTGACTTCGGAAGGAACAGGCAAAGAAACCAGGCCAGGGCACCGCCGATGATGGCCGCCGCCAATTACACCTCCGACAGGCCTAACCACATCGAGTGTCACGCGCTATCACCACGCTACACGCTACGTGCTATCACCACGCTACACGCTACGTGCTATCACCATGCTGCAGTCCTGTGATTGGTCGGCGCGCTGGGCGCGAACTTCCAGCCAACGAGTGCGAGAGGCACGAAGCTGGAAGGTTTGGTGGAGGTCGCTGGTTGGTAGCACGCCAAGGCTGACGTCACCGAAAAGGTTATTTAAGGGAGCGCCGAACGACATTTCTCTCTTCTTCTGATCTCTTCTTCGTCTTGCGCAGCCCGAGTTGAGTTGAGTCATAGCCCGAGTGGAGTTCGCTTGCTTCTTTCACGTTTGCTTCGGGAGAGCTGACTGGGACGTGGCAGGCCGATCGTGTGTGAAGATCGACCTTGCTTGGAGCCGCAAGCCTGCGTTGGATGCGCGGTGCTTTTCCTGCTGTGGGACCTCGTGG
Organism: Myxine glutinosa; assembly: GCF_964187855.1. Taxonomy (NCBI): domain Eukaryota; kingdom Metazoa; phylum Chordata; class Myxini; order Myxiniformes; family Myxinidae; genus Myxine; species Myxine glutinosa. Next base: position 49,692,275 of record NC_136268.1, read on the forward strand.
GTGCTTTGGAATTTGGAGCAAGGCCTGGTGGAGCGCGAGCACAAGTGGAGCTTGGAGCCGCGTGGTGGACGATACCAAGACAAGACGAGGGACAGATAAGGCCAATCCCCATTACATTTTACACAACGTGTTCTTTTCCTTTAATTCATATTCCTGTGTCTTGTTTCTGATATCTGTGTGTGGGGACGTCCCGATTCGGACATTTTATTACCGGCGCGTGCTTTTTCCTGTCCTTGCCTTTTTACTTTAATAAACCCTTGTATTATTTTCCATCCCCTGTTAAACCTGTGCCCGCTTGAGTTAATTGCCTCTACAGGATCGGAGTGTCTGCAGTTAAGCACTTGCGCAGCTTCCATTTTCCTCCTTCCTCCCGCGCGACATATAGCCGAATCCGTGTTTGGTTATCGCCTCCATTAAATCCGTTTCGGTCCATCTGCGACCTTCTGGTGTTAACCGGAGTCGCACGAAAATATGTTGTTCCCCGTGGGGAGTACTTGACAATGAGACACATTTCAAATTTTTCCATGGAGCGGTTTCAGAGATATAGACACACAACAACAACATGCATTTTAAGGCCATTTTCCCTGCTAGAGCGGGGGTTAGCGATTTCGGAGATATAGAGGTGCAAAATATTTCGGTTTTTCCAAGATGGCACCCGTACCACATGACCAATGACATCACAGATATCATTAAAGAATTCTACAGGAGGAGGCACTCCGATGGTGAAAATTTCCTGCCAATCGGACCAACAGTTGCAGAGAAAAGCTTACTCATTCTGTGCGGAAAAAGGACAAAAAAAACAAGAAGATACTTGCAAAATCCACCCCACCCCTCCACCCCCAAAATGTTGTCATGGATACATCAAATCAAATTGTCCATTTCATCAAGATTAAAATTGACAATCTAATTCAAAGCTCGGGTCAATCGGATTAAAATTTTATGATTTTTCAGATGAAAATTGACGATTTTAGAAATTTGACCTTGAGTTGACCTTTGACCATAAATATTTGGTTTCCCAAATTCAGCAAAACACTATCCAATTGCTGTTTAATTCCCAAATCAATAGGATGAAAATTGATGATTTTTCAGATGAAAATTGATTATTTTAGAAGTTTGACCTTGAGTTGACCTTTGATATTTTGACCTTAAAAATAGTGGGTTTCCCAACTCAGTGACTCAATGTGCAAATGCTGTTCAATTTACAAGTCAAGTAGATGAAAATTGGTTTTTCAGATGAAAATTGATATTGGAAGTTTGACCTCGAGTTGACCTCAAAAATAGTTTGTTTACCAATTTAGTGACAATATACATGTGCTGTTCAATTTTCAAGACAATCAGTTGAAAAATGGCGATTTTAGAAACTAGACCTCCAGATGACCTTTGACCTCAAAATCAATAGGCTTCTCAATTGTGACGACCTCTGCAACTTGGTGAAGTTTCATGACGATTGGTTTAGAATTGTGACCTGTAGCCAAGTGACAAAGACAGACAGACAGCCAGCCAAAATAACAAACGCAACAAATATACTTGAAAAATCTTCGATTTTGGAAGTACCAAACAAACAAATGGACCCAAATGCAATACTCTCTCCTCTGGCGAGGGTCATAAACATGTAAAAAAAATCTAAATCAGCTTTACGATGAAGTCTCCTGTTGTGTTGATGCAGATTACACGTTCAGAAGCGATCAAACTTGCCCCTCACCCCCACCATTCCTCCCCAATTAATCTCTCAAATTGTTTCCTTTGTAATCTGTCAATGTGTTTCTTTTATAAACAGTGTGATGAAATTAAAGGCGAAGATCTGTGCAATTCCCTCCCTAGCGGATTGTCGTGCCGATAAAAGGGTGGCTTGACACAGTGAGGGGATTGCCTTTACTTGTGACTGAATTTGAGCTGGTAAGTTTAAATGATGCATCTTTCATATGGCTTGCTTTACATAGGTCACATTCCATGAACGCATACTAAATATGTTATTGTTCCTTTTTGTAGATGATGTGGCGGATCAATTACAATAAAGCTCACGATATTTGAAGAGTTCATGATTTGAATTATATCACAAACAGTTCTGCAGCCCTTTAAACCAGCGAATAAATAAAATTAAAAGAATCACTTTTGCTAATATTTTACACTCCGGCACCGTACCATTACTAAAGGTGATCACAAGGTTCATGGTGCGAGATAACCATCACAACTCAGCTGAGAAACCACGACAGGTCAAAATTAAACTGCGCAAAATTGGTACACAAATAGGTTGCTACGAATGGTCAAAACTCGCTGCATTTAGGGGTTTACTTATTACAATCGTGGGATGAATTGGCAATTTCTACATATATTGCACATGCAGCCATGACCATTGGTCAGTTAACATACATATATACATATATATATATATATATATATATACACACAATATATATATATATTAGTTTGAGGTGAAGGTGGGAGTGCATCAGGGGTCGGTACTAAGTCCACTACTATTTGTAGCTGTGATGGAGGTGCTGGCTCAGAACGTAAAGGAGGGTTTACCGTGGGAGTTGTAGTATGCAGATGATCTGGTGTTTATTGCGGAAAGTATGGATGGACTGAAGGAAAAGATGAACAAGTGGAAGGAATGTATGGAGACAAAAGGTCTGAAGGTGAATATCGGAAAGACGAAGGTGATGGTAAGTGGTAAAGCATGTGGTGAGGTGGAAAGAACTGGGAAGTGGCCATGTGCTGTGTGCAGGAAGGGTGTCGGAGTGAACTCCATTCAATGTACAATGTGCGCTGAGTGGGTTCATCAAAAATGTAGTGGTCTGAGAGGGTCATTAACCAGTGTGGCAGCTACATTCAAATGTAAGGTGTGCACAGAGGGATCTGCAGATGGAGGAAATGTCGAGTTGGATCTTGGAGACAGCGTGAAGCTGGAAGGTGTGAAAACACTTTGCTACCTCGGAGACTTGCTGAATGGAGAAGGTGGATCAGACTCGGCAACGGTTGCTGGAGTGAGATGTGCATGGAAGAAGTTTCGGGAACTGAGTGGCGTGCTGATGAGGAGGGGAGTGTCGTTGAAGCTGAAGGGAAAGGTGTATGCTGCATGTGTGAGAAGTGTTATGATTTTTGGGAGCGAGACATGGGTAATGAACGTAGAGCAGCAACGAAGGCTGTAAAGGGTGGAAATGTGAATGGTTCGGTGGATGTGCGGAGTATCGTTGAGAGAGAGGAAGACAAATGATGAATTGCGAAAGATGATGGGAATAGAGCCTGTGATTTATGCTGTGAAGAGGAACAGGTTGAGATGGTTTGGTCATGTGTTGAGGAAGGATGAAAGTGACTGACTGAGAAGAGTGATGGAAATGAATGTAGAAGGAAGTAGAGGACGGGGAAGACCGAGAAAGATTTGGCTAAAGATGGTGGAAGAAGAAATGCGGGCAAGGGGGTTAACAAGGAGAGATGCAGAAAATAGGGCAAATTGGAGAAGATCGTCTTGGGGACCGCAAGGCTAACCCCCGCTCTAGCAGGGAAAATGGCCTTAAAATGCATGTTGTTGTTGTTGTGTTGTATATACACACACATATATACATACATATATATATATATATATATAGACTTGGCATTTAATATGGAATATATTTTTTTTCTTGACTTGGATTTACTTTCTGAACTCAGTATATCAATCTGGTGAGTTTCTTTTACCCTTCGGTGATGTCTTTGTTGAAAGAACCATGTC